>NC_064807.1:81557139-81801190 GCF_023721935.1 Panthera uncia
AAAACGTTCATTCATTGTTCTAAAAAAAAAAAAAAAAATGCCATAAAAGTCCTCTCTGGCTGGGCTGTGGCCCCATCTCCACAAGTTGGATGGGCCTGTCACAGAGGCCCTGCCAGGGCACCCACCCCTGGCCCCCTCATTTGGTCCTAATCCGGTCCTAAGGCGGTATGTTCATGACCTTTGTGGTGCTCGTCCCAGGGCCTAGGAGGTTTCTCTTTCTCTGTAAGAGTTACTGGAACGTGGGACTGGCTGAAGAGGGCTGTGGGGAAGAGTCCCTGAACCTGAGAGCTTGGAACACAGGCACGGGGCCACAGCCCACGCCGGGGACACTGGAGGGTGGGCAGGCCCCCTGAGCTTCTCAGGTTCCTTCTGGCGTCCGGGTCACTCTACCCAAACGGAAAGATGGTTTTAGAAAAGAACATGCTAAAAATATAATAAGATAAATAAATACAACCAAGTTTCTAGCTCTAGCAAATCATAGCCCAACAGAGCCAGAGTGGAAGGCGGAACTCTGACACCACAGAGCACTGCCAGAGGCCAGGGGCCAGGAGAGAAGAAAGCACTGCGGTCCTCCTTTTCCAGAAAGGGTGAGTCCAGCAATCAAGGACTAGTTAGCACAACACTGATTGCCAAGCAGTCCTGGACAGATTATCCAGCCGTGATCTGAGAGCGCTCAGGAAAGGCCGTGCTCTACCAATGCCAACGGCGGTCATTGGGAAGTAAACCACTCTATGCTCTTGCCTGTCTCCTTTGCCAACAGGGCAACAGTGCCCTATGCAGATACACCTACCTGAGTTTCTCTAAGACATGGGAGTTTATCTTCATATCTTTCGGGCTACACTAGAAAACTGTGGATTCACGATATAATACTTCAGTAACACAGCTGACCAACACAGAGCACTTACTGGGCACCAGACGCTGTTCTAAGCACTTTGCATGTATTAAAACTCAATCTTCAAAGCAGACCCTATGAGGTGAGTATTAATCATTATCCTAATTGTAGACACGAGGGAAAGGAAGCACAGAACAGTTAGACAACTTCCCGAGGTCACAGCGGATGGGTGGTAGAGCCCAATTTGAACGCACCCCTCCGGCTCCTGACTCCAATGTGCACAGCAGGTACTAAGCCTAGAGATCCCTGATTGATTAGTAGAGGAGGGTGGAGGTCGAGGTAAAACCCCAGGTCATACCAGGATTGCCAATCAAGGTCCCCGCCCCTGGAGTGACCCATGCTGGACCAATCATATGGTCTTCAAGGATCCTGTGCTTGGGCATCGTAGTGGCTTAGCAGCCCTGCTTCCTGTACTTCCTGGGCGTTACTGCGTTGCCATCTTTAATTCCCACTCCCCCCCAACCGCCCAGTCCCTTCCCATATGATCTCTTTTGGCCATAGGTGGGTTTGTGTTGTTTGCAATCAGAGAGCCATGGTGGAGGTAGGAGCTCATCACTCTCCTTCCCACCCAGACCCCACTCCTAAGGGAGTGGACCCTCCTTCCCCTCACAATTAGTTCATGATCCTGATGGGTGCAGATGGGTGCAAAAGAAGGTGAAAATCAGTGGAAGTCTCTAGTGGTAGTCCCACTGATCATCATTTTCACAGTTTGGATTTAGAACACAGAAGGCCTGCTCATAAAATTCCCAGCTGCCACGGTGAGGAAATCAAAGTTCTATGCAATGGAAGCCACACTTACAATACTTTCAAGATTAGATGGGTGGATGGGATCCAGAAAATGACATTTAACCAGCATAGTGTAAGGTTTTGTGTGTTTCCAAAGAATCCATTGTGCAAAGACTCTATAGGGGAGGGAGAGTTGCCTGGACAGTAGTTTGTGGGAAAAAGCTCTCACTGCAGATTCATTGAGTCACCAGAATAACGTAGCTGTTGAAAAGACAAATGCCTCTAGCAATGCAGGCTGCATTGCTAGAGATTGAGTGTCTAGAAGATTGGAGATGACAGTATCTTTCAACTTGGCATTTGTTGGCCCATACAGAGCATGTTTCCAGTTCTGGTCTCCACACTTTAGGAGGGACAATGACAACTGCAGTGCATTCCAATAAAGGTGTTGATCACACTTGGGGAGCTAGGATCCCAGAATGCAAGTAGCTGCAGAGGAAGCAGAGGAAGCCCAGAGGAGAAGCCCGAGAGGCATAATCAAAGGGGAGCAGCTGTGAAAATTACAGAAATGTTTTAGTCAAAGCCCTTTGGGAGGCAAGTGAGCAAAAACACAAAAAGAGAGAAGAAAGCACTGCGGTCCTACTTTTCCAGAAAGGGTGAGTCCAGCTAGTTAGTACAACTAGTGGTTGTGGTTCAGTTGGTTAAGCGTCCGACTCCTGATCTCGGCTGAGATCATGATCTCACGGTTTGTGAGTTTCAGCTCCGCATGGGGCTCCACACTGACAGTGCAGAGCCTACTTGGAATTCTCTCTCCCTTTCTCTCTGTCCCTACCCCACTCATGCTCTCTCTTTTTCTCTCTCTCAAAAATAAATAAACTTTAAAAAAAAATTTTTTTAAAAACAAAAACTATCCTGGAGCTGACTCAGCAGAAGTAGGAAATAGGTGCAGTTTGGGATGACAGCTTCTAGGATCAGAGCTGGGAGCTAGAAAGCTGGTAGGAAGCAGGGCAGCCTGACTCTCCACCTTTCCTCTACTTGCTCTCTTGCTACAAGAGGGCTTTCCTTGTTTCTCGGGGTACCATCAGAAAGCACATCCTAGCCTTGGCATTTTATGATCCACTAACCTGCTCAGGACTGGGGGTGGTGGGCAGAAGGTGTGGAGGAAGGGGTGAGGAAGCCTGAAGCAAGCAGGAGAGGTGGGCAGGGGCCGGACAGGCAGGGCTGGTTATTAAAGAATAATCCACCAAATTATGGAAAGAGCCTAAATGTCCATCAACTGATGAATGGATAAAGAAATTGTGGTTTATATACACAATGGAGTACTACAGGGCAATGAGAAAGAACGAAATGTGGCCCTTTGTAGCAACGTGGATGGAACTGGAGAGTGTGATGCTAAGTGAAATAAGCCATACAGAGGAAGACAGATACCATATGTTTTCACTCTTATGTGGATCCTGAGAAACTTAACAGAAACCCATGGGGGAGGGAAAGGAAAAAAAAAAAAAAGAGGTTAGAGTGGGAGAGAGCCAAAGCACAAGAGATTCTTAAAAACTGAGAACTGAGGGTTGATGGGGGGTGGGAGGGAGGGGAGGGTGGGTGATGGGTATTGAGGAGGGCACCTTTTGGGATGAGCACTGGGTGTTGTATGGAAACCATTTTGACAATAAATTTCATATATTGAAAAAAAAAAAAAAAAAAAGAACAATCCAACAAACACCTGGAGGCCCACTGCCCAGCTTTGAGCCAGAATATCACCAGGAGCAAGTACTACTGCGGGGCCCCTGTGTCCCCTCCCCTCCTCTCCCCATAGTTAACCACTCTGGTTATTTGAGAGTTTGTCACTCCCTTTTTCTTCAAGTTTCAGTGCGGGCAGATGTATGCTTGAGTAATGGAGGGTTTGCCTTTGGCACGTCCTGACTTTTATATGAGGAGTTCTGGCCTATAGCATCTTTGGCCACATTGCTTTTTGTGGAGCATGTTTTGTGAGATGTTTGCATGTTGATATGCAGAGCTGTATTCTGGCCATTTCCCTGGCTGGGTAGCTGTCATTGTTCAACTATGCAATCATGTATTTCTACAGTTTTTGCCTTTTTGAGTTGTTTCTAGCCTTTCAGAACTAGCTGGCTGTGACCCTGGAGTGGAGTTGCAGGGATGCAGGCCGGGCCCATTGTCCACTCTGCTGGACAGTACAGGGCAGATTCCGACTCATCCAGAACCTTCCAGTAATAGGAGTTTCTTACGATGGGATAGGCTGTCCTGAGGGGTAGTGAGGTCCCATTCACAGGGGTAAGATATGTTGGGAGGTGGGCAGGGGCTGATACCCCAACTTTCCCACGCTATATTGAAAGAATGTCTGGTACCAGCAATAAGCTGAAGTCTTTGGGGTTATTGGACATAGACTTGAATCTCAGGTTTCCTACTTTCTAGCTGTGTGACCTTGAGCGAGTCATTTCCTTCTCTGTTTCCTCTTTATTTTTATTTTTATTTATTTTATATTTATTTTATTTTTAAAAAGAGTTTTACCTTTGGGTGCCTGGGTGGCTCAGTCAGTTGAGTGTCCAACTCTTGATTTCGGCTCAGGTCATGATCCCAGGGTGTGGGGATAGAGCCCTGCATCAGGCTCCACGTTGGGTGTGGAGCCTGCTTGAGATTCTCTCTCTCCCCCACTCTGCCCCTCCCTTGCTTGTGCATTCTATCTCTCTAAAAATAAATTAAAAAAAATAAAATAAAAGATTTTTACTTTTAAGTAATCTCTACACCCAACATGGGGCTCGAACCCACAACCCTGAGAAATCAAGAGTTGCATGCTCTACCAACTGAGCCGGCCAGGCACCCCTCCAGTTTCCTCTTTAAAGTGACTGCATACCCATGGCAATTTCAGAGAGAACCAAGGGGCCCGGGAAGGCAGGTAATTTGGGATAGTGAAGAGGGGCAAGGCTGGTTCCAAGACCCTGGGTCACCTTCAAGAGATAGAGTGACAGTAGGAAAGGCCAGAAAAACAAAACTAAACAAAACACCTCCCCAGACAATCTGGGCTGGGGGAAGAGAGAAGGCGATGGGCTCTCTGAGAAGGAATATAGTCAAGGGGTGGAAGACATCCTCTGAGGACCCTCTTGGAGAGGTGAGGATATGTGTCCCCTAATCTCATGGGCAGAACCCCGGGCCAGTGAAATACTTCTGCTGCCAAGGTGACTGTAACCCATGCCCTCCCTTCCCCTGTGGACCGTGGACCATCCCTTGTTGCAGGTGCAGCCTCTGCCCAAATCCTCAGCCCCTGCTGAGCATGGAGACAGGCTACCCCCGACCACCAGGCCCTCTCTACATCATGAGGTATCCCTGGGTTGTGGGCCCCTTGGGTGAGCCTGGCAAAGGGCACTCAGAGCTTTGTGTCTAGATTTGAGGCTTGTGGATGTCACAGCTTTGCCCCCACTTCTTTGAGTGCTTGCTGCACACCAGGTGCCCTTGATGGCACCATCTCACTGACTCCTCACAAGGCAACCGCTGTGAGTACACTCATTTTACACATGAGGAAACGAGGCACCGAGTGATCAGGTGACTTGCCCAAGATCGCAGAGCTGGTAGCTGGCAGGACTCAGGTTCAACCCAGACCGGTGGCTCTAATGCCCTATTTCTGGGGCAGGGGCTCTGACTTGTCTGGGGGATGGGCAAGGGAAGGCACCTCGGGGAAGTGATATTTGAGGCAGATCCCAAGGTAAGCAGGTAAGAGGAGGGGAAACCCTGTGTGCACAGGCCCAGAGCGGGAGTGAAGGTGGAGGGGATGGAAAAAAGGGCCCTGTGGCTGAGTTCAGGGAGCAAGGTGGGGGTGGGAGGGCAGGAGGACAAGGACAGGATGGCCCCCGAGGCCCCTAGAATTCATGGTGGGTAGTTCCAACCACCAGCTCTGGTGTCAAGCAAAAAGGTTTAAACTCAGTCAGCAGAGCATGCAACTCTTGATCTTGGGGGTGTGAGTAGTTCAAGCCCCATGTTGGGCATAGAGCTTACTTAGAAAAGAAAAGAGAAGATTTTAACCATAGCTCCACCTCTACCAGCTGAGTAGTCACCGGGCCTGGTGGACAAGGTCTGTTCACAGGGGTCTGGGAGTGATGGGCTGCACGAGGTTAGGTGGTTCTGGGCCCTCCTGGTAAAGCAAGAGCAGCCAGGTGGCTGGGGAGATGCCAGATGGGGCATGGACTGGGAGGGAGTTGCCTACGCAGAGGGAGTGGGGAGGGCCTGGGGGGCCAGATAGCTCTGAGGAACTGTGTTCGGCAGCCATGTCCAGGGATGGGGTGGTGGCCTCACAGGCCCAACCCAGATGGGTCCTTGAGGAGCCAACTCAGTGACCTGGGCCCTCTTGGAGTTAGGATGGGGGTGGCGCCGCCTCAAAGCCGCCATTGTCGCCCCCTCTCCCGCCTGACTGTCTGAGACCTAAAATAGAGAGCAGTGGATCTCGTGAGAAGAGTCTGGGAAAGAGGTCTGGGGGAGGGGTGTGAGTCACTGCTGGGAATCCTTGAGTTTGAGGCTCCCAAAGCAGCGCTGCCCCACCCCCACCCCCCAGGAGCCTGGAATCCATTGGACAGTGGCAGACAGGGTGTCTCTGTTCCACCCCTGTGCTTTGTTGGGGAGGGACTGGGTCCTGGCCCCAGCTCTGCCACAGAAGTACTGGATGACTGGGCCAAATCTGCCCTCTCAGGGCCTCAGTTTCCCAGATGTACCAGGAGTTAAGGACCTTGGCATCTGCTTGAGACCCCTGGAATTCATGGCAGATGGTCCTAATATAGGCCCTCAAAGTCAGACAGTCATGGGTTAAGTCCCAGTTCGTTTCCTACTGCCTGAGTGACCTCGGGGAAAGTCCCTCTACCTATGAGGCTTCTATTTCCTCATCTGCAAAACGAACATTGAAACCAAGTCCTGTTCCTGTCTGGTTTCAGCTTCAACTATCCAACAAGGAACTTGACACCTCCTGGGGCCTCCTACCATGGCCTCCACATCCTCCACATCCTCAGATGGCCACATTTTGTGCTGCCAGAATGTTAACAGGGACTCCACTTTCTAATGCCCTGTGCCTTACACACACTACCTCAGGCTCGCCCCATTCTGGAGGGCAGATAGCATCGTTTCCTGCCCCCTTCATGGGAACTTCTCAGCCTCAGTACTGGGCACTCCAGGAGGAAAGGGGTCTTGGAACCAGAGCGGGCTTTCCTGGGCACCTATAATGTGCCACCCCACTGCGCACATGGGGAAAGCGGCTCCTCTCAAAGGGGTCTGGGAGCTTGCACGCTCTGCAGCGGGGAGGCAGTGGCGGTGTGTGGGGCTGGCGTGCCCTCTAGCGGTCGCCGTGCTCGTGGTCTGGCCCCGAGGTCGGGGCTGCACAAGGTCTGGCTGGCAGCGGCCAGGAGGGGAAGTAAGTACCTTCTCAGAGCCGCGGATGGTCCTGCCCGCCGCGGCCCCACCCCCCGGGGGCCGAGAACAGTCTCTCCCAACCTGTCTCTCCTCGTGGCTTCCCAGAGACCCTGCAGTGGCTGCGTGCTCCGCCCCGATTTCCATGGAGACCCCTTGTACACAGCTTCCTCCATCCACTCCACCTCAAGTGGGGCCGGCTGGCTGGACCAGCGCCCTGGGGCCCGTGAACAGCCGGTCCGCAGGAACGCTGGCCGTGGGGAGAGTGAAATTCTTCGGCCAGCACCGCGGGGAGGTAAGGTCCGGTTGGGCTCTGCTGACTCTAGGGTCCTGGCTCTGGGTCTAGAGTGGTTCCTTATTCTGTCTAGTGTTCTCTGGCCCCCACCCAGCTCCAGAATGGGCTACAGATTCTAAGCTCTGGTTCTAGAGAGGGTACAAACTCCTGGATGACACCAGTGTTTTGACTTCGGCTTTAAAATGAATTCAGGGCTTAGATTTTGAACTCCTAGTTCTGGGCTTCAGCTCTAGAATGGGCTCTTGGCTCTGGGGTGCCAGGCTCTGGTTCTAGAGAAGGCTCCAGCCTCTACCTTCAGTGAGGACTCTCAGGCTTCAGGCCCAGGTTTTACAGGATTCCAGAGAAGGCTCCAAGCTCTTGGCTCTGACTGCAAGGGTGGTTCCTGCATTCTGAGCTCTAGTTGTAGAGTGAGGCTTGAAGTCTAAGCTCCAACCCCAGGCCCATGGGGCAGTGTTTGGGGCTGGCCCAGGAGTCTGGGGTCAGGCATGAGCAGACAGGTGTCTCTTGCCCCAGGATGGGACTACTCTGTGCTCTCCTTCCAGGTCAACTCCTCAGCCTTCTCTCCCGACGGCCAGAGGCTGCTCACAGCCTCTGAGGATGGCTATGTGTACGGCTGGGAGACCCAGAGCGGGCGGCTGCTGTGGAGGCTGGGTGGCCATGCGGGTGGGGCTCCTGAGGCTGGATGTGGAGACCAAGGCCCATGGGCCTGTCTGGCATTCTGCAGAGCCTATCACTCTGACATCTGAGCTGGGCATTCATGCCAGACAGCCTGGGCAGGGCTGGGGCAGGAGGGCAAGGACACAGGGCCTCTGACAGACCTGGACTCAGACCCTATTACTGTTTTTTTTTTTTTTTTTTAAGTTTTAATTAAAAATTGGTAGTCTCTACACCCAACATGGGACTCAAACTCACAACCAAGATCAAGAGTCACATGCTCTACTGGTTGAGAGTCAGGTCCCCATTCCTACTGTTATACATTGTTTAAAAATAGTTACCATCTTAACCATTTTTAAATGTTCAGTTCAGTAGTGTTAAGTATGTTCATTGTGCAGCTAGTCTCCTGAACTCATCTTGCAAAATGGAAACTCTATCTATACCCATTAAACTCCCCATTCATCCCTTCCTCCAGCCTGACAACCACCATTTTTTCTAGCTCAATGAATTTACTCTAAGTACCTTCCTTTTCATGACTTATTTCACTTAGCAGAGTGTTCAGCTGTTTAACCACTTTGACTGTGATCGTTATGTCATCTCTCTGAGCCTCTATTTCCTTCTCTTTAGAATGGGGACAGTTGCTCCCCTGTGGGATGAGATAATGCAAAGTGCCTCGCGCCCAGTAAGAACTCAGTAGATAGAACTATTATAATTATTACTGAAACAAGAAAAAAAAATCTGGTAATTACAGGGCAGATTGAATAATGTTGTTAATAGGTAAAGTCCAGGACTGGGGAGCTCAAAGGAGGCAACAAACCCAGGCTGGGCTCTCAAAAAATTTCTGGAAGGTGCCTGCATTTGCTTTTGGCATTGATTTTACAAATGGGCAAAATAAAGTTGGGTGTTTCAGGTCAAGTCATGGAAGCTCAACTTGCTAGATGGCTGGAGGGTGAGAGAGTTAGGAGGGAGGAGGGTAGGTAGGCGATAAGGCTAGAGAGATTGGCAGGGGTTGGCCTGCAAGGTGGAAGGCAGCACCCCATTCCCTGACCATGCCTGCTTACCCAGGCCCCATCAAGTTCTGCCGCTTCTCCCCTGATGGCCACCTTTTTGCCACAACCTCTGGTGACTGTACCATCCGCCTGTGGGATGTAGCAGAAGCCAAGTGTCTGCATGTCCTGAAGGGTGAGTGCACTGGGTGGGACTAGGACCAAGTAGCCAAACCTATGTTCCTTTCTAGATCCTGCCGTATCCTGTTCCACCAGGTCACCAGAGGAGTGTGGAGACGGTTAGCTTTAGCCCTGACTCAAAGCAGCTGGCATCGGGTGGCTGGGACAAGCGGGTGGTGCTCTGGGAGGTGCAGGTATGTGGAGGGGTGGCCAGAGCGAGACCTGGGACCTGGAGGAGACAACCCCCACCCCAGTGCCCCAGAAAGGTTGTTCCATTTTCCCCACTGCCCATGCCCACACCTGGCATCCAAGACCCCCTTACATCTGGCTGCAGCTACATCCCCAGCCACACCAGCCCTCTGTGCCTCAAGATCTCTGCCTGTGAGGGTCATGCAGCCTGGATTGCCCTCTCCTCCCCTCAAGGACCAGGTAACCTCCCCAGACCCTGTGTGATCACATTACCCAGGCAGCCCTGAAAGGAGAAGTCTGACCCCTCCTTGGTCTGGGTCCTCGGTCTGACCCATTCCTGGTCTGACCCATCTGAGGCCTAGAACCTAGCACCACAAGGCTCTGGGCTACCTTCCAAAGCTCAGGGCTCTCTCCTGCAGTCTGGCCAGATGCTGCGCCACTTAGGAGGGCACCGAGACTCTGTCCAGAGCAGTGACTTCGCACCCAGCTCAGACTGCCTGGTGAGCCACATCCGCTTACTTGCTTGGGGGCTGAGCAGTGGTCAGAATTTCAGACCTTAACTGGGTGACTCTGCTCTTCTGAGCCACTCCCCTTATCTATAAGATGGGGAATTCAGCAGGGCTCACAAACTGCCTGCTTCCTGAGCCTGGCCAGCCTAAGAACCACAAAAGGTGGGCATGGGCTTGCTAGTTCATGCTCACAGCAGATGTCTGCAGGCCACTGGCTCCTGGGACTCTGCTATCTGCATCTGGGACCTGCGGACGGGGACCCCAGTGATCTCCCACCAAGAGCTGGAGGGCCACAGTGGCAACATCAGCTGCCTGTGCTACTCAGCATCCGGCCTCCTGGTGAGCTAGGTTGCCCTGGGTTCCAGGCTGGCCCTCTGCTGGCTACAAACCCATGGGCTTAGAGCTGTTTGCTGTCCAGGCTTCTGGCTCCTGGGACAAGACCATCCACATCTGGAAGCCTTCCACCA
Organism: Panthera uncia; assembly: GCF_023721935.1. Lineage (NCBI taxonomy): Eukaryota > Metazoa > Chordata > Mammalia > Carnivora > Felidae > Panthera > Panthera uncia. The sequence goes on from NC_064807.1 coordinate 81,567,432, forward strand.
GAAACCTGCTTGTTCAGCTCAAGGGCCATGTCACCTGGGTGAAGAGCATAGCTTTCTCCCCTGATGGGTCACAGCTAGCCAGCGCTGGCTACTCCCATATGGTAAGCCCACCACCCCCCCTGCCGCCCGCCCCAGGCCTGTCCTCCTCGCGAACTCCTAACCCAACATCCTCCTTTACCAGAGCCCTCAGCATGGTCTAGAAAGGGCCACATCCTATTTGCCCCGAACAGGAAGGTGACAAGGACAGAACCCAGGTGCCCACCACTTCTGGGCACTAAGGTCTAAACTGGCCCAGAAGCTGCTAGTGACAGTAACATTTCTAAGACACACCATAGCTTCAGGGAAGAGAAAACTGCACTGCACTGAATTTTCGCATCAGATTTTTATGCTGGGCATGTTAAATACACCTCACAGACAACAAAACCCAGACCAAGAGGTAAAGAGGTTGGCTGGGACTCACTCCAAAGTGGTTTCAAGGACGCCAGACTTGTGGGGTGAGGCCTCCCTCCCTTCTGCTTATTATTTTCCAGGTCAAAGTCTGGGACTGCAACACAGGAAAGTGCATTGAGACTCTGAAGGTAAGTAAGATCCACGGATGTAGCACCCAAGGGTGTAGGAAAAGGCCTGCCAGGGGAGGTTGGGGGCAGGCAGGACTCGCATTCCCAGAGCCCAGTGAAGTGCTTTCGGCAGGGAGTCCTGGATGTGGCCCACGCCTGTGCCTTCACCCCAGATGGGAAACTCTTAGTGTCTGGAGCTGCTGATCAGGCAAGACGCCAACTTCGATGCACGATCAAATCACCCAGAGCCTCTCAGATATAACATCACCACAAATGGCTCTTTGATCTCAAGCCTGTCTCTCCCTGCCCAGGGCGCATGGGACCCGGCAGGACGAGCCCCTGAAAGGACAGTGAGGGCAGCTGCACGCCACAGGCCCAAAGTAACCTTAACAGAGCACCCAACAGATCCCTGTGACCAGGATTGGTCACGGTCCCACGCCGGGGCTGCCAACAGCCGCAGGCAGGCCTGCCAAAGCCCCCAGGCCCCTAGTAACCACGACCAGGGCACGCCAGCCCACCTCTCCAGCACGGTTCGCTGAAACACCCGCAAACATGAAGCAAGGCCAGCCAGTTTGTTTGTGTTTTATTGATGCCGGTGCTCAGGCCTTGACCGCATACTTCCGGAGTGGGTACAGCCGCTCCTTCCGCTGCTGCTTCTTGGTCTTCAGGTTTTCCTCGTGCTTGTTTAGCCGGCGGCGCATGGCACGTGTCTTCTTGGGCCGCAGATCCAGGGGCTTATACTTCTTACCCTGGGTGATGGGAGAGCGCGGGGAACCTGAGCACCAGGGTTTTGGGGCTACTGCGGCAGTTAACGAAGCCTCCGAGGCTGGAACTAAGCGGCTAGCGGGCACGGGGAAGATGCTGGAAGTGCCTGAAGGGGGCCACTGGGATGCGAAGGTTAACGCGTAGACCTGAGCGTGAGGAGGTATAGGACCAGCCCAGTAGGGGACTGAGGCCCTGTGCTGGGTACCACCTCAGTGAAGAATCAGACCTGCTTAAGGAGCTCCCAACCCAGTGGGTAAGACCGCGCAGCTAACAAGCGGCCCATCGGTGGGAAGAGGAGAAAAGATAAAGGAAGCTTCCACCTAATGACTGGAAATAGCCTACAAAGCAAGCAATCGGAGCGAACACCAGTTCCAAGGGGGAGAAAACGGGGCGCACAAAAACCCTGAAGAATGCCAGCTCAGGCGCTTTCTGGGAACTGCCAATAGTCCAGAGGTGGTACAGGCACAGGGCAGTGGTGTGAGAGCTAAGAGGGGGAACAGCCTCAGGGCAGAGAAGTGCAGAAACAGAACGAGCTGCGCAGAGGAGGGTAAGCTCGAAGACGGGGGATTTGGAAGCATGAGTCTCTGTCCACCCATATCCATGTTATCCACAGCACAGGTCAGGGCCTCATCCATTTCAAGTTTCCTAAGCCCTCAGAGCTCTGCTGGCCAATACAGGCGCTGGCCACGCGAGGCCTACGTTAAAAATCCAGGCCTTCAGCCACCACAGCCACATGTGGCCATCTGTGACCGTGCCGACAGCACTAACCTAGAGACAGAGACCTCACCTTGACCCTTCCCCCCACCACCCCTGGACTGAGTGGTGCCTGGCAGGGGGTGAACTCACTGGAAGACCGCCCACCACCTCTACCATGGTCCCTCTGGAGCCTGATCAAAGTTTCAAGCCTGGGGCGCCTGGGTGACTTAATCGGTTAAGTGTCCGACTCCGGCTCGGGACATGACCTCAGAGTTCGTGAGTTTGAGCCCCGCGTCGAGTTCTGTGCTGACAGCTCAGAACCTGGAGCCTGCTTCCGATTCTGTGTCTCCCTCTCTGCCCCTCCCCCACTGTCTCTCTCAAAAATAAAAAACATCAAAGTTTCAAGCCCAATTCTCAGAAAACATTCCCACACACACACAATGTACACACATTCAGGGATGGCGGCACCCTTGCCTGCCCCCCGCCCCCCCCCGCGCACATGCTACTATCCCTGGGGGCAGCTAACCCAGGAACACATGGCGGCTTTCAGCTGAAAGGCTTTAAAGCAGGGCTGAGGATCTCCCCAAGGAATCCCACCGGAGGACAGGGGCTTCAACCTGTGTCATGTGAGTTCCGGCCCGCCCACGACCTTCTCTTCCCGATAGCCAGCCCTGCTGATTTTGGACTTATCAGCTAGCCCCCACGATCACATAAGCCAATTCTCTGTAATAAGTCAAGTGCATGTCTACACACACATGAAGTTTCCAACTGGTTCTGCTTCACAGCTTGAGCCCTGATAACCTTGCTCAGACTTACTCAGCTGGTGAGGCTGGATTCAAAACCCAAGGCTCCAGCCAGACTCTCACCACGCTCATTTCTGGACCAGTGCGGCCCCGAGGAAATGCAGACTAGTGCCAAGATGCTGGTTTGGAAGTGAAACCAGCTACAGGTTGGGAAGGCTCTGGAAAGCCCGCTGCCATGCACCCCAGCAGAAAAGAGCCTCTTCCTACCACCCTTTTGGCCAAGGAAGAGCTGGAACTTTGCCCCTGCAGCTAAGCATCCCTCCGACTCCCCCCGGCCCAGACTCACCTTGTAGAATTTCCTGAGGTTCTCTTTCTGAGTCTGGTTGATGACGGTGAGAACGCGGGCGATGGATTTACGAACAACCCGGCTACAAAACAGAGACATCAGTGAAGATGGTGGAGAGATACAGTGCCCCCCCCCCCCCAGGCATTTCATTCAGGACCCCAGATGTCCTAAGACAGGAGTGGTATTATTCCCCACCAGCTTGTCCATATTCACCCGAGGTGCCTAACCCAGCCCAGGTGGTTCTGGGGGTGAGGTCTGAAGACTCTAGAAGATGGGTATCCCTCGAGTGGGGACAGGGAAGGGCTGGCATACCCAGTGCTTCTGAGAAGCTGTGAAGTATTCATTCATTGAGCAGAAGCAGAAGGGAGATCAGGAAAGACCTTCCACCCCAGGCCATATATCCTGACAGCTACGAAGACCTAACCAAAGTCAAAGTCGACTATGGGAAATCATGCCACAAGCTGGGCAACAAGTTTAAGGAGTCACAGGAAGAGCCACTTCGGGGGGAGCAACAAGACGTAGGCCATGGGGGGAGAGGATGAACATAGGAAGAAGCTGGGAATAAGTGATTTGTGGTCAATGTTGAACACGAGGCATGCTGGGGGATGAAGGAGGGCCACTCAGTAGACAGAGGGCTCAGCATGCAACTTGCTTGCGTGTTCCCCAACTCATCCAATCCCCTCCCAGCACTGCGAGTTGGTTGTTGGGGGCCCATTTTACAGAAAAGCAAAACAAACTAAAACAACAAACCAACTCTGAGTGGTGAGTCAGCACACCCATCGGGTAGGATGTGGCAAAAGTGGAATCTGCGCCCAGTTCCACAGACTCCAAACCCATGTTCCTTTCACAAGTCCTGATTCTTGATTCATGTAACTAAGTTAACTCCAACTTAAGGGAGAGGTGGGCACAAGGCACTGATCTACCAAGTGAGGGAGGAGGGCAGGGAGGACCAAGTGCTGGTGGGAGAAATGGGTCCGGTTAGGCTTTTCAAGGCAGCGTTAAAAAGGGGCTTCAGGGGGGCCCCTAGGTGGCTTAGTCCGTTAACAATCTGACTTTGGCTCAGGTCATGATCTCACAGTTGCTGGGTTCAAGTCCTGCCTCAGGCTCTGTGCTGACAGCTCTGAGTCTGGAGCCTGTTTGGGATTCTGTCTCCCGCTTTCTCTATCTCTCCCCTGCTCTCTCTCAAAAGTAAATAAACATTAAAAAGAGATTAAAAAAATAAAAAAGGGGCTTCGGGGACAACCTGTTCTTTCTTCAACCAGCGAAGCTGAGCAAGGGCACTCCAGGCAAAAGGACAAAATGGTCAAATGCAGATAAGAAGAAAACCACACAGCGGGTCTCCCATGCAGCTGGGTGTGAGCAAGGCGAGCCTGGAAAGGCTGGTTAGGAAGGGCATGACATTCCAACCCACGGGTCCATGAAACGGACATTTCCTTTAGCCAGCTTCGAAAACTGTACAAATGCTTCCAACGCACAGGTGTCCCCCACACCGAGAAAACCGTGGTCCTGCCGCCCCTCACTCACATCTTGGAGAGTTTGGAGGCCGCCCCGCCTGTCACTTTGGCGACGCGCAGCTGGGACAATTCCACCTTCAGGTCTTCCAGCTGTTTAAGCAGCTCCTCCTTCTTCTTGCCGCGAAGGTCTCGAGCCTTAATTTTGGCCTGTGCGCAATCAAGGGTTTGGGTCAAACACCCAGCAAGGTTGTCTCCCCTTCCCAGCGGCCATCCTCCCTTCCGCCTGCGCCGTGGCCAGCCCCCGGAGGACGGGCTGCGAGCCCGGCATCCCTCCCCGAGTCTGTGCCTTGGGCAAGGAAACTGAGGCCCCCGCAGGCGCGCCCTCGCCCAGGTCCGCTACGAGGCTGGGCCGCTGCTCCCATTCAGCAGACAGAAAGACGGAGGCGTCGGCAGCGCGGGCTCACCTCTCCAGGCCCAGGCCAACAAGGGAGAGGGCGGGAGACCTGCTGTGGCGGCGCTAGGCCACTCGGCACGGCGCCTTACAGGCCCGGCTGACAGATGGAACCCCAGTGCTCACCTCGAGCTCCCCACCCCAGGCCCCGAGCCCCACAGCGCGGGGATGGCACCCGATTCCACCGCCCTCACCATGTCTACACAATCTGCCGCCGCGCCGATGGAAAGAGGCCGAAGGAAAGAGGAAGCGGGCGGGGCTGACCTCCACAACTACTGCCGGGTGGCGGCGGGCGCGGCCAATGGCTCCGCCCCGAGGGAGCCCTAGCTCCGCCCCTGACTCCAATCACTACCCCGCCGCGGGGAGCGCCGAGGTACCGCCCGCCCAGTTTCGCCCCGAGGAGCCCCGCACCTGGGATTACTCAGGTCTTCATGTCTCCTGAGCAGAGCAGTTGGGGAAACCGAGGCCCAGGGTGACTGGCAGCTTCCCGGAGATGGCACAGTGAGGACTCGAATTCGTCCATTCAGTCATTTACTCGTTCATTCATTCATTCAGTAGACCTTTGCAGGTCGCTCCATTTGTGCTGCCTTGATCTGGGCGCCAGTGTCCTGGGGTTGGAGGGGATGAGGGTTTTCAAAGATGAATGAACCCAACTTCTGCCTTGAAGGAATTTAAAATCCGAAGAGGGCAGGGAGAGGCGGGATCAGACAGCTATACTCCCAACTCCATAAACGTTCCAGTGGAGGCAGCATGTGGCAAGAGAAAGCATTCAGGGCCTTTTGTTGTTGTTGTTGTTCGCCGGGACTCTTGGCAGATCCCTTCCCCTTTCTGAGTCTCAGTTTTCTCACCTGTGAAATGGGTATTTTTTGAGGCTTACGAACACGAGAAACTCTTAGCACAAGATCTAATGCACAACAATCGTTCAAAGTATGATTGACATTAATATTCCCTGTGGAATGAACACTTGAGTTGGGCCCTGAAAGTTAAAGGAGAATTCACAAAGCAGGGAAGGTGCTCAGGCTTTCTGACCAGGCAGTTGCCCCAACCAGCAAACGTGAATCACTCCAGTGTCACTCCACTGCCATGTACAAATATGAACCAACACCTTTTAGAGCACTAGTCAAAGCCAGGTTGCCCCCTTGTTACTGTCCGGTTCCAGGGAGGCTTCTTCCATCCCTTTATTGGGTTCTAGCCATGAGCCTTAGCTTTTGACTAAATTAGTATATTATCTCCCTTTTGTGTCCCAAGCTTTCTTTTTGTTTTTGTTTTGTTGTAGTCGTTGTCTTCGTCGTCGTTTAATTTATTTATTTATTTATTTATTTTCTAGTAATCATTACACCCAATGTGGGGCTTGACTCACGACCCTGAGATCAAGAGTCATGCTCTTCCAACTGAGCCAGCCAAGTGCTTGATGTCCCAAGCTTTCTGTGCAATCCTTTCTTTAGCCCCAAATATACTGAATTAAAATGTTTACAGGTCCAGGTGTCAGAATGGCTCAGTCAGTTAAACGACCGTCTCTTGATTTCAACTGAGGCCATGATCTCAGGGTCCTGAGATTGAGCCCTGCCTCCGGTTCCATACTGAGATTCTCTCTCTCTCTCTCTCTCTCTCTCTCTCTCCCTCCCTCGCTCTCCCTCTGCCCCTCCCGTACTGGCGCACGCACTTTCTCTCAAAAAAAAAAAAAAAAAAAAAAAAAAAAAGTTGTAAGTCTGTCTCCACAACCAGCCTGTAAGTTCCCTCTGGGTAGAACCTTGGCTGACACTTGATTTAGTTTATCTAGTCTCCAGGCCCAGCACATGGATGCTTGTTGGATGAATGAATTAATAAGCATTCCACAGACCACGGCTTCCAAGTAGATGGGTATCAGGAAGAGAGGGCAGACGGAAGGCAATCTTGGCATGGATTAGTCTTGAAAGAAAGTTGAATGGTGCGAGGGGACTTTGCTGTCATATTTTCCAAATGCTTATAGTTCTTTTAGAAATAATGATTATGTGCATCTTTCTGAACTTGGAGGTCATCTGTTACTCCCTTGTTTCCTTTATGCCACATCCAAACACCAGCAGATTCTGCAGCCTCTGCTTTCACAATAACCTAACATCTTCCCACGACTCTTATTGGCACCTGTCTGGCCCGAGCTAACCATTGCCTGTCACCTGGACCATTGGTGTCACCTTTTAAATCACTTCTCTAGCTCTTATTCCCATATATTCTCAATACAGCTGTTAGAGGGACACTTTTCAAGCTTAAAGTCAGATCACGTCACTGCCCAGAATCTCCAGTGTTGTCCCATGAGTTTGACCACGTCCTTCCCTCAGCCTACAAAACCTCTCCTGCTTCCATCTCTTCTCACTCTTGTGCCCCAGTATGACCCGTTTCCGGAATATGCCACACCTGCCCTGTCTCTGGGCCTTTGCTTGGCTTCCTCCTTCACTTCCTTCAGGTCCCTGATGTGTCACCTCCTCAGAGAAATCTCTCCTGACCACTTTACCTAAGGTACTGTGAGGCCCTGCATGGTTTTATACCCTCAGTCATCCCTGACATAGTATAGATTAAAAAAATTTTTTTAATGTTTATTCATTTTTTGAAAGCAAGAGAGACAGAGCGCAAGCAAGGAAGCAGCAGAGAGAGAGGGAGACACAGAATCTGAAGCAGGCTCCAGGATCTGAGCTGTCAGCACAGAGCTCCATGCGGGGATCAAATCCACAAACTGAGAGAACGTGGCCTGAGCTGAAGTCAGTGGCTCAACCAACTGAACCACCCAGGTGCGCCAGGATAGTATATATAGATTTATTAAATTCTGACTCCCTGCCTGGGAGATCCAGTCATAAGCAGGGCCATTATTTCAGTCACCAGTTTATTTGGGGGCTATTTCCTTACATATAAATTAGGCATTTAAGAAAAGGTTTATTAATTTTTGAGAGAGAGAGAGTGCAAGGTGGGGAGAGGCAGAGAGAGAGGAAGGGAATCCAAAGCAGGTTCCAGCTGTCAGCATAGAGCCTGACTTGGGGCTTGATCTGATCTTACAGTTTGTGAGATCATGGCTTGAGCCCAAATCAAGAGCCAGATGCTTGACCGACTGAGCCACCCAGGCACCCCTAAAATGGGCATTTCTGGCTTAAAGTTCCTTCTCCCCAGGCTGTTCTGGGGATATGAATTTCTGCTGTCATGTGGCCTGCCTGGGTCACAAATATTCCTTTCAAGGTATGGAGCTGAAAGGCAGGAGGGCTTTGCCTGTTTCCAGGACCTCTGAGACTTTTATTCAGCACTTATTTCCCAGTGTAAGAGTCTGGACCTTTAGCACCTGAGATTAAGAAGTATCACAGTGGGGCGCCTGGGTGGCTCAGTTGGTTGGGCGGCCAACTTCGGCTCAGGTCATGATCTCGCGGTCCGTGAATTCGAGCCCCGCGTTGGGCTCTGTGCTGACAGCTCAGAGCCTGGAGCCTGTTTCAGATTCTGTGTCTCCCTCTCTCTGTGACCCTCTCCCGTTCATGCTCGGTCTCTCTGTCTCAAAAATAAATACACGTTAAAAAAAAATTAAAAAAAAAAAAGAAGTATCATAGTCTGGCAATATTCTTTTTTATCTATAGACACAGTTCAATGAAAAGCATTTGAAACAATAAAAACGAGTCATACTTCTTGAACTATTGACCTTTATCAAAAACAGTACAATTAGGGGTGCCTGGCTGGTTCTGTCAGTAGAGCATGCAACTCTTGATCTCCAGGTTCTAAGTTTCAGCCCCACGCTGGGTATAGAGATTAATGTGGTTTGAAGTGTTGGGTTTTGGAGCCCACAGCCAAGAAAGAATTCTTGAGATGTCTTCAGTGCAAAAAGGTGGTTTTATTAAAGCACAGGGACAGGACCTGCAGGCAGCGTTGCACTGGGATTGCGAGGAGTGACTGATTACACACTTGGGAGCTGGGGGAGGTAAAGGCGAGGGGAAGTTTTGGAAAGGATTTTCATATGCTAAGAGCCTCACAGGATCCTGGAGACCTACCTGTGGTCAAGCTAAGGTTGTTTTACCCTCCAGCAAAGTATTAATTGGGTTTCTGGTAGAATGCAGTACTTTGCCTGCCTCAAGTATTTGTTAATGGGCTGCAAGTTATAAGGAAATTTAATTTTATCTACATTTCCTTTTGCCTGTTTCCCACATAAGAGATTACTTAAAATCTTAAGCAACAACAACAAAAAAGTACAACTCTATGAAAACAAAGACCCAATTTAATCTAAGGTTAAGGCCTATTAACAGAATCCCTCAGCCAACAGCCCACTCAATCTTGGCACCACAAAGTCATTCTTGACTCTGCACTACGTCCCCCCCAGCCCCATCTTTCCCCATCTCCTACTCTGGGGATTCAGCTTTCCATCAGAATATGCCTTTCCAGCCAGGACCGGCTTCTCAGCCCCCAGGACCTCGCCCTTCCTGTCAGCATGGGGACCACAGGGTCATGTCCCTCACCTCCCACCCACCAGGCCAATGTGACTGCTACACCCGAGGTTGCCTAGTCCAAATATTTTCATTGTCTTGTCTGTCTTCTGGATACACTTTAACGTCTGTAAAGTCTCCCAATTAACAATAGAATCACTATGTACAAAGCAGAGGCGACTTCCTCCGAGCAAAGTGGTGGCGTTCAAGGCTCCTAAGATTGTAGAATTAGGATCCCCCTCCCCGCCTGCCCCCCCATTCCGTCACTTCCAGAGGTAGAACTACTACTCATCCCTCAGCTCGAAGGTTTTTTTCTCAAAGAAGCCTGCCCAGCACCCGACAGCCAGGAGCCTTATCCTCAGGGCCCCGTGCCGCACCCCCCCTCCCCCCCGCGTCCGCGGCTATGCCGCGCAGGCCCCTTCCAAGGCCAGGGGCTCTTCGGATTCAGGAGAAGCCGAAGAAGGAGCGCAGTTATAGCGTCCACGATGTTGGGACCTGTGTGGGGACAGGGCGCCCACTCAGACAGCAAGACTGGGGCTCCCCGAAGATGAAAGTCCCGCTGAAGGCCGTGGGAACGACTATAAGGTGGATTCTCCAGCGCTTCCAGCCAGTCTCCCACAGGGCTCCGCCCCTCCCGCCCACCGGCACTTCCGGTTCTGGCGTGGCCCGGAAGTGGGCGGACAGCGGCGTCTGCGCGCGGAGGAGGTGGAGGAGGCGCCCGGCGGCCGCTTCCCGCCCCCGAGCCTGAGCCGGTGCCGAACGGAGTAGAGCCGAGGTCGGACCCGGAGAGGAGCCGGCTGAGCGGGCGCCGACTCCCCGCCATGGCCCGGAACACGCTGTCCTCGCGCTTCCGTCGGGTGGACATCGACGAGTTTGACGAGAACAAATTCGTGGACGAGCAGGAGGAGGCGGCGGCGGCGGCGGCCGAGCCAGGCCCGGACCCTAGCGAGGTGGACGGCCTTCTGCGGCAATATCCTTAACCGGCGCGGCGGGCCGCGCTCCCCTCAGGCGGGCCTCCCTACTCCTCTCACCCCGGGGCCCCTGAGGTCCGTCTCCCAAGTCCCTTCCGATCCGGCTCCCCTCGAACCGGGTTCCCTCAGCCCGGTATCCCCCACCGCCTTCCCTCCGACCCGGGCTCCGGCCCTCGGAGGTTCCCCCAGCAGCGTGGCTCCACGAGGCCCCTAGACCCTGGTGGACCCGCCGGCTCGCCAGGCTCCGAGGCACGCCCGACTCGCCTGCCGCCCGCAGGCCGGCCCCGCACTCCTCCGCGAGGCCTGCCCTCGTCTCCCCCGGTGTCCTCATCCCCTCTGACTGACCGTGGCTTGGGCTCCCTATCACTCCGTCCCTCCCTTGCAGGAAATGGGGCCATTCTCGAGCTTGATGGGAGGGAGGGGCAGAGGTGAGCCCCCGCTGAGTAATTGAGCAGCCTGGGTGGCTCCTGGGCACTGTCCTCTTGGGCCGGATTGCAGCACCACAGGAAAATAGGTGGGTGGATGGCTGTGGGGAAGAAGGGACCCAAGGGGGAGCGAAGGCTGCAGCCCTAGCCCAGCCCTGAGGTCAGAGATTGTGCACCTCCGACCCCAGAATCAATCTGACCCTCCAGGTTAATGCCACTGTTTTGCACCTGTCCTCAGTTTCCTATGAACACCTTGAGCTGTGGACCTTGATGGTCTCAGCCACGTTCAACAAGTGAGTTTTGGCTTCCTACCCGCAATAGCCTTCTTGTGCAGGAAGCAGTGGGAAAAACTAGTAGTTTAGAGCGAAGAAAAACCAGACAGTATGAAGTGAAATGTAAAAGTAGAGCCTCATGACTGGAAATGACTATTCCTGTGACCACAGAGAGCAAGCATTTAGAAAACAAGATTAAAAATAGAGGTGGTTGTCACAGCCCGCTGGGTCCCTTAGCAGTTTGAGCACAGGAAACTGACTTATTCTCACAGGAAGGATTTTTCTTTATTCAAATGGTGTTACAGGAAGTGCCTGCCCCTCCCCCACACTTGCCAGGGCAGGGTTGGAGGCTCATGCTGTATATAAATCAGATTCTGAGTGTTTAATCAGTTGACTCAGCTTGGGAAGTCAGGCCCGTGGACTACCTTAGGGAGGAGTCCTGCAGTTTTCCTCCAACGTGCCTTTGAAACAAAAACCTTCAGACTTTCTTTGTTTGAACAGGAATGTGTTTTCAAAGGTGGGGATTCAAACTTGTATTTCCTGCCCCATCAGGATCACCCTGTTTACCCCATTGGTGAATCGGGGTCATGAGAAGGACCCCTCATGAGGGAAGATTGATTCTGCGTTCTGATGCAGAACCTGGCTCATGGGCAGGCAATGCCAAAAAGACTCCAGGGTCAGGCGTGTGGCCGAGAACTATGTACAGATGGGGAGAACAAGGTCTGGTTATCTGAGATGTTGGTCCTGATGCTGCAGGGACTTGTTGAAAGCCCTCTCTTGCTATGCCCCTAATGATAGGTTTCTTGAGGCTGCTTGGAGGCCTAGGTTTAGCACATCCAGTGGGTGCAGTTACCTTGTTACCATGGACAGTATACCTCTTGGGATTGGGGAAAGGGAGGTTAGCAATGAGAACTGAAATCCTGGCAAATGTGGGGCCCAGGGAAGGAGGAGGAAGGAGAACTAGTATTTACTGAGTCCCTATCACGTGCCAGATATTGGACTTATAGTGATATTACTGAGTTTAAACTATAGAACAGGCTTCTAATAGAAGAGTCTTAGAACAAAGTCCAGAGGAAGGGGTAGAGGTTGGTTGATTGGAGTGGGGAAATGTAGGGAGGAGGAGGAGGAGGCCTGTCCTACTGCTGCATAGGGAATTGAGTCATGGTAGGGAATCAGGCAGATGAAATAGAAAGAACATGGGCTGTGTATCAATGCAAACCTCACTCTGTCATGCTATAGCTATGTGACCTCACACCTTCTCTGAACCTCAGCATCCTCTTCTGTGAAAAGGAGGGGAACCATGCTGGCCTTACAGGTTCCACGGGAGCATCAGGGAACAACATTGCAAAAAACTTCACAGTACTGGGCACACAGCGAGTGCCCTAGACATGCAGCTTGGGTCTGTGGGTAGAGTGACAGCAGGGGATTAGAGAAAGAGCTTGGCTTTGGAGTTGGGCATCCTTGGGTTTGAAGGCCGGCTGGACAGCTTAACTTTGTGACCTTGGGCAGGTCATTTCCCTTTTCTGAGCTTCAAATCCATTGCCTTCCAAGTGAGAATAATGATTCTTGTCACAGAGGGTTGATAGCAGTAATGAGAGGACATGTGAAAGCACCTGGTACAGGATAAGGATTTTAAAGTATTCCTTCCTTTTCTTCCTCAGTGAAGAACTTTCTGGTCCTCAGGAACAGGTCCAAAGCAATGGTTTTGAGCAGTTTTGCACTCTTTCTTCCCCCTGAAGAAATTTGGCATTGTTTGGAGACACTTTGATTATCACAACTTGGAAATCCTGCTGGGATCTAGTGGGTAGCAGCCAGGGATGCTGCTAAATATTGTGTGATGCACAGGGCAGACTTCACATCAATCATGTGGTCTAGAATGTTAATGCTGTGGTTGAGGAGCCCTGATCTAGAGGAGACAAGGGGGCGCATTCCCCAGCCTGTTCTCTAAGCTGAGCACTGAGGCCAGCTGGATAAATACCGTGCCCTCCCTCCTCCCCAGAACTCCCCAAGCTGCTAAAGGCCCTCCACCCATCAACATCTATAGCGAATGCTTGGTAGGTTGGCACTACAGAGGTAACTAAAGGGTGACTCTTTTTGTCCCTGGGGACTAGTTACCCTGCCCTTCCCCATCCATCTCCTGAGTGATTTTGTTTGCCAGCCATGCTGGTTAGCAAAGAGAGCCAGCCTACATTTCTTTAAGCTTCTGAGACTCTGCTCATTGTTCTGGGACGCCAAATCAGAACTGTTTTCTAAGGTAGAAGTTATCAGTGGCTGGTACCAGACTGGCCCTTGCTTGGCTGAGGGAAAGGAATTCCAAAGCCAACAGATATAGGGGGTGGGCTGTCTGTCCATTGTGGAAGGTGGATCAGGGCCTAGCAGGGGCCCGGGGAGCTCAGCCAGAGTGGCTCCTGAGTGGTGTGGGCCCAGCTCCGTCAAGATGGAGCCCACACTAGGGAAGATGGGACTAGGCGTTGCTCCGGAGTCTCTGTCTGTTCACACGTAGGTATCACTGCATGAACAGGAGTAGAGACCTGATTGGGTAGAAGCCATTCCTTGTTCTATTTTTGAAGCTTTTTGGCTGAAGCCAGTGTTTCAGATGAGGAAATGAAAGTTGGCTGATGTAATTCAGTTTAAAATAGGTGTCACCTTTGGGGACCTAACCCAGATTGTCATTTTCTTTTGAGTGTGGTATATTTGGAACTCAGCAAAGAAGGTGTCAGGATTGCAACTAAGGTTGCGGGGAGGGGAGAGGATCAACTCATATTTGGGGGAAAAGCTTTTAGATTAATAAGTCTCCCTCCTAGTAGCAGCTGGGACCTCACAGACCTAAGTAGGTCTTAGAAGATAGAAATTTTAGGGGCGCCTGGGTGGCTCAGTCGGTTGAGCGTCCGACTTCAGCTCAGGTCACGATCTCGCGGTCTGTGAGTTCGAGCCCCGCGTCGGGCTCTGGGCTGATGGCTCAGAGCCTGGAGCCTGCTTCCGATTCTGTGTCTCCCTCTCTCTCTGCCCCTCCCCTGTTCATGCTCTGTCTCTCTCTGTCCCAAAAATAAATAAAAAACGTTAAAAAAAATTAAAAAAAAAAAAAAGAAGATAGAAATTTTAGCACATCTTAATTTCTTTAGCAGTTTAACTGAGAAAACATTGGATTAAGAGGAGATCTCCGTTTGTGCCTTCATTCTTCTCCTTTGAGGATGAGAAGATGAGAATGGTAGCCGCGCACTGTTGTTGTCAGGACCCAATGGGGCAGACGTGGTGCCCAGGACCAAGCAGTTGTAAGCAAGCTCCGTCAGGTTTTGCTGCAGGTCACCCCAAGAGGGCACTTGTTTCCAGGGAGGGAAGGAGTGTCCAAATGTGTTTTAGGGGGCGGCGGAAGGAGGGGCTTGCACTGTTGGCAGAGGTGTCCTCTCCTCTCTGTGGCTCAGGAAAGCCACAGGCTACTCTCTGAATGGGCTGCGGCCACCTGGAAGCTGCGGTGGGAGGTGGGTGAATGTGGATATCTCTTGACTCCTCCCTTGAGCTGTTTTTGAAATGAGTTCATTAATAAAAGTGTGAACATGCTTGAGCCTAGCCATCCTTAACTGGTGGTGATGCACAGGGGACATGCTTCGGGCATTCCATGCAGCCTTGCGGAACTCTCCCGTCAACACCAAGAATCAGGCCGTGAAGGTAAAGGGGGCTCTGCTGCAGCTTTGCCGGGTGGTGTTGGGACCAGGGTTGTGGTTGTCCGTGTCCCCAGCTGAGCGTGACTTCCACGGGGCTTCAGACAGCATCTATTTAGTGTTAGCATCAGTGAGTTTCTACTAAGGGAGTGGGTTGGCACTGGGCAGTGCTTCCATGGAAGCCTCCTGGCTGGCACTCCTGACATCAAAGCTGTCGGTGTTTATAGTAAAAGCTCCCCAAAGAAACATTCACTTCTCCCCAGAGCCTCATGGGGTGAGAAGTCGGCCCAGCCCTTGCTGCTTAGCAAAACTATAAATTAGCATGCCACGTGGGACTTAGCAGTTTCTGCTTTAAAGGTTATCGAATAGGCTTTATTTGCATAAGTATTTTCAGTGCTTTTAAAATTTCCTGCCTTTTAAAAACAAGGTGAGAAGATACATTTGTGTTTACTGCATCACAGCTGTTTAGAAGCTGTCTAAAATTTGGTCCAGGGAAAGGGGTCTCTCTCAAGCTGGGGTTTTGCTGTCTTGTCACAGCATCTTGATGTAATCAATGGCTGCACCTCTCAGGCAGAGGGAAGTGGCTTCTGTGTTAGTGGGGTGAATGCAGAGGGAAACTGCAGCCTAGTACACCTGTTCAGAAAGTAGATCTCCACAGTTAGGATCTTGTGAAATCTGAGGGTTTGCAGGTATGCTTCTCACTGACAAACCACTTACTCCCCCAAAATAAGTGGGATAACTTATTAGCATGAATAAGGGATACTTGAAATTTAAATCAATAAAGGTATTTCAGCCCACTTAGTTTTTAACCATCCCAGACAAATTAGAAATTGGGCAGTGTTTCTAAGAGTTCTGACCACTTGGTTTGGTATTTCTGTGCCGGTCTTGGAGGACATGGATGTGCCTGGGCTGTGGCTCTGGGTGTCACTCCCTTTCTCTTTCCTTTATAGGAACGAGCCCAGGGCGTGGTGCTGAAGGTGCTTACAAATTTTAAGAGCAGTGAAATTGAGCAGGCTGTGCAGTCACTGGACAGAAATGGCATTGACTTGCTAATGAAGTACATTTATAAAGGGTTTGAGAAGCCCACAGAAAACAGCAGTGCGGTGTTACTCCAATGGCATGAAAAGGTAGGTGAACACACTGCTCATGCGGGCAGCTCACGGACTTGCCCCAGTTCTAGGGTTCAGATCTGCGGGCTAGAGCTCCCACAATAACAGGACAGTCTGATTGTCATAATAATAAGGGGCCACGCCTAAAGCAACCTGGGACATCTGATCACTTCTCCCGTGGAAGCACCTGGTAGGGGTTCACTGTCTCTGGTAATTGCAATTACTTTAGCTGCTGATTTATGCCGGGCATGTCGTGGGGACAGGTGACTTGGCATGGGAAGAGGGACAGGGAGTCCCAGGTGGGAGGGAGGCAGGCTTGAAGCTGGGGCTTCATAAGACTTTAGTGGAGGCAGCTGCTTTGCATTGGTGGAGGTGGCGGTTGGGGGGCTCTTAAGGATGCAGGCTGAGCCCCTCGCTAACTCTAGGGGCTTCCTGCTGTGCTGCAGCTTCACTAGGCCAGAGAAGGCAGTGGCAGAAACCTGAATGTTTACTTAACGGGGCCTTCATCCACCTGAAGCATAAAAAGCTGTGCCTGTCCTTTGTTCAGGTCGTTAGAAGAGCAAGCCGTTTCATCTAGCCCGTGTCCTGCCTATGCACCAATGTCCCCCTGCCCTGTAGAACTACAGGAAGCTCGCTTATCAGTATAGGAGACCAGGCTATTACCAACACGGTATCTAAAACTCTCCATAAAGGTTTTGAGGGGTCAGCCACTTGGGCAGCCTTGGTGCTGTGCCGCGGTGGTGGCCTTTGGTCCTGCTGTGGGGTGTGCTGTGCCTGCTCCGTCGGGAGGTGAACTCCTGGGCTTGGTGGGGGTAGCTCTGGTACTCGGGAGCTGAGCAAGCCCTCTGTGTGGTGGGGAGGCCAGGCCCTTTGGTCCCGTTAAGGCAACTTGGTGCCGAGCCCTGCTGGCATTTCTAAGGAGGCCTCAGGGAGGCAGCTATAATGAGCTCGTGTCTATTTAAGTGTCTAGGGCAGTACCGGCAGGCCGGAAACAGCTTGTCAAAAAGGGAAACTTGGGGGGCTGTGCTGTGTATGTGCTTGGTAACAGTGTTCTCAAGCCCAGCTCTGCCGTCTCGAGCTAGCAGCTCTTCGGGACCCCTGGCTCCAGGACAGGGCTCCACGCCTAGAATGGGGGCTCTCTCGTCGAGAGAAGGCAGTGGCAGAAACCTGAATGTTTACTTAACGGGGCCTTCATCCACCTGAAGCATAAAAAGCTGTGCCTGTCCTTTGTTCAGGTCGTTAGAAGAGCAAGCCGTTTCATCTAGCCCGTGTCCTGCCTATGCACCAATGTCCCCCTGCCCTGTAGAACTACAGGAAGCTTTAGATTAGAGTTTTAGATTCGAGAGGGTCTGTGACGCGGTGGGACCTAGGTCTGGGAATGTGCTTGGTCCCTTCTTCCCTGGCAAGCCAGGCTCCCACGTGGCCAGCCATGTCTCATTTCACTCCTTTCCTTTTCCTGCCCCCACAGGCATTAGCAGTAGGAGGACTAGGCTCCATTATAAGAGTTCTTACAGCAAGAAAGACTGTTTAAAAAAAAAAAAAAAAAAAGGACTCATGTTACCTTGAGAAGAATTTTGGATGCACAGGCTGATGAAGAAGGGATTGACAATGGACCATCTTCCTAGGAACTCCCAGCTAAACTATTTCAGGACATGCATCAGCTGAAGTGTATTTTATTTTCAAGGTGGAGGGAGAAATCGTCGGTTTCCTAAATCCTTTGCAGGATCTGATAGTCTATGCCTTTGTCCACAAGTAACACAGAACTGACATTGTAACTGTCTCCTGGAGTGGCTGGCCAGCGTTGGTCAGGTGTACCTGTGTGCTCTGCCTCTTTAAAATGGGGGAGGGTCGACTTGGGCAGGTACAGATCCAAGGGCTGTGGTAAAAGGGAGAGCTTGTTTTTTTTGAAGTAGTAAAAACTTCAAGGGTTTGTACAGACATCCCGTCTTCCCAGAGAAGACGGGCTCTCTTGGGTTCATTGTAAAGTGCCTGCTGCATCAATAAAGCTCTTGGCTTATTAGTATGTACTTTGCGGTGTGTTTCATGTATGTAAAATGAGTAATGAATGGGACGGAAACGAATGAGAACTGATGTGGAGGGGTGGGTGTGTCCCTGGGGCGCTGTCCCCAGGGAGTGAGCATGGCGGTCCAGCCCTCTTGCCACAGCAGGACCTCAGGCCTGGGCTCGGCACTGCTGGCTGCTATGGAGAGAGATTTTGCCGAATAACTATTTATTGGTTTTACCCCTTTTGATTTGTATGTAATTTTGGAGCTTATTTAATTTAATAAAGTGCCGAACATTCAATAATTGGTCTAGGCTTCCAAAGTCTTTAGTTTGTGTGACTGCACTTGGAATCTTTTGGGAGCGCGCCCCAGAAAGGCCCGGTCACCATCTCCTGACTCTGACTTGGGCTTGTGGCAGGAACACTCTTAAACAAGTTTTTTTGCTTTTATCCTTTTTGTTTTGTTTTGAGAGAGCGAGCGAGCAGTGGAGGGACAAAGAGAGAAGGAGACAGGATCTGAAGTGGGCTCTGTGCTGACAGCAGAGAGCCAGATGTGGGGCTTCAGCTCACAAACTGTGAGATCGTGACCTGAGCTGAAGTCAGATGCCTAACTGAGCCACCCAGGCGCCCCGTTAAACAAGTTCTTTTAAAGGATTAAAAGCCAGAAACAGGTAGCAATCAGTCTATACAAAAGGAACATTTTGTTCCCTATAACCACTAACAGCCAGCTTCTTTGAAGAGCAAAGATGTCTTTCTGGCCTTTTTAGCACGTGTAACTGCAGTCTGCATTCTATTAAAGGACCCCATTGAGATTTCTGAAGCTCTTCTTGGTCCTGCGGGCCTTGTCGATAGACATTGACCAAAGTGACACAATCCTTTCAATTCCTCTGCAGAAGCTCCACTGTTCTGGGAGGTAGGACTAGGCTGCAGGTTTCATTACATATACTTAAACCTAATCTGGGGAGATTCTGAAAGAAAGGCTCTACAGCCATCCCCCCACCCCCGCAGTCCCCTTCCCTTTTTTACTTACTAGGTTACTGGTTTAGCATAAAAGGATATCCTCGGAAACAGCCAGATGGAAGAGATGCATAGGGAACTTGGGAAAGGGCATGGAGCTTCCATGCTCTCTGAGCGTGCCACTCTCCCCACATCTCTGTGCTCACCAACACGGAAGCCACTCTCCCCACATCTCTGTGCTCCCACCTGGAAGCTCTGTACTGTAGTCTTTGAAGTTCGCCTTGAAGTATTAAATATGAGACACAATGTACTAAATTTCATTAGACTGTCAAGTAAAACCCACTGTAGTTGCATCTGGATTAAAGAGCTTTAATCAAAAAGTGACACCACAAATGAATTTTCTACAGCAGTCTTAGATAATACAGTTCCTATTTACAACCGGAGAGAAATCCAAATCCAATGCTCATATAAAGGGCTATACATACTGTCTATCACAGAACTTTTTATACAAGTGAAAGTGCATTAATCACTTAGAATATTTACTCCACTCTTCCTCTTAAAGCTGAAGGAAATTCAACATGCAGGAGGAAAGCCTAGTCAGAATGAATCCTCCCGAGGCAAGTATAGGCCGAGTGATGGGTCCCACGACTACACCTAAAGCTGCCGGGGACGTGGCTGGGGCAGGGTGAGACCAGCTCAAGGGCTGGAGAGGCCACGGCAGAGTGGGACGGGGCTCCCGCCGCCGTGTGGTAGCCGTCTGGTGAGCCCTGGACCACCCAATCTTGGGGAGTCTCCTGGAAAAGCTAAGAAAAGGTACCTGTTCTCCAAATTACAGAACGGAAGGCATTCCTATTGTGTGTCCCCACCAGGTAAGTGGAAAAGATATTCTCCACGAGGGAAAGCCATCTGCAGGGAGGAGCCACGGGAGGAGGTAGGTAACTGGAGAATGGGCCACTGGGTGGCAGACAGCCTGGCTGGGATGAGGGTGACGCTGCCCTTGCTCGGTACTTCCAGGTCTGTGGAAATGTACTAGGTTAACTCCGCAAATCGGTGTTTCGCCGTGAGACAGATTTTATAGATTATAACCCTAAGCATTTTTGAGAAACATCATTGGATAACTGACAATAAATTTTAGGAGCTCCAGTTATTAACTTATTTTATTTAGCCGGTAAAACTTCTGTCAAACGAAATCAACAGTTTCTCTTTAGATTCCATACTGTGGACTATCCAGGGCAAGCATATTCCCCTTTCCTTAATAATAATAAGAGTTTTTAAAGGTCCCTACCCGAGCCATCTGCACGCCATCAAGTCCTGTAGCCGTCTGGGGCCGTCTGGACGCCATGTATGGGTGTAGTGTCATCCTAAGTATACAGGGGCAGCGTTAGGGAGAGAGACGGTAGCTGCACGTACAAGGCAGACCGCTTCCCAGGTTTTGGTCAAGAACCGGGAGGGGGGCGGGGGGCGGGGGGCAGCTGTTGCTTCCTCCGAGCGGAGCAGACTGTCCAGGCTGTCCTTAACCGTAGCGAACGTGTGATTAGCATTTGCTCCGTCTTACGACACGGAATTAAGAGCAAAGCAAATGAAATACCACCGCTGCTTCAGAGGGAAGCAGAGACCACAGAATGCTGCGGTGAAATTAAAAAGGGAAAGGAATCCCAATTTTAGAAATAATTTCCTCTTGATGCTCTGATTTGCCTTTAAGAACACCAGTTAAATGGATTTTATAATACAGAGACATGTTTATAATAGCGAAGAATCTTAGCTATAAAAAATAGTTTAAAATGGTTTACCAGCAACCTATCCAAGACAAGTACATTCATTAAAAAGGCAATTGAGTGTATTTGGTGCTAAGGATCTTTTTTTTTTTTTAAATATATCTGCTAGTTTTCTTCAGGAAAATGAGATACTGTCAGAAAGTTGCATATTCATTAATCCACACTGGCCCCAGAGTACCTTAAAGATGTACACATCTGAAGTTCTGGGTGGTCTGACAAACAGGGTGAGATAATGTTTTCTTGAGAGGAAGGGTTGAAAAGCCTCGTCTAACTCATCTGAACCCAAACATGCTGACGGGGAAGGGGAATTTTTAAAAGCCACCCCCAACGAGCTGGCTGTCTGTGGCAGAAGCAGGTGGGTCTGGCCTGCCGGGCACCATTTCAAAGGGCTGTCTTTCCGTCCAGCGTCAGCACCCCGTGGTGGGCCGGGTGGCTCCTCTCTGCCCGATGCCGCCGGCTTCAGCTTCAAGTGCTGACGTGAACAGTTAGAGGGTTCAGGTGCAGACGGGTGCTGGCCAGAGCTGGGAGTTTAGCAGCACTGGAAACGCGGGTAGTGCCAGGACCCTCCCGTTTGGTGAGCACAATGACACAGGATCAGCCACCTCCTGAGCTTCAGATCAGTCTGTCGGGAAGGGGGCCTTAAGTCTTGTAAACAACGCTCTGACGCTTGTACAAAATACTGCGGTTACAGTGATTAAAAACCCACCCAGACTGGTGTGTCAGTGTTCTTTTCACAGAAAAAGTGTCATCGCATGGAGATCCATCTGCCGGCTTTCCACCTAGGACCACGGGATCCGAGGGCTGGAGATGGACGGCCGGATGCTGCCCTTGGGAGCTGGCTTGGACCCAAACCACGACATCTGCGTTGGAAGCAGAGAGGGCTTCTGAGCATCGGGACTAGGTGCAGAGGAAGCTGAAAGCGCCCCCTCCCTGTCCCGCAAGCACCCAGCGAAGATGCTGGACGTGGCAACCCGTCTACGGGGCCCAGAGCCCATTCTAAGTATGGGAGGGACGCGGGAGGAAACAGAGTTGACAAGAACAAGGTAGTGGAATTGTACCTAATTCTTCCAGAAAATATTTTTTTTGTTCTGTCAATTCTGAATATTTTATTTTTTAGTTTTTAAACTTTTTTGGTGTTTATTATTTGTTTTTTGAGACAGACAGAGTAAGAGCAGGGGTGGGGGGCAGAGAGAGGGAGACACAGACTCCGAAGCAGGCTCCAGGCTCTGAGCTGTCAGCACAGAGCCCGACGTGGTGCTCAAACCCACAAACCGTGAGACCATGACCCGAGCCGAAGTTGGACACTCAACCAACTGAGCCACCCAGGTTTCTTTCTTCTCTTTTTCTTCCTCCCTCCCTCCCTTCCTCCCTTCCTTCCTTCTTTCTTTCTTTTCTTTCTTTCTTTCTCTTTCTCTTTTTCTTTATTTGAGAGAGAGGGCGAGCGAGCATGCGAGCGAGTGTGCACAGTGAAGGAGGGGCAGAGAGAAGGAGAGACGGAATCCCAAGCAGGCTCCACGCTGTCAGTGCAGAGCCTGATGTGGGGCTTGAACTCACGAACTGTGAGGTCATGACCTGAGCTAAGATCAAGAGTCGGACACTTAACCGACTGTGCCACCCAGGCGCCCCTGAATATTTTATTTAAAAAAAAAAATCTGGACGTTGGGCCAGACCTGGGGCTGTTGACGTTAATGACGTCAGTGAAAGCGCGGTGGACACATAAGGCCTGTCGGTGGGCACCGCGCAGACGCGTGTGCACAAGGCACGTCCTCAGTAAATACGGCCCAACAGGAGTCCACTATCCAGTAGCACTTTCTCGGCGGACGATGCAGCTGTGGACGGGCTCACCCGCCAGTGCTGGGATTACTAGCTAGTTCCTAAGAACCAGACAGCCGGCCAGGGAACCCTACCTTATACTCCAGGGTTTCTTTGAGCATGTTCTCTTCCTCTTGTGAGAAGTTCAGCAACACTGACACAGCTTTTATAAGGTGAAAAGCCTGAAACAAAGTTGAGTTTCGCTGCCACGGGCCCTGGGGTGGCGGACGGTGGGGGAGGATCGGGGGGCTTAGCTGGAGCGCTCCCTGGGTCTCTTCCCGGTGTGTGCTCCCCACGGGTTAGCAAGGACCACGTGGAGGGGGACGTTGGGCTTCCTCGGGTCTGACGACAACGACAGACTTTTCTCCCCTCCATCTCTTCCTCTGGGAACCGGCAAGATCCCCAGGACATCCACGGCGGCCACCCTGCCCTTCAGCAGGATGCGGGAGCGCGGGGCAGACCGTTCCCGGACTGCAGCCTCAGCCTCCAACCCGCGCGGCCTCCCCGGAGCGGACTCCCTTCTTGGCCCCCACCTGCCGGCTGCACCGTCAGCAGGTCAGTGCCAGCTGGAGAAATAACCGTTACGTGTCCACACTGGTGGCCAAATGGGAACGTGGGAGAGGAAGAAAGCAATGTACTTGGTGGGAAGCCACACGAGGCTTGGACAAAGGAACCAGACGCTCAGGACCCAAAAGGCAACTCAGAAACCCTTTACCTCAGACTCTCGACAGGACATGAATTTTAAAACCACGTGCTTAAGGTACTCAAAGTTGATCTCGCGGGCATCAGTCAGGTCAGCATTATTCGTGACGGAAGGAGCCATGTTGGGCATCTCGGGGCCAGGCTTCTCTCGGACCTCAAAGAGCTCACTGTCGGGTCTGATTTTCTAAAAACCCAATGGAAAGATGCTGTGCCAAACCCCTCAAGACAGGTCTGAAAATCACCCGGGAGAGTCACCCGGCTTGCGCTGCGCTCACCCGCTGTTCCTTGGCCTCACCTGCACCACAGTAGGGTGAAAGGGCCCCCGCTGGGAAGGAAGTGCCTGAAGAAGGCTCAGCAACCCCCCTCCCCCCCACCGGCAGACGGGGCGGCCCGAGAGGAAGGAGGGGGTTGTCTGGGAAAGTTTGGACGATCCCCGTCCCGGTGTCAGGATGTCTGTGGGGCAGCGAGCACCCCAAACTGGGCAGAGGTGCCTCTCTCCTGTCTGGGCCCGGCGCTCTGCTGCTCACCTGCGGCGCACAGGTCGCTGACTTCTCAGCCCACAGACGGGCTTGGAGAAGAACCGCACGTGCCCCGAGTCACACAGTTACTTTTCAGAGACAGGTTCGAGCTGGCAGGGCTACTGTCCCACCAGCCAACATCTGGCTTCCCAGAGACCTCGCAATCAACCGGTGGGGGGAGAGCATTGTCAAGCGGCGAGGGAACCCGGGAGGGCCAGAGCCAGGAAGGGCACAGGCAGTGGGGAGAAGAGGGGAACTTACCAGTTCCTTCTGGAGAGTCTTTTTGAGTTCCAGCATCCTCTGCTGCATCTGCTTTATGGTCTGAGACAAACCCCGCCCCCCGCAAAAAGCCATCTGTTACATGCATATTCCACCATCTTTAAGGTGCCAAGGACAACAGAACAGCCAGCCACCCCCTTGGGACCCTATACACCTGTTATAAGACACTGTCCGTCTCCTGAGGGGCTCGTGTTGTCACACCTGTGTGCCTCCCGCTCGGGGCCCTCTTCCCTCCTTCTCGCTGCTCTGCACGCACATGCTCTCCAGGCCCCACAAGGGCCACCGAAGCCGTCACATACCCTCTGTGGAGCGCTCGTGCCCCAGGGCTGCCCCGGCCTCCCCAGGGGCTCAGCCCTCAGGACTGCTTCAGGTGCCTGCGTCTGGAAACACCTCTGCACAGTAGACTTGTCCTTCAGAATGAGATTTACGTGCTACGATCCCTCACCACTGCTCCGGAAATACCATTTTCAATGCTTATTTGGAACAGTGTAAACGGTCATGGTTTTTCTGTACTTCTCTATTTTATTTTATTTTTAGTGAGTTTAATTAGTATGGAGCTTTAAGTGTAATTTATTACACACTCCGTTAATCACTAAAAAGGCTAACCTCTGTTTTCCCAATGAGAAAATTTACTGTATAATCAGCAATACAGGAAAGAACATTAAACATTTCTCCAAAGTCTCACAAACTTAGTCTTTCCCGTGACCTTCAGGTCTGAGTCACTGATCTTGCACTGAGTAGCTGGAATTGTGAATAGTGTGTGTTTTTCATTTATCACAGTTTTCATAGCTTTCCACGGTTTCCCTAACTTCTTTTTTTTTAAGTAGGCTCTATGCCCAACGTGGGGCTTGAACTCATGACCCTGAGATCAAGAGTCTAGTGCACCACCTACTGAGCCAACTAGGTGCCCCCTTAATTTTAACTTCTAATGTGACAGTAACTCGAGGGGATGCCCCATGCCTTAGGGCGGTGCTGAGCCTCCATTTTTGAACACGGCAGTAACAGCAGCTTCCCTTTCTCCAACGTGCGTCCAGTCTCTCGGCAGGACTGAGATGGCTCTGCCACAGACCCAGCTCCCGTCAAGCACATTAAATGGCCTCCAACACATCCCATTTTATAAATGATAATGTGTTGTTTCAATCTGTATTCTCTTGACTGACCACTGGCACTCACCCAAAAGTACATTTGCGATTTTATGTATTTTAAATTTTACCTGATTTTCTAGGATTTTGGTTCACTGATGAACTCATCTAACAAATACTGATTAAATCCCTACTACAGGCAGACGCTGTCCTAGAGGCTGGGGAAAAGCAAGAAGCAAAAGAAGAAATGCTCAGGGGCACGTGGGTGGTTCAGTTGGTTAAGCATCCAACTCTTAATCTCTGCTCAGGTCATGATCTCACGGTTGTGAGATCGAGTCCCACGTCAGACTCCGCAATGAGCACAGAGCCCGCTTGGATTCTCTCTCCCCCTCTCTCTCTACCCCTCCCCCACACGGGTTCTCTTTGTCTCTTGCTTTCTCTCAAAATAAATAAACATTAAGTTTAATTTTTTTAAATGTTTACTTATATTTGAGACAGAGCATGAGCGGGGGAGGGGCAGAGAGAGGTGGAAACAGAATCCAAGAGGGCTCCAAGCTCTGAGCTGTCAGCACAGAGCCTGACATGAGGCCCAAACTCATGAGTCGTGAAATTGTGACCTGAGCCAAAGTCGGATGCTCAACCGACTGAGCCACCCAGGCACCCCAACAAATAAACATTTAAAAAAAAAAAAGAAAGAAAAAAATGAAAAATACCTGCTCTCAGGAGGAGAAAATGTCAGTGACCGTACATTACATAAGAAGGTATTAAGAGGCCTGGTAAGGGGACAGGAAGTTCTGGTGGTGATGGTGAGGGCTGCCAAGCATAGTGGGGAGGGGGGGGTGAGGGGGGAGGGGGGCCCTCCTTAACAAAATGACATCACAAAGGAAGTGAGGGGATTACAGGAAGGATATTCCAGACAGAAGGCTCAGCAAGTACAAAGGTCCTGCGGCGGGAGGGTGCTTGACAGTCACAGAAAGGCAAGGCCAATGTGGCTAAGAGGCGGTGCAGTACAAAGGGTACTAAGGGGCCAAACCACACAGGGCTTTGTGGGTCACTGCAAGGATGTGGCTTATATTTACAGAGACAGGGGAAGTCATCAGAGGGCTGGTACAGAGGGGGTGACAGGGAAACCATTAGAAGCCCAACACCAGCCTGCAGGGAAGAAATGGTAACCCCACCTACGGTGGCAGCAGTGGTGGGGGTGAGATGCAGCCCATTTGGGGTATAGTTTGAAGGGAGAGCCAGAAGGATTCGTTAATGGTTTGGATGTTGCTTGTGTAAGAAACAAGGGCGCTGAGAAGGATACTAAGATTTTTACTTTTTACGTTTACTGAGACAAGAGCAGCCCCCATTAGGCAGCATGGTGAATGTGAAGTTGGGTTTTGGACGGTTTACGCAGATGCCTTTTAGACACTGCCACGGAGACAGAGACA
Source organism: Panthera uncia (assembly GCF_023721935.1). Classification (NCBI taxonomy): domain Eukaryota; kingdom Metazoa; phylum Chordata; class Mammalia; order Carnivora; family Felidae; genus Panthera; species Panthera uncia. Next base: position 81,593,864 of record NC_064807.1, read on the forward strand.
ATCTAGAGCTCCAGGGAGCCGTCTGGCCTTGAGATAAGGATGCGGGCGCCCAAAGTGGGCAGTAGAGGCAGGACTCTGAGGGAGTGAATGCCACTTAGAGAGGAGGTCTGAGGGCTGGGTCCTGGGCACACGGAGTTTGTGCGCTTTTCTGTAGTTTACATTTCACAGTAAGATTAAATGCACATGTGTAAGCGAGAATGAGCATTTTTTCCTTTTGTTATAGATCTAAAAAAACACACACCCACAATCACACTTTGGAGGCCAGAGCAGCGACCAGCCAGCACCCTTAACTTCCCAGCGCGCTTGGAAACCAGGATCAGAGGAGACCCTGCACTTGCAGGTGCAGGGGCCTGAGGAGTGGGTGGAATCGGGACATTTATTAAGCCTCTACCAAATACGAGAAATTTCACAGGACAGCTAACTAACTTTCATTTCATACCCCGATGCCCCTCCCCTGCCAGTAAAACCGCTAGAAGACAGGCATCACTGGGTCATTTCACAGCCATAGAAAGGAAGTGAGAGGTAAGGCGATGGGTCCAATATGACCCAGCTGGTGACAGCAGCACCTGTGACATCTGGCCTCACTACTGCCTGAGCGCAAATACTCTGGACATTATCTCAAGCGTGGGGGAGGTGTGAAAGGAAGACTGCACAGGTGGAAGTCCAGGAAGAAGCCCTTCTGGTGAAGAGGTAAGATCTCTCCCAAGAGGGGCCCGGGGGCATCAGCCGAACTCTCGGAGAAGGGACTGAACGGTTTGAGGCCCAGAACAGGGAGAGGGCGGGGAGATCAACAGCTGAGGTAAAGCGCACCCTCACCTTGTTTTTCTCCACGAGTTGCTGCTCCAAGTCCTGTTTTTCCTTCTGCAGCTGCCCTAGGTCCACAGCCCCCACCTCACCATTTGGGATTCCCTCTGCAGCCGGAAGCTGGTACGCGGGGTCCTGCGTGGCCCTCGAGGCCGCCTACAGGATGGACAAGGTAATGGTCAAGCTAAGCCACAGGTCCATGGGGAAAGGGGGCCAGACTGGTTCCAAAGGTGCGGGCTGATGTGCCGGAACAGGCAGCTAGCTGGCCAGGAACCAAACCTGGGCTGTAGAGATCCTGTCCAGCGCCTTCCGGGGGACAGGCAGCTTTCCGTGCAGCGAGCATGCTTGGAAGGAAAGGGCTCTACTGAACACGGACACGTGGCGCCACATCCGACGGGCTCCTCAATACCCACGAGCTCCTAGTCAGGTAGGCACCCCTACTTTAAAGAAAGGGAGGTGACCTGCCCAACATCCCGTAGCTAGTGAGCACCAGCTCTCCTCCCCGTCTTCCCACCGCCTCCTACTGGCAAACTACGGCAGGCAGCCCCGTCCTGCTGCCGTCACACCGGCCCGCGGCTCAGATGGGGACTTACGTGAGGCTCGGGAACTGAGCGTGTCAACCCCTGCTCCGGGACGGCCAGTCTCAGCACGTCGAACCCCGCGGCAGCCTCGGACTCCTCCGCCCTAAGGCTCTGCAGGGCTTCCAGCTCGCTCTGAAGCTGGTGCATTTGCAACAGGGCAGAGTCGTGACCTAGGCCGGGCAGAGGGGAGCACCAGTGACTCCTGCTGCTTCAGGACCGGGCCACTTCAGGGCAGGGGTACTGGGTGGGAGCAGGTGAGAGGGCTCGGCAGGGGCGGACTCCTCACCTTTCTTCAGTTGGAAAATTTCCTGCTCTTTCTGGAGAATCACTTCAGCTTTTTCCTGCAGACTCTGCTCCTTCTCATCTACTACAGCTGTGAGGTTAGCAGCCTGGACAGAAAAGCCAACGTAAGAGAAGGCCGGCAGCAGTAACCGCATCTCCCCCAAAAGAAATCTCCACTTTTCCGCCACCCGGGGTCCCCCAGGAATCCCTCCCGGAAGTCTATAGCCTCGAACATACCCTAGGCTACCCTCTACTCCTATGGACATAGAACAATTCTGGGGCCAGGGCCCTGCACAGGCCGCCCGCCTACCTAGAGCGGGCCTACCATAGATGTGGTTGTTCTGCCCAGCCTTCCCCAAGCTGTCATAACCATGACTTCCATGTCCTGAGTACCTGTGACATGCCTAGCATTTGATACACATGACCTCATTATGATCTGAAAGGTGTAATTATCCTAAAGTCTTTGCAGATGCAACTGAGACTGGAATTTATGTTAAGGACTCACCGAAGGCCTAGAGTCCATTCCCTACAAGGTCTGGGGCCCGATGCTGAGTCTGTCTTGAAAGGAAGCTTTGCCCACCCTTCTCGCTGAGGGCTCAGCTGTACTGCGTCCTCCGGGGCCTGTGGGCAGCGATGCCCCTCACAGAGTCAGAGCCCAGGAGGCACCTGGATGCGGGCTTTTCCCCAGGTAAGGCTTACAACAGTAACCGGCCATCAAACATCCACAAAGGCCATCCCGTGGGGTGAGGATTTCTTTATGACGTTTTTCTCCCACCTTCCTAGAGACCTCAGGGTCATCAGTCACACAGTTCCTGGCATTCCTGACACCTGTGTCCACCCCCTGGAGGAGGACACACGGGGAGGCAGGCTGGTCCTGCCCGAGGCTGGAACATACCACCCTTTGGCCCGTGCCTCAGGGTCAAACGGGGCCTACCTGTTGCTGGAACTCTTCCCTCTGCTTCCGCACCTCCTCCAGGGCTTGAGCCATTGCGACACTCACAATTTCTCTTTGGCTCCACTCTTCCTACAACCCAGAAAATGGGACACTGAGCCCCTAAACGCCTCACGGGTGTTTCACTGCACGTTATGTGCCGCCCACTGGGGGAATGCCATCCTCCGTCCTACAGATTTTCTTCCTGCTGCCCGAGGGCCCTGGACTGCCCTCTCGCTGCGGTGCCGTCTGTGTGCCTCTGAGAGCTGTCCTGGTGTACAACCCACCGACCTCTCCGCACAAGGGCAAACCGCCGAGGCTCGGGGATCCCATGGGCACACCAGCCAGTCCTCGGGCCACGGTTAGGGGACCCAGAACTCCAAGAGAAGAGCTGGTCTGATGAAATCAACACAGAATAGGAAGGAAGATTCTCAGGCCATGTGAATGGACTAGTGGACCGGAACAACCCAATTATGGGAAAAATAATCAGCATTTACTGAATTAAATAGGGCAGGGCAAAATGCCACAGACTCATCAAAATTATCCATTTTATAAGAGAAAAAGGCTCTGGTCCCACAGCTAGTAAGTGGCATTGCCAGGTCTGAAGCCAGCGTCTGAGCTTAGAGCCAAGCCTCTGGATGTTAGACTGTACCACCCAGAAAATTTTCTACATGGAGCCGGGCTGCCTCCCTGGCCTGCCCCACAGCACAGGAACCACCTCCTGACAGACAGACACATCGGTCCTCTTCCCGGAGACGAATGCCGTGCTCACCGATCAACCCCTAGACTTCTCAGGTGCCTACATTCTGGTCAGGGACATCTGTGGTTTGTGTCTACCCCAGATCACACCGTTTTGGGGGATAAGAGCCTCATCACTGCTATTCCCCACTTCTACCCTGGAGTTCTGGTAGGGCTGCCCATGTTTCGGCTACAAGGAGAAGCATGGGACTCAGGCCTGGCCAACTGAAGTCCTGCAGCCCCCTGGCCAAAATTATTTGTTCAAGGGGTGGCTCTGTCACCTAAGATGGGCCAATCAGAATCCCTTTTTACATCAGAAGCCTTTTTGATAAGCCAAGGAGAAGCCCTCTTTCCTAAGCTGGCATGTCACCAGCTTGGAGCTGCTGTTGTGATGACCACCCAATTTGAAGTCATCTGCATCGTGGGGAAAAGCAAGGCCAAGAGTCTGGGTAACTGACAGGGCAAGAAACAGCATGATGCAGGAAGGAAAGAGACCTGAGGCGCCCCCCACCCCCAAGTTCCAGTCGGACAAGTCTTTCTGGTTCTGGGAGCTACTCAACTCCCCTATGACACCTTTCAATTTGTGTCGGTACAAGTGAGTTGATGGAAGGAGACGCCGGCCTCCTGGCCAGGGGAATTCTGGCTCCTACTGTGGAGTTGTCAGAATTGACCTTTCTTTGAGTCCATCTCTAGTAGAGACGAGGAAACCTAGCGTCTGAATTCAAAAGGCAGGAGCCCGCGCTGCGCCAGACAATACCCCTCAGCGGGGGAGGCAGTGTTGATACAGGAGAAGCAGCTACGGAAACGTGGCCCTGCGAGTCCAGGCGGCAGGTGGCAGAAGGCTTTTCCGGGGAGGTTTAGAAGAGCTTGGACTGCTGGTGTCTAAGAGGACGGCCAGCAGACAGAGAGCGAGGCAGGAAAGCAGGTCAGGGCAGGAACCAGAGACTCAAAGCACCTCCATGCCAGGAACTGCATGGGATACTTTTTATCCACGGTCACCCTCGAGCCTCGGGGCAATCCTCTCGAGGTCAAGGGTTATTATCTTCAGTTTTGAAAAAAGGGAAACTAGACTCCCTCAAGAGTCAGCCGGTGAGGGGCTAGGCTGGCACACAGGACGGGGTCTATGTGGCTCTGAAGTCTGTGCTACCGCCAGAGCTGCATGCAACCCGGGACTGTGGGATTCGAGGTTGCCCAGCACAGTCCGGGTTGGCCGCAGGAGCCACCAGGCTACCCACGTGTGGCAGCTCCCTGCACCTGGGAGTATATTCCCTGACAGCAGTCTAAATAGGTATGCATCTAAAAATAGTGCTTCAAAACACTTGAGGCAAAGACTGACAACCAGCAGGATTAAAGAGAGAGAGACAAATCTGTGATCACAGTTGAAGATTTAACACATCACTCTTACTAACTGATGGAACAAGAAGACAAAAAAGAAACATCAGAAAACATAAAAGATTTGGACAACACTATCACCCAACTTGATCTAATTAGCATTTACAGAATGCTTTCCCCTCACAGCAGCAGCGCACTGAAACATTTACCAAAATAGACTCTGTATGACAGGCTGGGCCATAAAACAAACCTCAGTAAACATCAAAGGGCTGAAATCATTTAGTGTATGATCTGATCATAATAGTATTAAACTAGAAATCCAAGATCGAGAACATTCCGCAAACATTTGAAAATTAACCACACTTCTAAACAGCCTGTGTGCGCCAGTTTTTATTCCCGCCTATCGGCCCCACTGCCCCTTTTATCCTCTGCTTTGCGACGATGCTACATCTGGTCTGAGGCTCTGCAAATGACATTTCTGCTCGTCCAGCTGGTTCCATGTGAACCTCTGCCAACAGGAGGAGCTCGAGGCAGACTGGAAAGCAGGAGAACACAGCAAAAGCCTTGCTCCTTCCTGTCCGCTTCTGCGAGCAGTCTGCACTGCCCTGGCGGTGGCAAGAAGGCAATTTCTTCCCGCAGCCACATCTGTATCCGCTCTGCAGGTTCCCCAGCCCCCGGGGCTGATTTCACTGGCTGCCCTGTCCCCCAGCACACCAGCGCCCGCTGAACAGCGTCCCCTGCTCAGAGGCCCAAGTGCCAGACCTGTGGGGCCCTTTGTCTTAATTCCTAAGTTTAATAATTCAACCTTCTTTGCTTTGTTCCCTTAGTTGTAGCTGTTTCTGCAGTGGCTACCTTCACACTATCTTTTGCCTGTTTCAGTGCTGGACTAAAAACTTTACATGGGATCAAGAATTCTCACTTCAGGGGCGCCTGGGTGGCTCAGTCGGTTAAGCGTCCGACTTCAGCTCAGGTCACGATCTCGCGGTCTGTGAGTTCGAGCCCCGCGTCGGGCTCTGGGCTGATGGCTCAGAGCCTGGAGCCTGCTTCCGATTCTGTGTCTCCCTCTCTCTCTGCCCCTCCCCCATTCATGCTCTGTCTCTCTCTGTCTCAAAAATAAATAAAGGTTAAAAAAAAAAAAAAGAATTCTCACTTCAATAAATGGGTCTGGTTCCTTTATCCTGACTGGACCGTGACTGGACTGTAGGACAGATCTTCTGGTTCTTTTTGTGTACCTTTATTCTTTCTTATTGCCTTATATCTTCTGTCCTCCTATCTAGAATCTTCCTCCACCTGAATGATGCTCTCTAGCACTTCCTTTAGGGCAAATCTGTTGGTGACTAATTCCTCGTTTCTGGGTTTTTGTTTTTTTTTTAATATGAAATTTATTGTCAAATTGGTTTCCACTCCTCGTTTCTGTTTTATTGGTTTTTATAGGTCTACTACTATTGTGTATCCGGGTACAGACTTCAAAACTTATCTTGGGAGAGCCTGCCTGGCTCAGTTGGAAAAGTATGTGACTCTTGATCTTGGGGGGTCATGAATTTGAGCCCTACATCAGGTGTAGAGATTACTAAAAAAAAATAAACTTAGGGGTGCCTGGGTGGCTTAGTCAGTTGAGCACCCGACTTGGGCCCAGGTTCACGAGTTCGAGCCCTGCATTGGGCTCTGTGCTGACAGCTCAGAGCCTGGAGCCTGCTTCAGATCCTGTGTCTCCTTCTTTCTCTGCCCCTCCCCAGCTTGCATTCTGTCTCTCTCTCTCTCTCTCCCTCTCTCAAAAAAACAGAAAAAAAAAAATAAAATAAATAAACTTAAAGAAAAAGGAAAAATAACATTTATCCCATTTGGATTTGTAAGAATTCTCACACCTGTACCTGTGAACTGACAGCTTTCAGCTATTTGGAAAATTCTCAGCTACTGTTGCTTCAATAATTGCTTCGACCTCACATCTGCATTCCCTTCTGGGCCCCCACTGACAGGTGATCAAACACCTTGCAGCATCCTGTCTTCTTTCATGTTTTTTCTGTATTTCATTCTGCCTTTTCTTCTGTCTCACTAATTCTCTTATGAGTGCTCATCTGTTGTTAAACATATTAGTTTTTAAAACAACTTTCCTGAAGTATAACTGACACTATGCTGCGCATATTTTAAGTGTGGAATGTGATGGCTTATGGTGAAACCATCACCACAATAACAACCGTGAAAATACTCATTACCCTCAAAAGTTTCCTTGTGCCTTTTGGGTGCCTACTGCATTGGGGTCTCAGCTCTCCACTTTCCAGCTCCCACACTCTAATTTGTTTCCCTTTTAAAACTGCTTCCATTTAGTATAGTTTCCAAATCTCTGCTGAAATTTGTGATTTTGTCTTTTATGCCTTTAAACATGGTAAGCAATGCAACATCTGAGTCTCCGAACAGGACTTCCTGCTTCTGTACTTGCCTCCTTTCCAGAACATGCTCCACAAAGAACCAGAATGATGATTTTAAAACTTTTCCCACCACTTCTTTGCTTAAAACTCCCAAAGTCTGCTTGCCTGGCTCCTCTCCTCTTTTCCCTGAGCCCATTGAGCAGCAGCCACACTGGCCTTGGTGCTGTTTTCTGAACTAAGTGTTTTTTCTGCCTCAAAGTTTTTCTTTTGTTTTTTAATTTTTTTTAATGTTTATTTTTGAGAGAGACAGAGAGACAGAGAGTGAGACAGAGTGCAAGTAGGGGAGGGGCAGAGAGAGAGGGAGACACAGAATCTGAAGCAGGCTCCAAGCTCTGAGCTGTCAGCACAGAGCCCGATGCAGGGCTCAAACCCATGAACCGTGAGATCATGACCTGAGCCAAAATCGGACACCCAACCGACTGAGCCACCCAGGTGTCCCTGCCTCAGAGCTTTTCTATTTGCTATTTCTTTCTGTTTTTTTTTTAATTTTTAATTTTTAAAAATTTACATCCAATTACTTAGCATATAGTGCAACAATGATTTCAGAAGTAGATTCCTTAGTGCCCCTTACCATTTAGCCCATCCCCCCTCCCACAACCCCTCCCGTAACCCTCAGTTTGTTCTCCATATTTAGGAGTCTCTTCTGTTTTGTCCCCTCTATTTGCTATTTCTTCTGGAATATTTCCTTCCCAAACATTCACATTGCTGGCCCCTTCTCATGACTCAGAGCTTTTGCTCAAATATCACGGAAGCCCTCCCTAACCTCCACCTTAGAGCCCTCTCCTCTCTCCTCTTTGTCCTTCACACTTGCTTTACTTTCTGCACTGCACTTACGACTATTTATCAGTTGTTCATTATCTAGTTACAAGCGCCACCGGAGGGAAATTTTGCCTGTTTTGCTCAATGCCACATGCCAGCACCTACACTAGAGCCCACAGGTACTCCACTCTTTGCTGAAGGAATGCATGAAAAAATATCTGCCACCAAAGTACACGTTTCCCACGATATAGCACTACATCATTAGCACCTAACTTAGCAGAGACTATTACTGAAAGCTTACTTAATGCAGACCCACAGCTTTGGGTGTTCTCAGAGAAGGTCTCTGCCAAAAGATCCACAAGATCTTTGTGTCGTGACCAAGCTGGGCAAGTACTGCAATGATCCATCATCTAAGGGCTCTTACGAATGGGGCCAGAGGAGGCTGGAGGCCTGTAAGAAAGTGGCAGAAACTCTCTGCATCCAGTTACGTCCAGGCAGTGAAGGGGGCAACGTCTGATTAAAGAATCTGATTAAAGAATCTGATTAAAGAATCAAGTTCTCAGAAGGGAAAGGGTAACAATCCAGCAGACTGTTTCTCATCTCTACATGTGGTCTCCGACATAAACAGATGGGGTCCTTAAGACAAGTTAAGCCCTTGTTTTGCTAATCTCGCTGGAAAGATCAACAACACCAGTGGTTTGACAGCATGACTTTCAGGAAGCTGCTGACGATGACACAGAGGAAGGGCTGGATGCATGAAGTCAGACCAGCACCACCTGGAACTAACTATGGAACTCAGACGAATTACTTATACGTGGAGCCTGAATGACGTTAATTGCACAGTGAGCATAATTCGTCCTCCCACCCTGGATCACGACAGGACTTAATGAGGTGACATTTCTAACAAATGTCTAAGGGACTGTTGAGCAAACGCCAGTTCACGCCTTCTCCACTCTGAGTACAGGACTTTTACTGGGCTGCTCCCAATACACGTATAAAAGATGGGCCACTGCTGTGACACATGGACGCCGTTAGATAAATACCTTGAGCTTCTTTAGTTCAAGTTGGTGGTGTTGCAAAGAACGTTCACATTCATTCTTACTTTCTTTAAGGGCTGCGTTTTCTTGCTCCAGTTCTCTCTGCAAATTAAGAAAAGTATACATAAAATGAAAAGGGCGTTTCCCTATTTCCCCTGGGCACAGTCCTACAGACATGGAACCTTTACAAATGCACCCCACCTCCTGTGTCCCTGCAGGGGTGGGAGAGGAGATGGAAAATTCTCAGCTACCCTCCTCACGAGAAGAAATATGGCACTTAACTCTGACGGTGAGGAATCAGAGAGAGGGAGAAGCCATGAGGGAGGAACAAGAACACTGCAGAAAGAGGGGAGGAGGCTGACAGGATTGGTCAGGAAGCACAAGTCCTTGCGCAGCCCAGAAGAAAAGAAAACCCATCTGTTTGGGGTTTTATAAAAAGCAGCCTTTTTACATCCATTCTCATGAGCAGGTGTCTCAATGGAAAGATAAAAACTGCTCCAAAAAGTGGTTCTCTGTTGAAAGGGAGGCTGGTCTTCCTGTCCACAACCCAGCGGCCCAGCAACGTGTGAACCTGGTGCTCACAAAGCTCACTCCTTTCCTCACGTACCACCTCCCGCTCTGCGGCGGTCTGGTCGGCCACCCGGGCGCTCTCCAGGGCAGCGAGCTGGGCCTCCAGTGTGTGGACGCGCTCCATGCACTGCCATTCCAGGGCGAGGACCTGCTGCTGTGCCTGGCTGCTCTCCTTGTTTGCGGCGGCCTGCAGAGGACAGTATTCATGGTGACAGTGAGGACCTCATCCGTTCTGTCCCTTGGTGACCCAAAGATGGGTGTCCAGTGGAAACAACTCTCCTTCCTGTTCTCTGGCCTGGGCGCTGCTGAGGTCTCCACCTGCAGCCCTGCCGGGCACCCCTGGCCTATTCAGGAGCTAGAGTCTGGGACTGGTCTTGGTGCTGGAAGGACAGCTTAGGGCACCAGTCAGTCCTAAGATACAGCCCTCCTTCACCCTACTTGGTACTGCCCTCTATGGCTGAGGCTTTTCTTGGGGAGGCAATATGTATCTTCCTCAATTTACGATGGGGTTACAACCCGACAATCTCACTGTAAGTTGAAGGTATTAAGTCAAAACAAGCATCATAGCTCAGCCTAGCCTACTTTACTTTTTAAAGATTTTATTTTTAAGTAATCTCCACACCCAACATAGAGCTTGAACTCACAACCCCAAGATCACGAGTTGCATGCTCTGCGGCCTGAGCCAGCCAGGTACCCCAGTTCTGAGCATTTAGAGTAGGCTAGGCCACGGGCACCTGAGTGGCTCAGTTGGTTGAATAACTGATTTCAGCTTGGTCATGATCTCACGATTTGTGAGTCTGAGCCCCACATCGGGCTTTGCACTGATAGCACAGAGCCTGCTTTGGATTCTCTGTCTCCTTCTTTCTCTGCCCTTCCCCTGCTCACGTGCATTTTCTAAGATAAATAAATAAAATTAAAAAATTAATAAAGTAGTCTAGGCTACTTAAAAAAAAGAGGGCCACCTGGCTGGCTCAGTTGGTGGAGCACGTGACTCTTGATCTCAGGGTTGTGAGTACAAGCCCCATGCTGGATGTAGGGATTACTTCAAAATAAAATTAAAAAAAAAAAAAAAATAAATAAATAAATAAATGCATGCTCAGTACACTTACATTAGCCTACAATTGGGCTAAGTCTGTTTTATATTAAAGTGTTGGATATCTCCTGTAATTTACTGAATACTGCACTGAAAGTGACAAACAGAAAGTCTGCCCAGGGGCTGCGGCTCCCCACCACAGTCTGGTATCGAGGAAGAATATTGTATCGTACACATTTAGCCCAGGAGAAGCTCAAACTTCACAATTTGAAGTATGGTTTCTACTCAGTGCGTACTGATTTCTCATCTCATAAAGCTGAAAATCCTTAAGTTGAGCCATTATAAATCATGGACGGTCTGTACAGTACAGTGACGATGAACAAGGGCTCTGACCGAAGAAAGATGCGGGTTCTGCCATTTACCAGCAGGGAAACCATGACCACTGGGTTAGTGACCCAGTCTTTCTGAACCAGCTTCCTCTAGGGAATGAGAATAGTATGTACTTCTTAGGTCTATAGCAAGGACTAAATACAACACGTGCAGAATACTTAGCACAGTGACTGGCACGGCCAACATACAATAAATAATGCTTTCGTTTCTCTAGCTCCTAACTCAACACCCCACCTGGGGCTGCAATGGTTGGCCAAACCCCTTGCCAAGTTCTCCTCAGTCCTGGCCGCAAGCTGAGGTCTGACTGCCGGCAGAGTTACCGCCTCTAATAGTCCCAGAACTAGGCCGGGCCCCATGGCCGGCCATCAGATGGCAATTAGCCAGTCCCTCCCTCCTTGGGTAACTCAGATCCTTCAGTACGTAGCGCGTCCGGACTCCCTCTACCACAGCTGCCCTCCTGCTCACACCCAGTTCAACAAGTGTATCTGAGGTCAGGTCCTAGCACCTCACCGGGGTGAGTCTGGGGTGACTGCAAAGGCGTAAAGGGCAAGCAAGCATCGAGGGCCTAGAGCCCAGCAGCCACAACCACCACTTACAAGCTCCCGAATCTGAGCTTCCTGAGCCGCCACAACATCACCACTGTGCTTCAGCTTCTCCTCAGAAGCCTGCAAGCTGTGCTCGAGCTCTTGCACCTGAGGGGGAAAGGGAGCGTCTTCATTCAGAAGAAGTCACAGGGTGGGAACAAATGGCTTTAAAAATCAAATCCGTTTAAATATCATTACCACTATTCTACCATTCTTTTCCTCCAGTCTATTTTCGTGACTTTTTTAAAAAAAATAATTCTGGGCAAACTTTGTATTTTTCCTCTTCACTCAAGTTTCCTTTTGTGTTTCAGTGTAGCCTTGAGAACCTGGATTATTTCCTTAAGGGATGTTTCACAATCTACTGACCCACTGCCTCCTGTGCTGGCGCTCACGTTGTTTCCCGCTTTCCTGTCTGAGACAGTTAATGTCTTCACTCGACAGTTTTTGACCTGGTTTGAGCCACTTCCTTACGACAGATTCCAGGAAGTGGGATGACTGCTCACCGTACAAACTTTCACTCATTCTACAGACGTCAACCGAGTCTGACTGTGTACCCGGCACCGCACTAGGACGTTAGGCCGGCCCCGCAGATGGGACGACAGCCTGTCCGCAGAGCCAGATCTTCCAACGGGCCATTTTTATCTGATTTGAGCTGTCTTTGCCAATTTCCCTTATAAAGTCCTCTTGATCGCTGAATAACATTTGACCTTGAGGAAGCTTATTGTGAAAACAAACACAAGGAAGGTTGCAGCTTTGTCACGGAGAGGTAGGTACCCAATGGGCGGAGGATATTTTTAGGTCTCACGGCTCCTTATACATATTCACATGTAAGATTTAACTGCAACAACTCCCTGAGAACAGCATTATTTGCACAGATGAGAATAGCGTTACTTGTCCAATATCACAAATTTTATTAACGGTAGAGCCAGAACTGAAAACTAGCTTTTTAAACTCCTGAATTCAGAAAGGATCTACTCAGGTCCCAATTTAGAGGCAGAGCTCCAGAAAGATTCAGATCCACAAGAGGTTCATCACAGAGTTATCATATGACCTGGGAATTCCACTCCTAGACAGAAACCCAACAGAAATCAAAGTAAAAGCTCACACAAAAACCTTGTTCACAGCACTACACTAATGTTCATTATTCACAATAGCCAAAAGGTGGAAATAACCCAAATGTCCGTCGACAAATGAATAGATAAACAAAATGTGGTACAGACATAAAAAAGAATGAAAGCCTTTTTAAAAAAGGCTTATTCGGCCTCAGGGCACCTGGCTGGCTCAGGCAGGAGGGCATGTGACTCTTGATCTTGGGGTCATGAGTTTGAGCCTCCATGGCATGGAGTTTACTTAAAATAAAAAAAACTGGAAAAGAAAAAAAAAAAAAAAAACCAAAACCCTGGCTTATTTGGCCTCAAAAAGGAATGAAATTCAGACACATGCTACAACATGAATGAACCTTGAGGCCATACGTTAAATGAAATTAGCCAGACACAAAAGGACAAATATCGTAAGATTCCACTACTATGAGGTTTCTACGGTAGTCAAATTTATAGGGATAGAAAGTAGAATGGTGGCTGCCAGGGACTGGGGGTGGGAGAGAATGGGAAGTTAGTATTCAATGCAGACAGAATTTCAGTTTGAGACGATGAAAAAGTTCTGGACACGGATGGTGGTGGTGGATACACAATAGTCTGAATGTGCTTAATGCCACTAATTGTACACTAGAAACTATATTGAAATGGTAAATTTTATGTCACGTATTTTATTGCAATAAAAAATAGAAATTCAGAAATAGAAATGAATTCTAATAAAGCAAACAAAGCTGTGCTGAGAAAAATACACCTCTGAATATTTTTATCAGGAAATAAGATTAAAAAAAATTTTTTTTTTCAACGTTTTTTATTTATTTTTGGGACAGAGAGAGACAGAGCATGAACGGGGGAGGGGCAGAGAGAGAGGGAGACACAGAATCGGAAACAGGCTCCAGGCTCCGAGCCATCAGCCCAGAGCCCGACGCGGGGCTCGAACTCACGGACCACGAGATCGTGACCTGGCTGAAGTCGGACACTTAACCGACTGCGCCACCCAGGCGCCCCGGAAATAAGATTTTTAAAATGAGCTAAGCAGGCGCCTGGGTGGCTCAGTCAGTTGAGCATCCCACTTCAGCTCAGGTCATGATCTCATGGCTCGTGAGTCTGAGCCCCGCATCGGGCTCTGTGTTGGCAGCTCAGAGCCTGGAGCCTGCTTCAGATTCTGTGTCTCCCTCTCTCTCTGCCCTCCCCCAGCCTGTATTCTATCTCTGTCTGTGTCTTTCAAAAATAATAAACTTTAAAAAAAATTTTTTTTAAATGAGCTAAGCATTTGTGATAGTCTGAATGTTTGTGTCCCCCAAATTCATGCTGAAAATCTAATGTCTGATGTGACGGTGACAGGAGGTGATGATGCCTTTGGGAGGTGAGGTGTTCAGGTGATGCCTTTGGGAGGTGAGGTGCTCAAGTCCTGAGGGTTCCGCCCTCAGGACGGGATTAGTGCCCTTAAGAAAGAGGCTCCACAGAGATCCCTTACCCGTTCCACCATTTCGCACGCCATTAAACTGGCAAAATAAACACACAAATAAATGGCTGGAAAAGGCAGCAAAGCAGGTATAGGACCCCTTCAAGCATGCTGGGGGAGTAGAGCCAAGTGCAGCCCTTGTAGGAACATTCTCGTCCTCCTTGGTCACATTAGGTCATTCTCTACCCTCAAGGCGACAAGGACAGAGCTGTTTGCTGCCATGTATTCTGTGGTGACAGGAAGAAGGTGGCAATCTGGACGTCCAGCGCCTGGCAGATGACCGCAGTGTGGTGTAGTAAGCGCAATCCAGTGGACGCAGCCAGAAGATGGAGCGGGTGAAAGGAACAGTGGATGTGGAACTGCAGCACTCACAGAAATTAACACACGCACACAGAACAAGGCCACCAATTTTAAGGTAACCCAACAACAAAAATTAGAATGGTTTCCTGTGGGAAGGAAGGGACTGGGGATAAAAGGGAATGAATAAACGAGAACAATTTTGTGTGGAACAACGGTGGCAATATGGCAAGAATGAAGAAAATGACTAACTCAACCATGTGTAAGTAAGATCCAAAACAGTCCCTTTAAAAGAAAACCTCTGGGGTGCTTGGGTGGCTCAGTCAGTTGAGCGTCTGACTTCCACTCGGGTCATGACCTTGTGGTTCATGGGTTTGAACCCTGTGTTGGGCTCTGTGCTCACAGCTCAGAGCCTGAAGCCTGCTTCAGATTCTGTGTCTCCCTCTCTCTCTGCCCCTCCTTGCTCACGCTCTGTCTCTCTATCAAAAATAAACATTACAAAAGAAAAGAAAAGAAAACCTCTGACCCCAGGGGATTCTCCCACAACCACGTCATCCAACCAGGTTACCACCCAGACATGGGAATCACTAAGCGTGAGGTTAGTACCCGAGTCTCCAGGATGTCCATGGCCTTGGCCTGGCTGCTTCTGGCTGCCAAGAGCTGCTGTCTGGTATCCTCCAAATTCTGCTCAGCAACTGTTTTCTGTAAGTTGAAGGAAGAGTATAAGAAAATAGTCATTTTCCCACTGAATAAAAACTCACTGATACCTACAATATACTGTGATTTGTGTAAGACACAAAGGACACAAATGCATTAACAAAAATAAGGGCTGATTGAGATAAATTTCACATTACATAAAGTATACACAGAGGGGCGCCTGGGTGGCTCAGTTAAGCATCCGACTTTGGCCTAGGTCATGATCTCACTGTTCCCGAGTTCAAGCCCTGTGTCGAGCTCTGTGCTGACAGCTCAGAGCCTGGAGCCTGCTTTGGATTTTGTGTCTCCCTCTCTCTCTCTCTCTCTGCCCCTCCCCAGCTCGTGCTCTCTCTCTCTCTCTCTCAAAAATAAGCATTAAAATTTAATACAAAAAAGTATGCAATAAATTTGACACAGTCCTTAGTCCTTGAGGCTGGGGCAAAAGACTAACAAAAAGATTACAGAGTGCAGTAAGTACCCACAGAGGTGCCCTGTGCAGGATACTCACCGCCTCAGGAAAGTGGGTGGCTTCCTAATTCACAGGTGGCCAGGGGTGGGAGGGAGCACCCAGGCAGAGGGAAGGTCAGTGAAATAGCCTGGGACACTCAGGGAACTACAACTTCCAAAAAGCTAAAGCAATGGTGGATTCAGGTCAAGAAACAAAACGAGAAAGTCAGGCAAAGGACCAGATCATGAGAAGCTTTTT
This sequence comes from Panthera uncia, assembly GCF_023721935.1. Lineage (NCBI taxonomy): Eukaryota > Metazoa > Chordata > Mammalia > Carnivora > Felidae > Panthera > Panthera uncia. The sequence continues at coordinate 81,609,586 of NC_064807.1, forward strand.
ATGCTGCAGAAAGGAGACTGAATTTAATTTTGCAGGCAATGTATTTTTTTTTAAGTGTATTTATGTATTTTGAGAGAGAACGAGCTGCGGAGGGGCAGAGAGGGGGACACAGGATCCGAAACAGGCTCTGTGCTGACAGCAGAGAGCCCAATGTGGGGCTCGAACTCACAAACCATGAGATCGTGACCTGAACTGAAGTCAGATGCTTAACCAACCTTGAGCCACCCAGGCACCCCTGTAGGCAATCTATTTTAAAGTGGGGCTGTCCAAACACTGGCATTAGACTAACTTGATTGGCGGAGGGGTACCTGGCTGTTAAACTTGGAGGTTTACACCTGGCCTACTGAAAACAGGCTATCTGTGGGTGGGAATATACACTTTAAAAAAACTCCCCAAGTAACTCCTATGCACACTAAGCTTTATAATGATGATGATGGCACAACAATAATGATTATAATATTACCAGCTGAAATACACTGAGACTTATGTTCTAGAGCTTCATTCTGAGCACTTCACATACTGTAACTCCTTGAACCCTAAAAAAAATTCTATTTCTTTGGTACAATTATCAACCCTATTTCAAAGAGGAGAAAACAAACACAAAGAGATTAAGTTACTTGCTCTAAGTCACAAACTGGTAAGTAGAACAGGCAAGACACAAACCTACACAGTCTGATTCTAGAAATCAATACACTCCAGAACCCAGGGTATACACACTTGTAGACTGTAGGGGAGCTGGGGAAAATGGTTAAGGGAATGAGGCAGTCAGGAATATCAGTTAGGCAGGGAGCGTGGAAGACTGTCAGGGGTGAAGGACAGACTTATTTTGGGTAGGGCAGGCTGGAGACTTCCGATATGAACTCAGCTAGAGCAATTGGGAGCCCTGAAGGACGACGGTGGCAGTGGAGATGGAGATATTTAGTTGAAACTAAGTGCAGACAGACAGGGAGGGTCTAATCTGGGCCCAAGGTCTTGGCCGTGCCACCTTTGTCATGGTGAGGCCAGTCACTGGGATACAAAGGGAAGGAGGGGTAGGATATGGGCAGACAGTGGGCTCAGGCCTGATGAGAAAGTGAGTTCACCTACACCACTGGGCAAAAGGCCAGTCCGCTCAACAGCCTCCCTCAGCGAAGGAGAGTCCCCTCACTGCTGAAGGCCATTCTTGTTCACACCACAGGCAGATGGTAAAAATTTTCCTTGGCCACCGCAAAGTACAAAAGGGTGGAAGAGAACAGGGCAGTAAGATAAGATAGCCCAAGTGGCATATATCACCGGTGGAGTTTATTGGCGATTGGGAGGGATGCTGTTCATTCACAAGCATCTCTGAATGAAGCACTCCCTTTTCTGAGGAAAACATGGTACACATGGGTGACAGGGCTGTTTTTGCTGGAAGCAGGACAATCAAAAGTTGGAGGGAGCGCTCTCCCACCCGGCTGCTTGTGGACTCTGGCCCTGCAGCTCTGTGACTGCATGAAATCTCCAGTGTTATCATTCCCTTCCCAGCAGTGGCTGTCCTAACAGAGCCAGCTACCTCTTTCAGGAGCTCGTGCACGTGTTCTTCTCCTGACAGGTTCTGCTCTAGTCTCTTCTCCAAGGATGAGACTTTCTCCTGCAAGTGTGTGATGAGTTTTTCTTTTTCTTGAGTATCGGCAGTGGCCTGCAAGTGAAAGCAGAGATTACGTTACTCTATGACCCCTCTCCCGCTTCCTGTCTCCTCTTGGATCATTACGTTTCCCCGAAACTCTGTTCTCAACTGCCTCTCAGAAGAACAAACAGCCAAGATATCTTCCTTGAAAAGGGACACAGAAGATGCAAGATCAGGAGCCAGCACCACCCAGGCACTGGTTCAGACTGAGCACCGCAAGAGGTAATCAATCGTTCATTCAACGTAAGCAACTGACAATGCGGGAAGGAACAAGGCTATTCCCTTAGTGGAATCACCCAGGACGCTGAGAAAATGCACCTCCTTTTTAAGACAATCAGATTATACTGTCATGATGTACAACCTTTTACTCTCATCAAGCACACGTTTAATCCTATTAATCTAGAGTCCAATAGGGCCCACAACAACTTTAGCTCACACGCCAAACTTGGCAGAGCTAATCCCACTCAAGAAGGACCCCATAAGCTCTACAAACGACCAAAGAGAACAACGTTTCTGGACACATGGGGCTGGATGAAGGAGTAATGATGCCAACATAGCTGCCTTAATGAAGGCCTAAGAGAGAACTTCTAAAACACAGGATGACTTTCACCCTGGCCTCCCAGCACAGGGCCCAGGGCAGATCCATTGTGCATCTCACACCCTAGCCCCAAACCAACAGCTATCCCCTTTTCAGTCTATCCCTTTAGCAGTGATGGTAGTTAGTGGTGGTGGCAATGGGTTGGGACTTGGTTCAACAGAGGATCCAGGAAACTTTGAACACACAAGTTCTTAGATCCCTAGTGGTCCTTGTATTCACTGAGGTTGCCCATTCTCCTCTCTTCAAAAAAAGTTCGTACAGCATCAACATCTTACTATGAAGACTTGTACATCCTCACGGATACTCTGCTTCCTCAAAATCCCCTACTTAATGCTTCTGTTGCTCCATTTCAAGCTACAGACTTTCGTGTTCAGCTTGGAACCCAGTCAATCTCTCCTCAGAATAAAATGTAGCAACTTGGGCTTAGGGTTTTAGGAAGAAACACTTGCCATTCTACATTCTCACAGGGGTGATGGCATAGGTAGTAGAGGAGAAGTTTGAAGCACGGATTCAAGGTTCCATAGTTCAATAAACTTTTATCAAGTCTATACCATATGTTGCCTTCTGAGGATACAACCAGACACAGTTCCTGATCCACAGATGGTGGCTGGTGGTGAAGACACATACACATGCAATCAATTATAAAACAATACAATCATACTGCAACAGAGGGACATATAAGGTGCTATGAGATATCAGAGAAAGGAGGGATTAACGGGGGAAATCACATCAGGAGTATCCAGATCAGGTAGAAGGGGGGTGAAAGAGGAACAAGCATTCTGGGTAAAGAACAGCACATGCAAAGAGGTGCCGGACATGTTCGGCATGACCATAAAGTGGGGAAAAGAGGTAAAGACAACTCCCACGTCTGTGACTCAGATGTCTGGCCAGAGGGAGAGAAAGAAAGAAAAAACAGTTTGGCCATGATGACCAATCATGAGGGGTCTCTTACTAATAATGCAATAATCAGAAAGTATAGCAGAGTGCAGCAGTGGCAGCTATAGTCTGCAGAACATGAGTAAGCATTTCCCATCATCCCTGGTCCTTACGACCACCCTTCACTGTGTCCATTTATAAGGAAACTGAAGCTTAGAAAATAGCACAAAAGCGCACACCTTATTGTGAAATTAAAGATTCAAACTCAGGTCTTCTGCAGCCAAAGCCTGTACTCATTCTACTACATATCAATATGAACTTGAGATATATAGGTGACTCTTTATAGTGAAAACCAAAGACCAAACAAGTTTTGGCGTTAGGCACAATTAGGGACAGAAAAAGAATCAGTTACAATTTCTGTTTAGTCTTCTTGTGTGCCATATCCTACATGGATCCTCCCCTCCAGTCTGGCTGCTTTATTTCAGGCCCCCAACACCTTATATGTTACAGCTAACATTATACTTTTTTTTAACCATTTTTTTTTTCAACGTTTTTTATTTATTTTTGGGACAGAGAGAGACAGAGCATGAATGGGGGAGGGGCAGAGAGAGAGGGAGACACAGAATCGGAAACAGGCTCCAGGCTCCGAGCCATCAGCCCAGAGCCTGACGCGGGGCTCGAACTCACGGACCGGACTGCGAGATCGTGACCTGGCTGAAGTCGGACGCTTAACCGACTGCGCCACCCAGGCGCCCCTAACATTATACTTAATGATGAGAAACTCAAAGCTTTTCCACTAAGATCAGGTATAAGGCAAGGATGTCCCCTCTCATTAGTCCTTTCCAACTTTGTATTAGAAGTCCTTGCTAATGTTAAAAAAAAAAGTCCTTGCTAATGTAATAAGGCAAGAAGAGGAAATATAAGTACATAGATTGGTAAGGAAAACAAAACTGTCTTTGTTAGTAGACGACATGATCATTAATGTAGAAAATCCAAGTAAACTGGCAAAAAAAAAAACCCTCCCAGAAATAACAAGTGATTATAGAATGGTTGCAGGATACAAGGTTGTTATACAAAAGTCAACTGCTTTTCTATGTACCAACAATAAAAAAGTGGAATCTGAAATTAAAAACACAATACCATTTACATTAGCACCCTAAAATGAAATACTCAGGTATAAGTCTAATAAAATATGTACAAGACCTATATGAGAAAAACTACAAAACTTTGATGAAATAAAAAAACAAAACAGAACTAAATAAATGGAATGAGAGTCCATTTTAATGGATAGGAAGACTCAATATTGTTAAGATATCAGTTCTTCCCAACTTGACCTATAGATTCAATGCAATACCAACCAAAATCCCAGCAAGTTATTTTATGGGTATCAACAAAATGATTTTAAAATTTATATGGAGATGCAAAAGACCCACAATAGAGCCAACACAATACTGAAGGAGAAGAACAAAGTTGGAAGACTGATGCTACCCGACTTCAAGACTTACTATGAAACTACAATAATCAAGACAGGATGATATTGGTGAAAGAACAAATTGGGGCGCCTGGGTGGCTCAGTTGGTTAAGTGTCCGACTTCAGCTCAGGTCATGATCTCACAGCACGTGAATTTGAGCCCCGTGTCGGGCTCTGTGCTGACAGCTCGGAGCCTGGAGCCTGCTTCAGATTCTGTATCTCTCTCTCTCTCTGCCCCTACCCTGCTTGTGCTCTGTCTCTCTCTGTCTCAAAAACAAATAAAAACATTTTTAAAAAAATTAAAAAAAAAAAAGAATAGATCAATGAAACAGAATAGAGAGCCCAGAAATAGATGCCCATAAATAACTTGACTGATCTTTGACAAAGAAGCAAAGGCAATACAATAAAGCAAAGACAGCCTCTTCAGCAAATGGTGCTGGAACAAATGGGACATCCATATGAAAAAAAATGAATCTAGACATAGAAACCTTACAACCTTCATAAAAATTAACTCAAATTGTATCACAGATATAAATGTCAAACTTAAAACTATAAAACTCATAGAAGATAACACAAGGAGAAAACCTAGATGACCATGGGGATAGCAATTATTTGTTAAATATACCACCAAGGGTGTGATGCATGAAAGAAATAATTGATAAACAGACTTCATCAACATTAGAAATGTCTACTCTGCTAAAGACAATGTCAAGAGAATAAGAAATCAAGCCACAGACTAGAGAAAATATTTGCAAAAGACACATCTGATAAAGAAGTGCTATCCAAAATGTAAAAGAAACTCTTACAATTCAACAATAAGAAAACAAATAACAGAGTAAGACAAAGAAATAAAAGTATAAGAATTTGAAACAAACAAAAACCATCATTATTCACAGATGACTGCTATTTAAGAAACTAAAAAACATCTGTACATTAGTTATTAAGCTTAATAAGAGCTAATAAGTTGTACAAAACAATATACAAAAATAATATTTCTATAGGCCAGCAACAAATACAAAAAGTAATTTTTAAAAAAATATTTTTAAGTTCATTTTGAGAGACAGAGAGAGAGAGAGAGAGGGAGAGAGAGGGAGAGAGAGGGAGGGGGAGGGGGAGAGGGAGAAAGAGAGAGAGAGAACAAGGAGGGGAGGAGCAGAGAGAGAGGGAGAGAATCCCAAGCAGGCTCCGCGCTGTCAGCACAGAGTCTGATGAGGAGCTTGAACTCACGAACTGTGAGACCATGACCTGAGCTGAAGTCGAATGCTTAACCAACTGAGCTATCCAGATGTCCCTTAAGAGGTCCCGTAATCTCTACACCCAATGTGTGGCATGTTCCACTGACTGAGCCAGCCAAAAACCCCCAAACTTTCCATATCTTAAATATGCCCTAGAATAACCTGCACAGGTGGATGAAAACTCATAGCAGCCTTGTATGTAAGAGCAAAAGACCAGAAATACCCCAGTGTTGACTGTCAATAAGATGGATAAATTTTGGTAACTTCATAATGTGTAGCTGAGAAAAGAACAAGTTATAGCAGCATGTACCCATATGAAAGTTTTTTAGGAATACAATGTTGAGCACAAAAAACAAGGTTTAGAAGAATACCTACACGATGATTTATATAATTTTAACATGCATGAGAAACAAAAGAAGATATATACTGTTTAGGGATAAAATAATGGTAAAATTATAAAACAAAATGGAAGTTTCTTCCATTGTTCTATAAAACAAATGGAAGTTTCTAGATAGTGTTTACTTAGAAAAAGGAGGGGTGCCTGGATGGTTCAGTTGGTTAAGCGTCCTACTCTTGATCTTGGCTCAGGTCATGATCTCACAGTTTGTGGGTTCGAGCCCCACATCAGTCTCAGCACTGACAGCGCAGAGCCTACTTGGGGTTCTGTCTCTCCCTCTTTCTGCCCTCCCTTCCTCACTCTGTCTCTCTCTCTCAAATAAGTAAACTTAAAAAAAATTAAATTAAAAAAAAAAAGAAAAAGGAATGGGATGGAACAGTGAATAGCACATGGGGAACCTCAAAGATAAACATAGTACTCTTTTTAACCCGGGGGTTAGCTACATAGGGGTTCACTGACTTGTTATACTCTCTACCTTACTTATCTTTGTAAATGTTACATCTATTCAATAACGATAAACAAAACAATGGACTCCAAACTCATGATCTTCATGATAAAACTGTCCTTCCTCTGGTGCTCTTAGCTCAATGATTGACACTATCAGCCACTCAGTTGATCACTCCAGAAACCCGAAACCATCACCAAAACTTTTCTCTTGCTCCTCTTCTACATCCATTGCAGTAGCAAGTAGGTCAGTGTCCTCACTGTTTCACAAAATGTCTAGTCCATTCTCTTCACCACCACTCTTGTCAAAGCCACCATGTTATGCCTGAACAGGTATAAGAGCTTCCTAAATGGACGCCCACTCAACATTTCCTCCTAAATCAATCCATTCTCCTCTGTGTTCTTTCTTCCAGTTCCCTGAATGTGCTAATCCTTTTCCTGCCTCAAGGTTTCTGGGTTTCTGGTTCATACTGCTCCTTGCTTAAAATTCTCTCCCACTGTCTCTCCCCCTCCGCAGCTGAAGTGTTACTTCCTCAAAGGAAATACTTGTTGACCCCCAAGGCTAATCTGATGCCATTAAAAGATGCCACAATATCCTGTAGTTTTGCTTCACTGCATGCATCAGGGTTTGTAATTATATATTTATGTATATATTACCGATTAACATCTGACTTCCCCTCTAGACTAGAAGTTCCACAAAGGCAAGTGCGGTATCTGTCTTGCTCACCACGGTGTTTCTTTTTTTAAAGATTTTATTTTTAAGTAATCTCTACACCCACCGTGTGGCTTGAACCCACAACCTGAGATCAAGAGCCACACATTCCACTGACTGAGCCAGTCAGGTGCCCCTGTTCATCACACTGTTTCTAACACTCAGCACAGAGCACTGAACCTGGCACACAGTAAGGCTCAAATCATATTTTTAGAATGAATGAGAGAACTTCTTAGTATAACCACAATCTAAAAAATTAGTTTTTCCAATTATGAAATGGATGGATTTCTTAAAATGTTTGTTTATTTTTGAGAGAGAGAGAGAGAGAGAGAGAGAGAGAGAGAGAGAGACAGTGCAAGTGGGGGAGGAGCAGAGAGATGCAAAATCCTAAGCAGGCTCCAGTCTCTAAGCTGTCAGCACAGAGCCCGATGTGGGACCTTAGCTCAATGTGAGATCACGACCTTAGCCGAAGTCAGACACTCAACCAACTGAGCCACCCAGCCAGCCGCCCCTGAAATGGACAGATGGTTCTAATTGATATCAAAGTGTCTCTTGAGTCCCAAAATTTGTGTGTTATCTCTGGTACTCCCATATGTTCTCTGCCCTTCTGCTTTCTCTGCCTCCTGCTGTACTACCCATCTTTGAAATTCCAGTTCCTCCAGGAAGAGTTCCTTGACTCCTGTGCTGGAAACACATACTCTCCCTATGGCCTATCTTTTGCAATGGAAAACCTATGTCACTTATTTGGGACTTGCTGAGTTGAGAATTTCTTTTCTTGTGGTCACAGGAGGTTTGAGTTCTATAATGAAACTGTAAGTTCCTGAGAGAAAACACTAAATCTCTAGATTTTCAGTTCACTGAGGGTAGAGACCTTATATCACACTCATTCATTTATGTAAGGTCTGTTTACTGGGTGAGGCAACAAAGTCCAGTAGCACAAGCATGAGTTTTGGAGTAAGACTTGGGTTAGAATCCAGCTTTGTCACTTACTGTGACTTAGTTTTGAATTCTTGAACAAAGTATATAACCTCTCTCAGGTTCCATTTGGGTATCTGTAGGTATGCTAAGACTCCTATTTACACAAATAGATGCTGTTAAGTCTTTGTTGCACTTGAGATTAGCAGTTCTCAAGGGATGGGGGTAGAGTCTGTGGTACCACCTGCCAGGGGATGTTCTGTCATATGATGGGAAGGGCTGGATTGTCAATGCCTGAAGGATGCTGCTGGCATTAAGAACCCAGGGGCCGGAAAGCTAAATGTCCTGCAATGCAAGGCACAATCATATAATACAATTATTCTATTCAAATTGATGAGAAGAAACATACCACTGAGAAACACTACTCTATAGTCAATAATAATATTTTTTATTCTTCTTCTTTATAGTCTCAAGCTTAGCACACGCCTGTAACAGGAAGGCAATAAATGTTGGCCAAATGAACAAATGAAGTGTAATGACTATCATTTTGAACAAACTGCATTAGGCCCCATCAGCCATGATGGTTGCATCTTCTTATGCTTGAGGTCCACCAGGTAGTACTTCAGAACAAATGGGAGCAGATCAAATCGTGTGCTTTGAGAATTCCTGCCAGTACAATACTGACCTCTTCCGTTAAGCAACCTTTGTTCAGCCATGTGGCCACTTACATGGGAATGTACCCTGGCTAGACCAGGAAGTAGGGCGGTGCAGACAGCATGAGAAATAGAAGTTTCAGCAGCCACCCTGAGACTGAAAGTTCTGACAGATTTAGTTTCTACCCCATTCATGAATCCTAGCAACCTGGATCCGGTCCTAGAACTCTACTTACCTTCTGCAAATCCATGGAAAGCTGCTGAATGGATACTTGGAGCTCTTGTTCCTTTTGCTCCAGGGCTGCGATCTTATTTTCTGCACCTGTTTTTGAAGCTGTCACATGATCCCTTCATTGAAAGAAAGCAGACAATAAACACATTTGGAAATCTCATCTAAAGGACACTTTCTGACAGGAAAAATACAGATGGCTCTTTATATGTCAGGGCTGCAAACGTTAGCCATGTGAAGATTATCAATGGAGAAGACTCCTTGGCGCTTTCTGAAGTAGAAGCCCAAAGAGAAAAATCCCACCCAGGTTTAAGCAAAAAATCCCAGTCTGCCTTTGGTTACTCAATAGCTTAGAAACAAAAACATACTTAATTGCTTGGTAGGCTTGGAAGCTGAGCTTAGGCAGGTGAAGGGGAATAAAGGTTTTGGGTGGGGGAGGTAGAGGGTCCTGAGCCCTGGGCTGGTAAGGACAATCCAGAAGCCTTTGCCAGAACTGAGATCAGAAAGTGTTGCAATGAACAGTGGGGAAAGGCAGGCGAGCTATAGCCAGAGCTACACTAACACCGCTTCCCATGGGCCCCACAGACCAAGCAAGAACCTCTGTTCTTCCAGCGCTGAGTAGTGTCTCTGCAATTCTTCTAGCTTCTGGCTTAAGTCTGAAGACATCTGATTGGAGGTCATCAACTCTTCTTGGACGTGAGTAAGTTCTCTGGTTCGCACCTCCAACTCTTTCTCCATTTTCCCCAGACTTTCCTCTTTTTTTAAAAGCTGATACAAAGATATAAAGTTTCATTAGGCCACTACGAAGAAATACTACTAAGACATATTTTTAAAAATAGGGATCAACAAGCCAAACTTTTATAACATTTTTGTGAGCTTATAAGGGGACTTAAATACCCAGTAGTAAAAAAAGAAAGAGAAAGGGAACACATTTCAAACAGAACCTTCCCATTATAATAAATTGAAAAACATACAAATATGACTAATATCAAAGACTACTAGGGTATGTTTCTCAGTCATTAGAGAGTGAGGACTAGTAAAACCAGAGTAATTAATCATCTATTCAGTATTTAGCTATGAAAACAAAAATGCGTACCATGTGCTTTACTTTACTTAGTTCCTGCTGCTGGAACCCCTCTAATTCATCCATTTCATCCCTCCTTTGGAAAAGATTCAAACTCTGGTTCTTCATTTCCTGTAACTGAGCTGTCAGAAACCTTTTCTCCTATTTAGAGGAAGAAGACATCATCTCAGGCAATTAAGACACCAGAAATCCATATTATATAAGCAGATTTTTTTTTTTTAATCTACACAATGTTTTTATTTTTATTCGGGAGATTTTTTTTCCCCCTAAGATTTTAAGTATTCTCTATACCCAACATGGAGCTAAAACTTGTGACTCCGAGATAGTCACACCCTCCTCCGACTGAGCCGGCCAAGTACCCCCAGCAAAATCCTTAATAAATAAACACCATTAAAAAAAACTCTTGTCAGTAGACAATTTTAGATAATGGTAAGCTTTACAGTGATAGGACCAAAATGGCCTTATCTACAAATTTAAGTTAAAAATAAATATGTTTTTAAAAAAAAATTCTTCTTCTTTTTTTAAGTAAACTTTACAGCCAGTATTGGGCTCAAACTCATGACCCCGAGATCCAGAGTTACACGCTCTAAGCCAGCCAGGTGCCCCCCAAAAACAAATGTTTTAAATGACACCTGTGAATAAAGGGAACAAGAGCAACCATTACTTAACACTTTAAAGTTCTTAAGTTTGATCAGGAATTATAGAGGGGCACCTGGGTGGCTCAGTCGGTTAAGCATCCGACTTCGGTTCAGGTCATGATCTCTCGGTCCGTGAGTTCGATCCCCGTGTCGGGCTGTGTGCTGACAGCTCAGAGCCTGGAGCCTGTTTCACATTCTGTGTCTCCCTCTCTCTCTGACCCTCCCCCATTCATGCTCTGTCTCTCTCTGTCTCAAAAAAAAAAAGTTAACAAAATTAAAAAAAAAAAAAAAAAGAAATTACAGATATCCATGTTACACATCTATTTTCAAGTGACATAGTGAACTGGCTGAATGGTGTGAATCACTAGAGTAAGGCTGAATACTCTGAAAAAATGAGATGCATTTAAGTAGAACTGGTATCAGTTAGCAATTTCAGTTAGGACATCAACAAAAGTTAGACATGACTGTGACTGGTGTCAGCAGGTTACAATCTACTAAATAACAGCTTCCCAAGATAGATTCTCTTAAGGACAAACCCTGCCGCTGCAGTTTCCAATTCCTGATTGAAAAGAAATCAAAACAGTCTAAACATAACATTTCCAAAAATTACAGGCTTCAAAGACCTACATAGATGTCTCATTGCTCTTTCTGGGTCTAAAATATTTCTCAATCCCTCCTTGGGCGGGGGAGTAGCGGGGGTAGGGGCTCGCCCCAGTGAGCGGAAGTAGGTTTTATTTAGTTCAGTCCTACATGTATCTCCCTGTACCATAATTTAAAAAGAAATCAATGAGAATTTTAATTGCTACAATCTTTGGAGTTTAGAACACTTGAACCTAACCCATACCTCCATATTTAAGAAAACTATCATTCATACCATGTTCAGATTTTTTTTAACATATATTTTTGAGAAAGAGACAGAGTGTGACAGGGGGAGGGGTAGAGGGAGGGAGACAGAATCTGAAGCAGGCTCCAGGCTCTGAGCTGTCAGCACAGAGCCCAACTCGGGGCTCGAACCCATGAACTGTGAAATCATGACCTGAGCCCAAGTCGGAAGCTTAACTGACTGAGCCACCCAGGCATTCTGGTCAAGCATTTTTTAACTGATAGCTTGATAATCAGATTTCTACAGAACAGACACACGAAATTGCTGGTTTAACTTGGTGTTTTCTCCCGAGAATGTAGCAACAATAAAACTCACCTGTTTAATAAAATAAACAGTAAATATATTGTGCAACTGAATCAATCAGTCTAAGAAATAATTTTTCTACCATGAAGAGTAACTTAGGAGTATTCAATGAAAACAAAAAAATGAATTAGGTAGCGGCATATAATTTGGGCTGAGGGGGCTGATTTTGAAATTAAAATGTTTTTCTAACTGTAGGCTTGAAGCTTCATCTTCCTGTTCATGTTTGGGAGCCAGGAATACATTACGTTAAGCACCTACACAGTGTTACACAAGCTATGGTGCTAAAGTAATCAATTTTCCTCATCTGTGTTTAGTCAAGAAGTGCTCTTATCTACTTAACGCTGAGCCTTGAAAAATGCCCTCCTTCTCACTGCCTCTTCAAAAAGAATTCCTAATGTTACCACAGTGCCAGTTAGGGCCCCAGTCGGAAACATATGGCAGTCGCAAATGGAGTATTTTGAGAGGAGTTTAATAAAGGGACTTTTCAAAGCTGTGGGTGGGATAGGAAAACCCAAAGAGATAATGCGCTAGTAACAGTTGGGCATGAAGGGCAAAGGGATGAGGAGATTCCAAGAGACCCCGGGATATCCAACTGAAGCTGTGACCTTTGGTCATGGGATGCAACCAACCTGGATGGATCCCACATGGAGAAGGCTGGGGGAATAAAAGCCTTCCGACCACACTCTTCTTCTGCCCGTCGGTCTTTTGGAGTTCCCCACTGGCAGAACCCAATCGGAAGCCAGAGGGCAAAGGAGCCCTGCTGATGCAGTTTCTAACAGCCTTCAGGTACACAGAGAAAGGTAAGAGAGGGGTGGAGCGGATATTGCGAGGGGAAAACAAAAGATATCCAGCATGCCCATCCAGAAAGGAGAACGCATGAGCTTTTCAAGTTAGTGTCTAATTGTCCAGGACCTTGAGTCCAAGAGGTGGTAGAGCAATCTGTACACTGGGTACTGGAGAAACCATTTTCTAAGCCCCAAGAAGCCAACATTCATAATGAGACAAAAATAAAAGATGAACTAACCTTTTCAAGCTGATCCATTTTTTCTGACCATTCCTAAAACAAAACAACAAAAAAAGTACAGTTTCCAGGGAAGACTATCAGTAACAGAGATTTTCAGAAAGCAAAACCACCTAATTCCCCCTGAAAAACAAGCAAGCAACCAACCAAAACAGCAAATTAAAAAAAAATCCCATAAAGTTGGCTTAGTATTAAGAAAGCCAAGAGTCCTAAAAGGAGAAGAAAATGAATTTGATAAAAAATTCTAGAACACAAATATAAGCCTGCAGATTTTTACTTAGAGCACCAAACAAAGCTGTAATGTGGTGTTCTGATGCAGCTTTTCAGTTTACTCCTACGTGTTTTTCCATGAGTATTGTTATTATTTCTTGGGAGTGGGCAGCTGGGACCAGCTGAGTTGGTAACTCTATAACTGATGTTTAGAAATTAATTTACTGAAGTTGAGGGGGACAGTCTTCACCAGCCCCTAATCATTATTTTCCTTCTTATCTTGATTTTACCAGTATGTTTTATGGTGTTTGGTATAAGGCATAAGTTAAAGGTAAAAGGATTATGCCCCTTATTCACAAATCAGAGAACAGGAGTAAAAATAACCATTTGTATAAAAAGCCATATTCCAACTGTCTACAACCAGAATCCACCAATTTTAGGTGATTTCTTCATTTATATACATTCATACCATAGTTATCCACTAAGTATTGGGAATGAGGTCTTTTTCTGGCTAGCAAATGTCCCAGATGATGGATACTCACTTTAAAACCAACCAACAAGCCAACCACCCACCTACTGTAGATGAATTATATATTTTCTTAAGTGAAACATCATAAATTGACCCTGTCTTAATAAATCAAGATTATCATAATATCTTGATGTTTATCTTAAAATGCCACTAAATGAAATACTCTTCATAATTATTGTAACAGTTAGTAATAGTACTATTTTCCTTTCTTATTCCAGCCTCTGTCAATGAATGGTTCTAGTAAGATTACAGGAGTTCTTTTCTGTCTAGCTCACTGGGGTTGAAGAAACTGGGGAAGAGAGGTTGTTAAGAACTATGTACATCATAGAAGCTGGCTAGCTTGATAGCATTTTCCACGATTTATCATATTTGGGGACTAGGCTTTGAGACAGGGTTTTTAGAGGACAGAGACCGTTTTCCTTTTCTTGGGATATGCCACCAGATTAGGACACATGATTTCCCTCTCCCTTTTACAAAGCTACACAGAATGATAGGATGATATTCTGGATGCATTCTCACATTCTGGATGCATTTCATGATTACAACTTCTCTCCTAGACTATAAATATTTTCTACCAGGTTTATTTCATGATTTTTGAAATCATGTCACGAAGTGAAATCTTTCCACCAGTCTTGGGCGTCACATATAAAATACCTGGTCCTTTCTGGCTAATGCCAAAGCCAGTCCTTCTGCCATTTTGGCTCTGTTGGCTTGGAATGTCTCATTCTGCTCTTGAAATTTCCGCATGGAAGCTGTTAACAAAGAGGCTCTATTTGAGATATGGAAATATTTCAGAAACGGCATGACAAATAGCCCAGTGATTACAACTGTCACCTAACAAAAAAGATCTAGGTCACGTAAGTGAATAATGAGACTGGGAAAAACCTGATCCATCTCAACTTTCCCAGAATCTTTTGGACCACAGTTGTTGTTTTTGTTGCTGGGATTATTATTATTATTATTATTATTATTATTTTTTGCTTTCTATTGTTTTGTTTTTGTAATAAGCACATATATACATTTAGGAAGATGCCAAAAGGTAACTTTTTCAATGGCACAATGACAGAACATGAGTTGAGTAGGTTGCCAGAAAACAATAATGCCTTTGTTAAGTGATGATTACTACCACTTTCTCAGAATTAAAAATAAAAATTAGCAAAACGAAGAAAACCTTCTTCCACTTTGTTTTCCTTTAAAAATTTTTTAGTATATATTACATCAACAGAAAATAACTTTCTATTTCTGTTCGCATCTTTCTTGGCTTGAATCCAAAGGAGAACATATAAGTTAGGATAGACTAAACAATATGTACCATTGTTGGAGGAGTGATGACAGCTTAAGATATCCCCCCATTACTGAATGCAGCAGCATGAAGCTACAGCTCAAACCAGTCTCCTAATCTAGGCCGAAGGGCCAGGCACACTATTTTACTAAAATCTAAGGGCAGCCAATACGCTGGATGAAGACAAGCTGATACACACGATGACCTTCTCCTAAGAAGCATGCCCATCATGTAACAGAAATAGGAACTGTATGTTTATAAATATCAGACAAATGTTATATCAACCTGATTAAGAAGTACACTTACAAAGATTGGAGTTATGACGAAGGACAAACTTATCCATATGCTACTGTTTCATTTAAAAAAAAATATAAACCCTAAGAAGATTGAAAAAAAAGCAGGAAAAAAATACGTACAATCCTGGTGTTTTTCTAACGCAATTTCAAGCTTCTCTTTTATCTTCTGCAAGTTTCGGACCTGTTCAGCATAGTCTTGGGTGAGGAGGGTGACGCACATACCAGGAATGGACAAACATCAGGAAAGGAAGTTAATTAAACAAAAAAATGAGTGAAAATGATGATGATTTTCTCAACCTGAAAACCATTGCTGTTAAGGAAAGCTAGGCAGACAGCCTCCCGTTAACAATGAACAACACAGGCAAACAAGTATAGTACAAACTATCCACGGTGTTAATGGTGCGTACAAACAGGCAGATTTGTTCAGCCTGGATAGGGAACAAGAACTGGGCCTGGACTGGTCATCAGAAATGCTCTGCTCATTATTTAATTTCCAATCTCAGTTTTCATTTCCCCTTCCAGTATTAGCAATAGGAGAGGTCAAAGGGAACTCACTAGCTCACAGTCCATACAACTGAGTAACAATGGTTAGGGCGATAGCAAACACCTTACCACAGTATGGTCTTTACCATGAAAGTACTTAATTCTCTAGAAAAGTCAGCTTCTTTTCTACACAGAAACTGAGCTTCCTATGCCATATTAAAGGTGAAAGTCAGAATTAATTACCTGGGTGGCCAAAGAAGATAGTATGGAATAGTGGAAAAGTAGGCAAGCTTTAGTTCAAATCCCAACTCTGTCAGTCCTTAGCTGAGACCTTAAGCAAATTATTGATCTTAAATATTAGTTTCTTTACTTATCAAATGATATTAATTGTGCCTGCTTCAAATGCACTTAATAAACAAAGTGTTTTAGATGTCTTAATTAGATAACAAACTAGGTATTTTTCCATGCCAGAACCACTTGATACACAGTGTTCAATAAAAGGTAGCTGCTATGTTGTTGTCGTTGTTATTCATACTTAACCCGGAGGAAAATACTCGGGACATAACTGGGCTAAGTGTCCGTTCTCTTCCCTGTCCCTCCTCTAACTTAAGTCAAGCCTAAACCATTCTTCCTTCTATATTAGGGAAGGCACATGGTATTTTACAGCTTTCTCCCCAACATTAAGCAAATGTGATGTTATTTCACCTCTGTTACTGATACTACTTACAGGCAGGCGCAACAGGATAGTCACAACTGAATTTAAGGAAGACTGTAGTTAAGAGCATGGACTCTAGCAAGCAAATCTGGGTTTGGATCTCAGCTCTACCACCTACTATTACTTGTGTGACCTTAACCTCGTTCAGCCTCATAAGGCTACAGTGAGGACAAAATGAGATAATGGATCAGCTGGGAGCTGGGAGCTGTGCTACGGACCTTTGGTAACTCACACACACAAATACTTCACATACAATTTGGCGAATTCTGTAGTCTACTGCTTTCACTCCAAAAAAATGTGGGTAAGGCCAAGGGACAAAAAGAAACACAGAAGCCATTGACCACTTCACAGGATGAAACTTTCAAAATGTATCCACTGGCAGAAACCAAAATAAGAACTCACAACTCTGTCACAAACATGCCCTGTCAGGCAAGGATATGACGGAAGTTGTGGTAACTGTAAACTGCACACAAAAGACATAATGAGAGTTACAGCTTCTATACAGGTGTTGAATATCATTGAAAAGTGGCCTAAAGACCCAGAATGACATTTACACAGGTGATATGTAGCAAGTGACCACATAGCACCAAACCTTCTTTGGTGCTGAAGAATCCACCTATTGGCCATTCCCTATAAATACTATTCCCTACCCCTCTCCATCTGAAAGTAGGCTATGCTAACGGGTAAAAGATGGTCATAGCTAGTCTATATACACTTTTAACACCTTTGATATCCATGGCTAGAAACCTCAGGAGCAGAAAAACCTAAGTTGTTGGGTTTGTTTTTTTTTTTAACTTTAAAACTCAGTTTTGAATTTACACTATTCGGTACGCTAATAAAAGGAGGGAACAAAAAGGGTACAAATTGCTCCAATGTGACTAAGAAATATATCAAAATATGTCAACATAACTATAAGGTTATACTACATGGCTATTTTATAAAAAGAGAGAGTT
This sequence comes from Panthera uncia, assembly GCF_023721935.1. Taxonomy (NCBI): domain Eukaryota; kingdom Metazoa; phylum Chordata; class Mammalia; order Carnivora; family Felidae; genus Panthera; species Panthera uncia. Next base: position 81,627,158 of record NC_064807.1, read on the forward strand.
AACCAAGGCAAGTTTTCTTTGCTTGCTTTTTATGAGTTCTTTGACATACCAGAAAGTCTGGCTTCCAACTTCCGTATCTGTTCATTTCTTCTCAAAAGCTGAGATGAAAGATCTTCTCTGGAGCTGCTTCCATCGGAAGCCTGTTGAAATTGACACAAGAAGAGGTCATATTCATCCTTGGGTTTTCTGCAGTGTGAGACCCCAGTACTGAACCAGAAAGCAGTACGTCTTATGTTAGGTTTGGTTATACTTTGACCGTGATCATTGAAGAGCCTCTTAACGTACCTGGGCCCTAGTCTATCTACTTGTAAAGTAGAAGCAACACTAGAAGGAGATAGAAGATGCTAAACAGATAGATTATGTTTGTGTGTGTGTATGCGGTACTGCGATAAGCAGTGATAAACAAATCCATTGTGATCATATCACACCAAGTACATAAAATACAAAGAATATATTTTCAGTGATAAAAAAGAAAATCACTTTATTTTTTCCAAGGTAAAGTCCTGGGATAAAATGGAGAAGGTTCTTTAGCAAGGGAGCAAAGACTGGTAAAGAACTGATCACAGACGTTGAAAAAGTTTCAGTATAGGGGCGCCTGGATGGCTCAGTCCGTTAAGCGGCCGACTTCGGCTCAGGTCATGATCTCACAGTCCGTGAGTTCGAGCCCTGTGTCGGGCTCTGTGCTGACAGCTCAGAGCCTGGAGCCTGTTTCGGATTCTGTGTCTCCCTCTCTCTCTCTGCCCCTCCCCTGTTCATGCTCTCTCTCTGTCTCAAAAATAAATAAACGTTAAAAAAAAAAATTTTTAAAAAAGAAAAAGTTTCAGTATCTTTACCTAAAATGCATCAAGAACTTTAGTCGGTAATATGGATTCAAGAATCAATATATTAATGAGACATCAATTTTCCCCAACAATCTATTTTAAAATATGTGAATATTCCTATTACTTTGAATACTGCTTACTGTTGCTAATAAGTAACTTTTTTCTTTCAATTGTAAAAATTTTTATTTTTAAAAATACAGAAGACTAGGGAAAATGGTTTCATGAATGTTCTCCACCTACTTTAATAATTGCTAAAATTTCCCCATATTTCCTTCATTAAGTTTTATTTTACTGAGGTACTATAAATAAGACATGACATTTCATCCTAAATACTTTGAAAAACATTTCTAAAATTTAAGGTCATTTTCCTTTATAACCACAGTACCATTATCATGCTTAACAAAATTTAAAATATTACCTAACATCTAGTCTTTAGTCATGTTTCCCCATCTTATACTTTAAAGGTGGTTGAAAAATTCACTTTAAATATCCATTTATTTAGAATATTTAGACACTTGCCCAATCCAACATTGATGAGACCTGGTAAAGTTTATAGCAGTCTCTGGAGGTGGAAGGCCTGGGTTAAAGTCCCGTCCTCACCACTTATTAAACAAGAACCTGGGCCAACTAGTCACTTTCTCTGTGCACTGATTTCCTCGTATGTAAACTATGACCACAAACAGGATCAATCTCACAGAGCTCTGATGAAGGTTAAATAAATCAAAACTTGTCAAGTCCCGAAACAGAGACTGGCACATAATTAGTTTTAAGACATATCACCTATTATTAGTAGCAGAAATTATGATTATTACTGTTAGTGAGACATCCTATTCCCAGCATTGTGCTAAGCATTGGGAACAGAGGTGAGACAGAGAGTCCCTACCCAAAACAGCAGCAGCTGAAGCAGCTACTATTATGAAATGCCTGTTAAGAGCCAGGCATTATGCTAAGTGTTTTATTCACTAGGCAGGTAAGAGCTAACATTGCAGGCCTGCAATCACAATCCTTAACAAGGTCTGCTTGTAAGGCTGGCCCTGGACTGGCCTATGGGAACTTAACACTTAAAAGGGTTCCCACCACCCGACAAGAATGGCTCACTGTACCTAACTGTGTTTGTGTAAAAAATATGGTTTATGCCGAACACCCATTTTCCTTCTGGGAGTCTGGAATTTTGGTAAATGGTTGGCAGTGGGTGCCTATGTGAAGGGCCTCCAATAAAATCCCTGGGCACTGAGTCTCTAATGAGCTTCCCTAAAAGACAATATTTTACATGTGCTGTCACAACTCATTGCTGGGGGAATTAAGTGTGTCCTATGTAACTATACGGGGAGAGGACTCTTAGAAGTTTGCACATGGTTTTCTCCAGACTTTGCCCCATGCACCTTTTCCTTTTGTTGATTATGCTTTGTATCCTTTCACTATAATAAATGACAGCAGTGAGTAAAACCATGCAGAGCCCTGTGAGCCCTCCTAGTAAATAACTGAATCTAGGGGTGAACCTTGGGTACCCCGACACATATATTTTAATAAAGACAGGTACAGTTTCTTTTTTTTCTTTTTTAAGTACTAATTTATTTATTTATTTATTTTTTAATATATGAAATTTATTGTCAAATTGGTTTCCATACAACACCCAGTGCTCATCCCAAAAGGTGCCCTCCTCAATACCCATCACCCACCCTCCCCTCCCTCCCACCCCCCATCAACCCTCAGTTTGTTCTCAGTTTTTAACAGTCTCTTATGCTTTGGCTCTCTCCCACTCTAACCTCTTTTTTTTTTTTTTTTCCTTCCCCTCCACCATGGGTTTCTGTTAAGTTTCTCAGGATCCACATAAGAGTGAAACCATATGGTATCAAGACAGGTACAGTTTCTAAGATGTGAAACTAAGACAAAGAAATAAAATATAGGACCTTGCCTCAAGTCACATAATAACGATGCAGCTGGGAATCAAATCCAGGTCTAACTCCTTAAGCTGACCTTTTTTTTTTTTTAAAGTAGGCTTCGTGTCCAGTGTAAAGCCCAACATGGGGTCTGAACTCACGACCCTGAGATCAAGACCAGAGCTGAGATCAAGACACTTAACTGACTGAGTCACCCAGGCACCCCCTGACCTGAGTTTCTAACTGCTTCTCTCTACCGCCCTTCATAAGGCTCCCAATTTACTGAGAGACAAGCAAATCACCAACAATGCAATAGGTGCTATTACAGAGGTAAGTAGGAGACAAGGGACTAAACTCAGCTAGGAGGGATAAAGGGTAGAGGGGGTGATAAGGGCAGGCTGGGTCAAGGGGGCTTCCTGGAAGTAACATGTAAGCAAAGTTTTGAAAGATGCACAAGTCTGTCAGAGGAACTCAAGAGTGAAAGGAAGAGACAAGAGACATTCCAGAGAGAGGAAAGAGCAAGTGCAGAAATCTGTAGGCATGAAGGAATGTTGTCCATTCCAGAAATGCAGTCATTTCAACATGGATGGTGGACAGGTAAGCTGTGCCAAGACCATGAAAGTTTACTACTGCACTATGAGTTTGCACTTCATCGTGAAGGTGATGGGGAAACCACTGAGGAGCTGGACAGACATGAACACACAAGCAATGGAGAGACATGAACACATTTGCATTGGGGAGTTATTGGAGGCAAAGAGCCCAGATAAGCTACCACATTTTTCCAAGAAAGAAAGACAGCTTGAAATAAAATGGAAGTAAATGTACTATTAGCAATGGAGTAAAGAGAGAAAGTTTGAGACATTTAGAAGACGGAAGCCACAATATTTGTTGACTGGACGCCAAGAAATGGAGGGAAGAGTCTAAAATGCTTCCAAAATTTCATACTGGTGACTTGGGGGATGGAAGTGCACACCTGGAGATGGAGTTAACGAATTTGATTTGGTTCGTTTTAGAATTTGAGACACTAGGGGGCGCTTGGGTGGCTCAGTTGGTTAAGCCACTGACTTTGGCTCAGGTCATGATATCGTGGTTCTAGAGTTCTAGCTCCATGTCGGCCTGGAGCCTGCTTCAGATTCTGTGTCACTCTCTCTGTCCCTCCCCTGTTCACATTGTGTCTATCTCTCTCAAAAAAAGAAGTAAACATTAAACAAATTTTTTTTAGAGTTTGAGACACTAGGGGCACCTGGATGGCTCAGTCGGTTCAGTGTCCAATTCTTGATTTTGATCCCGGTCATGATCCCAGGGTTGTGCGACCAAGTATGGCATTGAGCGCCTCACTGACCGTGGAGCCTGCTTGAGATTCTCTCTTTCTCCCTCTGCCCCTTCCCCACTTGTGTACACTCTCTCTCTTTAAAAAAAAAAAGAACTTGAGACACTAGAGGAAAAACATCTCGTTGGAGAAATGTATGCAGTGGGATACACAGGCCTGGAGATAGGGAGTGAAGATCAAAATGCACACACAGTCAGGACTCCTGGGTGGCTTACTTAGTTAAGCATCTGACTCCAGCTCAGGTCATGATCTCATGGTTCCGGAGTTCAAGTCTCACATCAGACTCTCTGCTGTCAGCACAGAGCCCACTTCAGATCCTCTGTCCCCCTTTCTCTGCCCCTCCCCAACTTGTATGTTCTCTCTCAAAAAAAAAAAAATTAAAAAATGTATACACACTAATTTCAAATAGATTATTTAGAAGTCTCAAAGGAAAGTATTTCCTGAATTCAGACCAATATCTATAACTGGTATACCTTCAAGATGAAAGACTTCGTTTAGCATGTTACCATGAAGGTAAAGCAGGTACTTCTGCCACAGAACTCAGCATTGGAACTATATCCTTCAGCCTGGGGATCAAATGTGCATTATATTTCCTGGTAAATATAGCAGCCAATAATTTAGATATGGTAATCTTATTGTTCCATCCCAATAACCTGAGCCAGGACAGGTCGTATAAGAAAGGAGAAAGAAGACTCATATGACCATGGAAACAACTCAAGTGTCTATAATCAGGAAAACACAGAGATAAATTGTGGCCTTGTCAAATGCTGAGTCTCAAACAAATGAATCACAGCTTCATGGAACACAGCTTCACTGGAAACAAGGTGAATTTAAAAAAAAAAAAAAAGTAAGTTCAAGAAGACTAAGGCATACCAGTTTTATAAAGTTCACAAATATGCAACATTAAACAAACTATTTATAAATATGTACATATAAAAAATATAAATATGTACATATCCTGGAGGACATTTTAAAAGTCAAGAGAATGATATATACAAAATTTAGGATGGGGTTATTTGGAGGGCAGGAAGGAAGAAAGGGAACTGGGAAGGAGCATACAAGTGGCTTCAACAGTACCCATAATGTTCTATTTCTTTGGATAGGTGGCAACTTAACAAGCATTCATTTTATTTTTATGTTTTATACTTTACATTTATATTACATACATTCTTTTACATATATGTCAAGCATTATAAATAATTTTTAAAGAAGTTATCTGACTTAAAGAGGATCCTATCATATGCCAAAAACACACTTCCAGTCCTAAGGCTTGACATCTACCTAACACAAGAGCATCTTCATTTTTTTGAAATCTTTCCAAAAACAAAGACACTTTACAAATAAGGGACATACTGCAGTCATCGGTGTCATCTTTTCATCAACTTTCCCCATAAAATAGTGCACTCTGGCTAACTCCACACTGTAACTCACAAACCACGTTAAGCAACAATGACTTAAAGGATATGTCTGCGGTGACAATAAGCCAAGTCTTTTTGAGAAATAAAATATAAAACAAGATGCACAAGGTATAAAAAGAGTATAAGAGGACATTGTAGAGAATACAAAAAGGGACTTGAAAAAATTCGGAAAAAAGAAACAGAAAGCACCTTAGAGTAAGAAGAATCAGATATAAACCATACAAAATCTTGCAATTTAAAAAAAATATTTAAAAGAACATCCAGGTGTCCTTAGGATTCTCTGAATTATTTAAAAATGTATCAAGACTGTGCCAAATATTAGAAACTAGAGAAGATACTTACAAAGTCATCTCCTGAGTCGGCTCCCATAGAGGCAACCGATTCCTTGCTCACTGACCGTGGGATCCGAGTAGCACCTCCTGGCCTCTGGGCCACAGCAGTCTCTTCTGCTATTTTCTTCTTTAGCTTTGCAAACATTTTTGCTGTGTGGCTATCCTGCACTGATGACCAGCTTTTGAAACCACCACAGTAGTCTAGTCCTTAGGCCAGCAACCAGGACTTCAGAGACTGGTGCCTAAAAAGTTCCAGACATCCGAGATAGCTGCATTCCCACTTAAATGTGGGCCAACGGCTTACAGAACACAGTATCTAGAAATCAGATGAAGGAGAGATCTAAGTCAAACACAGGAGAGGTTTCACAACTGACTTGCTATGTTAAGCTTCAGGTTTCAAAATTAAGTTTCCTAATTTTACATGTACATTTAACAGAACCCAATTGCTAAACATTGAAAAAGCACTTGGGTACTTCATATGCATAAACAGGTAAGGAAATCCAGTCTTGAGAAGATGAGGTAATCTGCCAAAGAGTGTGTGGTTAAGTGGAAGGGCTGGTATTTGAACCGAGGACTCTGACTCACAAGTCCTTACTCTTTCTTTATTACACCACGTTGGCTATGGCATATAACACACTTTAGTAAAATTTCCCAGAGTACACATTAACATCACATCATGGCTTGGAATCCTTCCCCCAATATTAAGTTTAACTACAGTTTACTTTTTTTTTTTTTAAGATGACGACAGAAATATGTAACTCAATATGGGGATAAAGGTGTAACATTCTAATGTTCTAAGATGGTTTGCAATCAGCTGTTCACTAGAAAAAGCCGACAACCTAGAAAAAAAACCCCGCAAGCCAGACAACTATACTATAAAGCACCAGATACCTTTACACATTTCCTGGAAATGCTGCATGGTTCTCTTTAAGGGTGATTAAAATGACCTGAAATCAGGGGCGCCTGGGTGGCTCAGTCGGTTGAACGTCCGACTTCGGCTCAGGGCATGATCTCACGGTTTGTGAGTTTGAGCCCCGTGTCAGGCTCTGTGCTGACAGCTCAGAGCCTGGAGCCTGCTTCAGATTCTGTGTCCCCCTCTCTCTCTGCCCCTCCCTGCCCCTGCACACTCTCTGCTTTCTCTCTCTCTCAAAAATAAATAAACATTTAAAAAAATGACCTGAAATCGGTTTCTTCTTAAGAATGTTTTACACGAGATTCAAATGTTTTTTCCTCCCGGTGTGGTATGAAACACTAATATTCCGGTTCCAACCTTGACTTATATCCATGTTTTGTGGAGGATACCTAAGCTCTGCTCTAAGGTCTACAAATGACTTCTGAGCACTTCAGATTATCCATTTAAGTCTGTACAACTCTTCAATGTCTGTAAACCACCTACTCACCTGGCTTATCTGCCAGATTTAAAACAGCTTGGAGGTCAAAGCATTCTGTCCTGCATGAAAACAAAGATAAAACGCGTTGGGTATTTCAAGTGTAAGGCTAAAATGTTGGGGGGGAAATGGAAGAGGAGACAGGGAGGATTAACCAGGGGACAGAGGGGAGAATCTGTCACTGCAACAATCCTCAGTGGGCGACCTTCCTTCACCCTGGTCTCCTTTGCATTTGTGATCTTTCCAAGACCTGCACTAACAGGCACAAAGAATAGAATCTCTCACTGGTGCCTAAATTCACTTCACCTTGGGAGCCCTAAGCAAAACCAACTTGAATGAAAGAAATTAAGGTTTCCCAGGGTATTTATTTCTCAGTTGATTCTGGCAGTCACACATTGTTTACCTGGCCACACCGGGGGCCGTCCAGTCACAGAGACTTGACTTACACTAAGAACGTCGCTGAGAAAAAGAATGGCTAAATTGGGTAAAAGACAGCTGCCTAACGCCCAGGGAGACAGGCAGGTAACTTGCTAAGGGAGTCTGGATCCCACTCATTCAGGCTCCTTCGAGAACCTGCGTTTGGACTGTCAGAGAAAAGAGGGACCCAAACGTCTCTCCCATTTGACAGCAAGGAAACTGAGACCCAGAGAGGAGTGACTTGTCCAAGGTCGCTCAGGGGGGAATCCTGAAACTTATGGGTTCCAGACTCCCAGGCCCGGCAGCCCCTGTGCCCCCACCCCCGCCCTTTCAGAACCCTGGCACCGCCCCCCGCCTTGGGTCTTGGGCACCCCCGTCCGGGCCGCTCTGGGGGCAGACCGGGGCCACCGGGAAAATGAGGGGTCTGCTGGTATTTCCAGCCCCCGCCCGCGCACCTGCCGCTCTCTGGGCAGCCGGCAGAGCCCCGCCTCCGGGACCTCTCGCGAACGCCGGCCCGCGTCACCAGCCCCCACGGCCGGCCGGCTAGCAAAGCAGCGACCCGGAACCGCACCTCCACCAGCGCTCCGGAAGTGGCTGCGTGCGGGGCGGGCCTGCCGTGCGCATGCGCCCGCTCGCGGTCTCCGCGAACGACTTCCAGATCTTTGGGGCGGCGGTTGGGACGGAGCCGCTGGAGGGCGCGGGCGCGAGGCCGGGCGCTCCTTGAGGCCGGCCTGCCACGTCAGCCAGAGGACCGACATGTGGACGATGACTGGGTGGCCAAAGCCTTTCTTGTTGTTGTTGTTGTTGTTTTAAGGGGGCGGTGCGGAGCGGGGGGAGTGGGAGGAGCCTGCTGGCAGAAGGGGAATCCCCCAATTGGTGCCGTGGGGCCAGCGTGTGCTGTGAGGTTTAGAAACCCCGAAGCCGTGACTGCGCTCAGCCGACTGGGAGTTTCCGTTCCGCTCTCCGCATCCCAATCCCACTGCACCGTACACGGCCCTCTTGTCACTTTGTAGTAATCCCTGCAAGCCTGTGGCTCCAGAAACTAGAACTCGGTCTTCGCGCCTGGTGACTGAGTGTTGTAACTTTTGTGCCTATGACCTACTGCAAGTTATACGATTTATATCGCAACCCAGGACACACATAATGTACCATTGATACAAGCGCTTCCAGAATCAGGCCCGTATATAATGCACTTCGATATACTGCATTTCACTAATAAACAAGCTGGTGGCAGCCCACTCCGTTCATTTCGGATCTGCTAATGGGCCTCCAACTTTCGACAGTTGAGCAAAGTCCAGAGAGGCAAAACTGCCTCGTTCAAAGTTACCCTGCAAATTGGTAGCCTACGTCGGGTCTCTGGACTCCTCAGTGCCAACCAAGACAGACATTCTACACTTAAGTCGCTCTTGTTCTTGACCAAGACCCAAAACCAGCCGGAAAGTCAGCAGCTTCCACCCTCCACCTCCCAATCTTCCCTCCGCGTGTCTCAGTTTTGACCACCGCAAGCAGGGCGGTGGAACAAACCAAGACTAGGACTCCAAAGAAAAACTTATCAAGTAGAAGATTAAACATTGAACCTACGGACTTCGACAGTCTGAAGTGTCTGAGGTGTTACCTGAAAGAAGCAAACCCTAATAGTTTAGCACGTATGTTGTTAACAATCCTGAAGAAGTACCAAAAATTTTAAGCAAATAATGTTTATTTTTATATTGATGATACACTTAATATACACGTGGATTCAAGATACAAAATTGATTTACAAGAGTTCACACCTGATGAATGTAGTCACATTCCTAAAGAACATTTATCAATGCAAAAATGTTTTCAATACACTGACAACAAAAATCAAATATTCTGTAATCTTATTTTTCAATAAACATCAAAACAACAATGTTTAACTTTCCATCCTCTAGCGTTTAAGTGCCCTTAAGGTGGCAGGCACTGTAACAGAAGAAAACATTGGAAAGGCAAGGGCCTACTGAATCCACTCTGCAGAATCACAGTGTTTACTCTGAAATTCATTTAGTGAAGTAGTTAGTGAAAGGCTTGCTATCCTTTATGACAAATCACATATCATACAAGAGTCAAAAGTGATGAACTCAAGGAAATAACATGTTTCAGTAACTTCTCAGTTTCTAAAATCTATGAAATACTAATCATAACAGACACAGCAGTAAAAGGCTACTGAAAAGGAACACAACAGGAAAACATCTTTAGGAGTATGTATGTATGGCTTAAGCAATTCAGAAACACAACAAATAAGACTTTCACAATACCACAAATGCTCAAGTCAGATGATAATTGACGATATAATTTTCCCCCTTAGTCATTGGTAGTAAACAGCCCCTTCAAAATTTATTCTACTGGTAACATATAAAACTAATGAATCCAAATGGTTTGCTGTCTCACAGAGCTGAGTTGATGAATTTTGATCTAAAATATTAACCCACGATACTAAAAATTTAATACAAATGAGCAACAAGACTATGTCTCAAGGATTACAGTGATTTATCAATAGCTAGATAGGCAACCGAATAGCTTCGTTATTTGCACACAGATTAGCAGCACTTGGATAAGAACTGTTACATGAAAATTATTGTGCTTCAATCTCTTGAGGAGAGCTAATAGATAGAACTCTATAATCCCTATAGTGTTACAATTCTATAACATTTCAGTTACAGACAAGCACAATTTTTAAAAAGTATTTCACACTACCACAAAATCAAGTAATTGTATTCTCCAAATGTAATTTCTGCTATGATTGAAACAAGGGCATTTATGCCTGATATCCATAAGCTAGATAGTAGGTTCACCATTATTTTCAGGGAAAAAGATCAAACACAACTTATTTTAACTCCTATTTGATTAGCTTAACTTTTAGTGATGATCTGAATAAAGAAAAAGGATATATTCAACTTGACAATGGAAACTGATCAGAGAAAATAACAATGTGGACTGAAATGACAATAATCTTTAAAGTAAGAAATGATTTATAACTGCTTCATCTGATTCAATGATTAATAAAACCACTATTTGTACTGGTGCTACACATGAAGATAACCTATTTGGATAATTTCCTTTACTTGTAAGCTCTACTGTGAAAATGTTAGGGCATTGTATCTGCCTAAGTCCTGTCTACCTCAACTGGGAGAAGTGTCCAAAATATAAGACTCTCTGATTGTTAAACAGCAAGGTTTATTAAAAACAAACAAAAAAATCATTGGAGAACTAGCCATATGGTCTATGTGGCAAAAGGAATATATCCAGAGAACTAGAAAAAGCTACAAAGTCCTCAAATATTTTACTGAACCGTTAAATTTATTTTTAATAAGATACTAAGAGCTAAAACACACACACACACACACACACACACACACACACACACACTCTCATTCTTCAGGAAATAATAAAAATTCTTATTGCCCTAAACATTCTAAGTAATTTTTTTCCTGCAGATCTTTAATACATCACAACACATAATTTAGGAGGAAGTCATGACATGCAAAGGGAGGGCAGGAATAAAAAATTTTTAAATGCAGTGGTTATTTTTCTATGGTTTGGAAGTATTTACTTTGGGATTATCATAATATCATTTCACATTTTATAGTAGTTGATCATACTGATTTGATGTTTGAGAAAACAAATTTTTAATGTTCACAAACCTTAATCTTCATCACAGACAAGTGTACATTCACAACAGCTTCAGAAAAGAATGCTAGTGATAAAAAAAATTTAAATACTGTTTACTGCAGACCTGTAGGAAGGCTAGCTATAATTCCTGATCTCATTCTGAAAGTGATAAAATCACTCTACTCTATTAACTTTCATTCCATAAGCCTATCAGAAAAGTAAAAGTCTGAACCCTGAAATTACCAGTATCTCAATAAACAATACTATGCCCAAAAAGATGATTGTCTAGGAAAATATTCCTAATATGTAGTATGTTTTACGATCAATTTCAGGCTTAAGTGAATCTGGAGTGCAGAATTAATAAGATATACTTCAAACTATTAAAAAACTCTGAATCTAACTGTTTGAATAATGTTTTTAAAAAATCACACTGCTGACAGTAGTTTGAGAAGTAATAACTTTTAAAGAAAACACAAAAGAAATTAACAAAAATATTTTAAAATTAAGAAATGGGGTTTCAGTGATTAATAACAATGTTATACAGAAATGGAATTCTCAAAAGCTACACCAACCTAATAAGTGAAAAATACCAATTTTAGCTTAAGAAAACATTTCATATTTACAGACTTATATTTCTATGGCACCAACAAATTAGTTTAATTTAATGCATGTATCTTTACTCAACTTAAGGGTATGTCCCCCTACGTTATCCTGACACCCTTCCCTTTGATAGGTGATTGATTCCATTCACACATCAATTATTTTTCCCTAAACACAAGGCATGCTTAATTAGTCTGCTCAAAAACTCAGTGAAGCTGGAACACAGTGTAATAGAGTGTTTTGAAATTTTAGTTTGAGGAAGATGAATTGCCTTTTTTTTAAAGGCAAAGTGGTCACGTTATCCAGGAAACACTGGGAGGTTCAGCATGAATAGGAATAGCATATCAAGGTCTAAGAGCCCAGAATGGGGGAAAGGGCTTGGCTTCCTAAGAATTCTTACCTTATTTAACTGCCAAGTAACTGGCTTTACGACTGTTAAAGACAGAGGTCATAGTCACAATGTCAATCTCATCTACTGCACTTTTTGTTGCGGCTCCTTTCCTCAAATTAATGTCCATACTGCGCCTGAGTCAGTTCTGTGAATTTTAAATAGCATAACATCTGCTCTGCTACTCCCAACTGCAATATATGATTTGGTTACTAAAACAACAGAATGTTAGACACTATGGACATTTTCACTGACTTTTCAGAAATAGCACATTACCAAATTTTAAGATTTACTCAAGAAAAAGGCAATTATAACTTTATCTTAAATTTAATACTGTAATTGAGAAGTGTTATGAATAGTTGGGATTTTTATTACAAAATATAGTGAAGAGGCAAATGTGACATTTGTTGGGTGGTAAAACTAACTTCTCTATTTAAGAAAATTTAATATTATATCAAACAGATTCAGTCTCTGAAAAATAATGGAGCAAACAGTTGTTTTGCAGTTATATTTTATCATGCAAAAATAACCTCTACTTAATTTTTGCGGTGAATGTATTCAAGTGTGTATTAAACATCTCCCACACTCTTCCATGCAAATATACATGCCAGGTGAAGACAGGAGTAACTGAGAATCGATGCTCTATGATATTCCATAGGTTCACATGTTGGCACTGCACATATTTACTATCGTCTAAGAGGATATCCCCCCGCCCCCCCCACCCCCATCATCCTTGGTAGCGGTTTGGAGGCCCGGATTTTATAGCACGCCATGCATCTAATATTAAGACTCCTATTTCATGTGTGAATATATCATCAATTTGCAGAACACAAGTGGTCTCATAGAGACAAAGAAATACGACTGGAGGCATTTTATTCACTGCAAGCATTTCCTCAGATGAGCCTACTCATCTCTGATATGCAACTCCGATAAGAAAAATCTAGAGTAGGAAATGCCAAGACAGGACTAAATTAATCACAGCTGCTGCAAATATACAGATTAATACTCTCCTGTTCCTTATTAAATCCCACCCCACCGAGGTAAAGCTTTCCCCTTGCTAATAATGCCCCTTTCTCTGCCTCACAGAGACAGATATAAAATGAGACACATTGGTGAAAAAACTGTTCCAAAATTAAAATTTAGCATCAGGTATGGGCATGGCAACTATAAAACAAATCTCTCAATTTAAAGGACAGTTTCCTATCTTGAAATGTGATCAAAGTCATTTTTCCACAGCCCCTTAATTCTTAATATAAATACTACTCAGTAATAATACTCAACTATGGGTCAAGAAAATAAAGGACTAATATAGCTTAAGAACCTGCTGGTGTCTCCATTTCACACACTAAGGTTTTTCAGGTTTATATCACTAATTTGTCATCAGTTTAAATGGAAATTGGCAAATGATTTAAAGCTAAGAATATCCTGCTTTCTTTTAAGGTTTTCATATCCTAATTCCAACTCCAAATTAGCCAATTTTACCCAAACACAAGCCCCTCAAAATAGAGGCTCGTGAATGAGATACAGCCACAACCTAATTACAGCAGCATGAACAATGCCACTATGATGTCCTCACAGAACTTAAATAAATTCAGCCCACAATGGGTATGGGTATATAATATACACATACTGTATCACTGCATACCAATATATTTACAAATATGTACATATATACAAAAAAGTATACACAGAGATTGCATTTAGCATCACAAAAATATACACATGCGATTACAAATAAAATAGGATTTTCAAATAAATAAGGTCAACAAAAGAGCCCTCAATGTAAATACCCTTTATACTCTCCAAACACACACAGCAACATACACACCCAAAATATCACCAGGAGATTCATACCATTCATATTCGTATCAAATCTTTTTACTCACTTAGGGTAGGGAGGTGGTTCTGAATCACTGGCACTAGCCAAGTCTACACACCTTGGCACCTTACTCTATTTCCAGTCCGGAATGTTCTGCATATATCAGGCTGATTACACGTCCCCGTGGATTACTACAAGATTTTTCAACTGAGTCCAAATCCCTTCTAAGAGACAAAGTTACGAAGTCATACTGGTCAGAGATTCAAGTTGGAGAAGAAAGCTAAAGAAAACCCCACAATTGCTATATGAATCAGATTGGATGCTTTTTCCTCAATGAAACTCAGTACAATTACCACCTAATCTGTTTCAGAGAATTCTATTACAAGAAGAAAATAAGGGGCAGTAGCCACAAGTAAGGAAAAAAAGAAAACCCAGATCCTGTATCAGGAAAATTTCAGCCACGACTAGATTGCACTTTGCTTCTATAATCTCAAAACATTTCAACTTGGTAAAAATATAAAGGGTACAATAAATTCTATGTGCTTTGAGAGGTTTTGAGAGCACCACTTCCTAGGAGGAAAACACACACACACACATACAAAAAATATATCCTGGCTAGAATCAAGACTAAATTGTTTGGCTTGGGAATTTCTTATAATTAATAAAAATTTGCGAGGGATGACTGATTTCCTGGTTTCATATTTGATATAATTTTAAAATACCATAACCTTTTGTGCCAAAATATAAATCTCTAATTATTCTTTTCTTGTTCATTATAGAAATCAACCTGAGCTACTAGTAAGACTGGGCTGAGGTTAGGAGATTTGAGTTTCAGCTCTAGCTCTGCCACTATGAATAAACCTATAGTTTTTTGGGGTCTCAGATTTCTCTTCTGAGAAAGAGAGAAAATAGTTGCTTTACCAACTTCAGAAATACATAATTAATGAAAGAGAAAATAATTCCGTTGTGCTTAACATTGTTTTGTATGTAAGTACTTCTCGCAATCTTACGCTTTATTTCGTTTGCAGTGATTCTTAAGGGAGGTGAGAGACTATCAGAATCTCCAGGGGGAGTTTGTGCAATTTGAAAACAAAGAAGTGCTTTTTCCCATTGCTTTGCTTTGTTCTTAGTTCCAATGTTTCTATGAATTCTAAAATTAAATAAATAAAGGGCTTAATATTTTTATATTTATAAAGGGGAACAGTATGCATTGAAAAAGAGATTATTTGCCATCGTCTATAGGTGATTGTCCTTTTATATTTCTTTTTCCTTGATTAAAGTAATGTCTTAAAATGTAGAAGCTGGGTGATGGGTATAAAACAATTTGCTAAATTCTATGTTTGCCTAAAGTTTTCACAATAAAAAGTGTAAAAAAAAAAAACCATGAAGTGTTTGCACAAATGTAATCTCAATAAGGCCTACCCTGATCACTCAGACACTGTTCGTCCAGAAACAATTGAATCGTTTCCCTTACCATGCTCAAATTTTCCTCATACTACTTATAACTGTCTAATATAAATTTACTTACTTATTATGTTTATTGCCTGGCTTCTCCTCCTAAAATGTAAGCTTCATGAAGACAAGGAATTTTGAACCTAATTTGTTTGCTTTCCCAATGCCTAGACCAAAATCTGGAGTCTAGCTGTTGTTCAGTACCATGTTCTTTTGAAGGCATGAATGAAACAATGGTTTAGAATTTTCTAGCACAGTTTTCCTCTCTTGAAGATTCAAGATCACTTTGGCTCACTTTAGATTTTTAACTACCAATAGGAAATTACTATCAACTCAAGAAACAATGTCATCATCTAAACTTGTGATTTCTAAGACCCCTTGTTCTTGGACAAACATGTTTCTAATTGCAAAAGCTCTAATTTCTTCAAGAGATTAGTTTTTACATTAACTGAGACCCAAATACTTTCGTGAATAAAGAAAAGTTAAATATGACTTAGAAAAGAAAATGTTTATGCTAAAATCACAGAAACTAGTTTTCCAGGTGGCAGGGGTAGGGAAATGAATTATTTGGAATCCAAATTTTAATTACAGAACCAGAGAACTGAATAGGACCTTGGGTCAATGCCTTTGTTTTATAGATGAGAATACTATAAAACAGAAACATGAAGACAGTTGTCAAAGGGCATAAAGCTAGTTACCAAGAAAGCCAGGACAAGAACTCAGGTCTCCTAGTTCTCAGATCAGTGCTCTTTCTGCTAAAAACAGGTAAGAATAAAGCTCAGGAGGATAAATACTATTTTAAGCATCAGAAGTCAGAAAAGTACGTGTTGTTAGGTATGTTACTGGCACAGAACTTCAGGGGAATTGAAACAAGAGGTCAGTCTATTGCTGCAATCCAGGTGAACACTGTTATGGAAGGAAAGCTATTAAGTTTATTAAGGTACTGAAAAATGGGAAAAACAGTCTTTATCTGATAAAGAAAAACAACCCAATGGGCAAAGGAAATCTCCCTCCAGGATAAATTTTCTAAAGCTTTCTCAAATAATGTTTAAAAGAACAAACAAAAATAATGAGAAAAAATTAATGAAATATCACAAAGTCCCCCAAACCTAAGAACAATGATTTCAAGATTTCAGATGAAAAAAATCATCAAATTGGAACAGGTATACGAATAAGTTAGACCCAAATAATTTCCTATGCCTGAAATGAAAACCAAGCTAAAAATATTACAGTAAAATTTCCCTAAGGACACAGGAAAGAGGCACCAAAAGCAATCACCTTATGTCCCCTGGAACTGCCAGAGGTAGCATGTGAGCCTGCGCAGAAAATTAGGTAGAAGGGCTTTTGATTCATAGATTTCAGAACTTGAATGCTGTCGAGTCAAAAGAAGGGGGAAAAAATCCAAAACATCATAGCTAATGCATATGAAATTATGAAGGGGATGACAGAGAAGAAAGAACACAAAAATCTTTATATTATATACTGAGTCCTATTTAAAATAATAAAAAAAACTTGTGCATGAATATAAAATATTAAATATAAGGAGTTCTTAAAAATCTTATTTCCAAATTGTCAATGCAAAAGTTACTTCCATTTTAAGCTAAACAATTCAGTTGCCCCCAACTAAAATTACTGACGTCTCTGACTTTGAAGTTTCATAAATGTGAACTAGGCAAAAAGATTAGAAACTCTGTACTATATGCCACAGCCTTCAATCTGGATAATCTTTAAACCTGATATCATGAATTAAGAGTTTAAATAGAATTCCTCATGGAAAAATCGTATTATGAAACCAACAATCTGATTTTCTGACTGAAATACTTTTTGTCATTTCCAGTATTCAGATTACAAAGAAAACAAAATATGCCAGCATAGCTCATGATAACACAGGGATCACACATTCCAAGTGATATTTATCATCGTAAGACTCCAATTAAAAATTTAAGATGCAAATCGATCCTATACAGTTTCCGAAATTGTGACAGTATTTAATGAATTAAATGATTTCAAAAATTGCCTCGATTATTCTTCAAAGAATCATACATTTGACTACCCTACTAAGTTGGAATGAAAAGAAATATTATGGAAAGACTCTGTTCTTGATTTTTAATAGTCCATGCTGGCTAGTTTCATCTTTGTGAACAATGAGATATTTCCTAAATCCACACATTTAAGGTCCAAGTATAAGAGCTGGATTTTCCTCATTATATAAAAATAAATGATTTACTCTTCTGAGGGTGAGAACAGTGACTGTTTGTGTGTAGGGTTAAATGTTGGAGGTAAGCAGCTGTACCTCAAAACTGAAAAGTAAAAATTCCAAGATTAATTGAGTTTTTTAAAAGACTTGAAAGACTGTATTTTAAAACGGTTACCCTAAAAGTTTGACCAATTTTTTGTTTGTTTTTAAAATGGTGGCCTTAAATTAAAAAAATTAAAACTAAGTAACACCACTATGTGTCTGTCATCACATTATAAAACTGCACCATGTAAAATCTGTGGCAAATGAAAAATTGTTTCAACAAGAGGGTTTTTGTTTTAATAGTCATCTATGGTACTCTCGAGGAACACGTTTCGAACATCCAGAATGGACGCTAATTCCAGAATGTGCTTCTGGAGATGAGGGTTTTCCACTGTTTCATCCCTCGGCAGTTGTGGGTATGATTCTGGATAATTTCGCGTTTCCTGGTAGGCAAAGAAGAGAAAAGTCAAGTTTTATAGTTTAATGAAAGAAGTTATATACAACATTAACAGCATTAGAAATAACTTAGTATGTATTTCTTTCCTTCATATTAGTATGATTCTTAATAGTAGTGTATCTGTTGGACATATGAAATTGCTGACATTTGGCCGCTGTGACCTTAAAAAATGACAGTTTCACATAGTTCAACCTAATATATTCATTTAGTGAGTCATTTCACAAGTACTTATTGGGTCCTATCATTTCTGAGCATTCTGTTACTTGTAGAAATCATATAATTCCTACTTGTTATGGGAAAAGTCCTTGCACATACAGGATTTTAACAAGTAATTGTTAAATGAATGAATAAATAGATGTTACAGCAGAACTCAGAATGAGAGGAAAGACATGAGAAGCACTGAAAAAGGCAAATTAATGAGGCTTGGCAATTACTTATATGACGGAGGTATCAAATATGGCTGACTGTAAGGCTTTAGGAACAGGTGACAAGACAAGAGCCGGGATCCATTGAGAGAAAAAGAGAAGAGAGGAAATAATTTGGAGAGAGTATAAAGCTTCAGGTTTTTGGTATATTTATTTGAAGTAATAGGGTAATACAAATTGAACTGCCCCTCAACAGGAATTCGAAAATTCAAGTCTGCATCTCGGAAGACAGGTGTGACCAGTATATGTAAACACGCATATAATCTGCATGGAGATAAATATTAAACCAAGAAAATGGATGAGATGTCTGAAAATATTAGCAAAGAGAATGATGAAAAAAAAAAAAAAGAGTCCCTAGAAAGGGAGAAGAAATAATAGCAGGAAAAAAAAAAAAAAGGAATAGTCAAAGAAAAAGGGAAAAAAACCAACTTTTTGTAATTGCATGGAAGCAAAAGAAAGAGAATTTTAAATATCAGGTTGTTGTCACTTGGAAATTCTTCTTTACTTGGTAATTTCTATATATTATAATTTTGCCACTCATTTAAAATTCCCTGGAGAAATAAGTCACTACTTTTCTATGCATCCCACATGACACTTCATATACTCAAATGTCACTTTTATCTCTCTTCAGCTTGTAGGCTTTACTCATTACAATTATAAAGACCACATTTTTGTATTACCACACTAAATATTATGAGGAGAGACAAAAAAAAAGAAATGTTCTAAACCCCTAAAAGAAGAAAAAACCAAAAAACAAGAACTACTGGTGGACTATTGTAAGGTGAACAATTCTCTCAGCTCACACAGGGCTGAGAGATGTTTGAATTCTGACCAAACACCTCCTAGAGTAGAGAAGATTTATCTTTGGAAACAGAGGACATATGAAAGACATCCCAGAAACATCATCCCTTGTTGTATATTGATAAGCTAACATTACTCTAAAATCTACCTTAAAAAGCTTGAAAACAAGCCATGAAAAGGTCAAAGAGGGGTGCTTGGGTGGCTCAGTTGGTTAAGGATATGAGTTCAGCTCAGGTCATGATCTCATGGTTTGTTAGAGTCCCATATGGGGTGAGTTCATGTCCCACTTTGGGTGAGCTTATGCCCTGCTTCAGGTGAGCTACAGCCCCACTTCAGGTGACATGGGGTGAACAAGAGCCCTGCTTTGGGTGAACATGAGTCCCACTTCAGGTGAGCCCTGCTTCTCTCTGTTTCTCTCCCTCTCTCTCTGCCCCTCATGGGATTCTCTCTCTCTCTCTCCTTCTCCCTCTCTCCCTGCCCTTCATTCACTTGTGACCTCTCAAAAAAACAACAAAACAAAACAAAACAAGTCAAAGAAATGTGCAAGTGATTTAACTCCTGCTAGAATAAAGTCCAACATTCTTTAAAGAAAGACAACAAAGTCTAGAATTCAACATCATAAAACTCACAATGCACACACTCTAAGAAAAATTACTAAACATACAAAAAATTAGTAATACAAAACCCCTAACCAGTAGGAAAAGTCATAAAAACAAAGCTGTAAATGATAGAGAATATAGTATTGGCAGACAAGGACTTTAGCTCTTACACATACATTTAAGGGCACAAAGAAAAGAAAATGAGAAGAGAAATGGGAAATATTAAAAGAATCAAACAGAACTTCTAGGAATGAGAAAAATGTAATTCCTGAAATGAAAAACTAAATGGAAAGGATTAACAGCATATTAGATGCTGTGGAAGAAAACATCAGTGAACTTGAAGACACAGCAATAGAAACTGAAACAGAAAGAGACTTTTTTTTAATGAGGAGCAAATGAAGTGATCAGAAGGTTAGTAACAGGTTGTCTAATATATATGTAACTAAGTTCTAGAGACAATGGAGGAAGAGAGAAAAATATTTGAATAAACCAAGTATTCCAAAATATTCCAAAACTATTCCATAGATCCAAGATGCTCAAGGAACCCCAAGAAAAAAAGAAAGAATGAAAACCCTATCAAGGTACACAATTACCAAATTATAGGAAATCAATATGAAGAGAAAATCTTAAAATTACTCAGAGAAAAAAGAAAAGATGAATTACAAATCACAGTAATTAATAGAACGGCATTCAGAAAATCAGTAACAATACAAAAACTGTGAACTACATTATAACAGATATTTACAAAACTCTTCATCTGACAATATGACAGTAGCAGCATGTATGTTTATTTCAAGTGCCCATAGAACATTTACCATAATAGATGACAATCTGGATGATAAAGCAAGTCTCAGTAACTTAAAAGGACTCAAACCATATTAGGTATATTACTTGACCACAAAGGAATTAACAGATAAATCAGTAAGATAATGATAACTTGAATATTTAGATACAAAACAACATATTCCTACATAACCCATGGTTAAAAAAAAATCAAGAGTAACATAAGGACTGTTTCAGAGAAATAAATAATGAAAGAACTAATCACCACCAGAACTGCACTATAAGAAGTGATGAAAGGGGCGCCTGAGTAACTCAGTCAGTTGAGCGTCCAACTTTGGCTCATGTCATGATCTCATGGTTCATGGGTTCAAGCCCCACATCAGGATCAGTGCTGGTAGCTCAGAGCCTGGAGTCGGTTTCAGACTCTGCATCTCCCTTTCCCTCTCTCTCTGCCCCTCCCCTGCTTGTGCTTACACTCTCTCTCAAAAATAAATAAATAAACATTTTTAAAAAAAGAAATGATACAGAAATTCTATAGTAAGAAAAATGATATCAGATGGAAAATCAAGTACAGAAAGAAATAAAATAAGAAATAAATAAACACACACACACAGAAGTAAAACAACAGAGATAAATCATTAGTGATGTTAACATAAAATTCTAAGACAAAAACCAAACTAAACCTCAATTAATTCAAATGAAGATAAAGGCAGCAGAGAAAGAAAAAAGGTACAAACCACAGTTAGGACAAATAGAGAATAAATAATAACATATTTAAATTTTTTTTTTAATGCTTATTCTTGAGAGAGTGAGTGAGACAGAGCATGAGTAGGGGAGGGACAGAGAGAGAGGGGGACACAGAATCTGAAGCAGGCTCCAGGCTCCGAACTGCCACTACAGAGGCCGATGTAGGGCTCGAACTCACGAACCATGAGATCATGACCTGAGCCAAAGTCAGATGTTCAACTGACTGAGCCACATAGGCGCCCCTAAATAACAGCATTTATTTAAGTCAAGCTATGTTAAAAATTACATTTATTTATTTATTTAATGTTTATTTATTTTTGAGAGAGAGACAGAGTGCGAGTGGGGGAGGGGAAGACAGAGAGGGAGACACAGAATCTGAAGCAGGCTCCAGGCTCCAAGCTGTCAGCACAGAGCCCGACATGGGGCTTGAACTCACAAACCGTGAGATTATGACCTGAGCTGAAGTTGAATGCTTAACTGACTGAGCCACCCCAGTGCCCCTAAAAATTACATTTAATATAAACATAATTCAAAACTAAAAAATGTCAAAGGAAAGGTAGAGATTGTCAAACTAGAAAAAAAAGCAAGACCTAACTAATGCTACTGAAAAGAAATCCACTTCAAATAAATATAAAGAGAGCCATAGGTTAAAGGATGAAAAAATATTGGTCATGCAAACACAAACCAGGAGAAAACAGGTATGGTCATATTAATATAAATCAAATAGACTACAGATCAAGGAATATTGCCACACATAACAACAGACATTTCATAAATGAAGGGGTAATTTCAACAAGAAGATATAACAACCCTACATATGTATGAACTCAACTTCAGGGGCGCCTGGGTGGCTCAGTCAGTTAAGCGTCCAACTCTTGGTTTCGGCTCAGATCACGATCTCATTGTTCGCAAGCTCGAGTTCCACGTTGGGCTCTGCACTGTCAGCGCCGAGCCTGCTTGGGATTCTCTCTCCCTCTCTCTCTGACCCTCCCACACTTGTACTCTCTCTCCCAAAATAAATAAACATAAAACAAATAAAAATAAAAACAGCTTCAAAATGCACAAGCAAAAAACAAAAGCGAAATGAGAAACCAACCAATTCACAATGATAATTAGAGGTTTAGATATTCCCCTGTTAGGGATAGAACAAGCAGACAGAAAATCAGTGAGAATACAGAGGACTTAACACTGCTTCAAACAGTTCAATAACAAATTGAATGAACTGACATTTATATATAACTCCATCTAATAACAGAATACCCATTCTTTTCAAGCACAGATAGAACCTTCATCAAAATAATTCATATGCGGAGTCATAAACACGTCTCAATGAACTTAAAATTATTTAATAACCGTATTTTTTAATTTTTTTAATGTTTATTTATTTTTGAGAGAGAGAGAGAGACTGAGCACGAGTAGGGGGGTAGGGCAGAGAGAGAGGAAGACATAGAATCTGAAGCAGGCTCCAGGCTCTGAGCTGTTAGCACAGAGCGTGACGCGGGGCTTGAACTCACAAACCACGGGATCATGACCTGAGCTGAAGTCGGACGTTTAACCAACTGAGCCACCCAGGCACCCCTAAACTTAAAATTATTTAAATCATACAACTAAAGCAGTGCTTTAAAGGTAAGTACTTGTATTAGAAGAGAAAAAAGGTTTCAGATCTAAGATAAAAAATACAGAAATTAAAAGGGCAACTTAAAATGAATGTACAGTTGGGGCACTTGGGTAGCTCACTCAGTTGAGCACCCGACTTCAGCTCAGGTCATGATCTCCTGGTTTGTGAGTTCAAGCCCTGCATAGGGCTCTGTGCTGACAGCTCAGAGCCTGGAGTCTGCTTCAGATTCTGTGTCTCCCTCTTTCTCTGCCCCTCCCCTGCTGGTGCTCTGTCTCTCAATGACAAATAAACATTAAAAAAATTTTTTTTAAAAAGAAGAGAGAAAAGTTTTCAGATCTTAGCTTAAAAATATAGAAATTAAAAGAGGAACTTAAAATGAAAGTACAGTTGGGGCACTTGGGCAGCTCAGTGAGTTGAGTGCCCGACTTTGGCTCAGGTCATGATCTCATGGTTTGTGAGTTTGAGACCCACATTGGGCTCAATGCCGTCACTGTCAGTGCAGAGCCTGCTTTGGATCCTCTGTCCCCTACTCTGTGCCCCTCCCCCGCTTGTGCTCTCCCAAAAATAAATATTAAAAATAAATAAATAAATAAATAAATAAATGTCAAAGTTATGACGGTCATTTAAAAAAAAAAAGATAGATAAACCATAAAATACCTAGGAATAAATCTAACCAAAGAGGTGAAAAATCCATACACTGAAAACTATAGAAAGCTTATGAAAGAAATTGAAGAAGACACAAAGAAATGGAAAAAGATTCCATGCTCATGGATAGGAAGAACAAATATTGTTAAAATGTCGATATTACCCAAAGCAATCTACATATTCAACGCAATCCCTATCAAAGTAACACCAGCATTCTTCACAGAGCTAGAACAAATAATCCTAAAATTTGTATGGAATCAGAAAAGACCCCGAATAGCCAAAGCAATCTTGAAAAAGAAAACCAAAGCAGGAGGCATCGCAATCCCAGACTTCAAGCTATACTACAAAGCTGTAATCATCAAGACAGTATGGTACTGGCACAAGAACAGACACTCAGATCAATGGAATAGAATAGAGAACCCAGAAATGGACCCACAAACGTATGGGCAACTAATCTTTGACAAAGCAGGAAAGAATATCCAATGGAATAAAGACATTCTCTTTAGCAAGTGGTGCTGGGAAAACTGGACAGCGACATGCAGAAGAATGAACCTGGACCACTTTCTTACACCATACACAAAAATAAACTCAAAGTGGATGAAAGACCTCAACGTAAGACAGGAAGCCATCAAAGTCCTCGAAGAGAAAGCAGGCAAAAACCTCTTTGATCTTGCCCGCAGCAATTTCTTACTCAACACGTCTCCAGAGGCAAGGGAAACAAAAGCAAAAATGAACTCCTGGGACCTCATCAAAATAAAAAGCTTCTGCACAGTGAAGGAAACAATCATTAAAACTAAAAGACAACCGACAGAATGGGAGAAGATATTTTCAAATGACGTATCAGATAAATGGTTAGTATCCAAAATCTACAAAGAACTTATCAAACTCAACACCCAAAAAACAAATAATCCAGTGAAGAAATGGGCAAAAGGCATGAATGGACACTTCTCCAAAGAAGACATCCAGGTGGCCAACCGACACATGAAAAAAATGCTCAACAACACTCATCATTAGGGAAATACAAATCAAAACCACAATGAGATACCACTTCACCCCTGTCAGAATGGCTAACATTAACAACTCAGGCAACAACAGATGTTGGCGAGGATGTGGAGAAAGAGGATCTCTCTTGCATTGTTGGTGGGAATGCAAGCTGGTGCAGTCACTCTGGAAAATAGTATGGAGGTTCCTCAAAAAACTAAAAATAGAACTACCCTACAACCCAGCAATTGCACTACTAGGCATTTATCCAAGGGATACAGGTGTGCTGTTTTGAAGGGACACATGCACCCCCATGTTTATAGCAGCACTATTCACAATAGCCAAAGGATGGAAAGAGCCCATATGTCCATTGATGGATGAATGGATAAAGAAAATGTGGTATATATATACAATGGAGTATTACTCGGCAATCAAAAAGAATGAAATCTTGCCATTTGCAACTACGTGGATGGAATTGGAGGGTATTATGCTAAGAGAAATTAGTCAGAGAAAGACAAAAATCATATGACTTCACTCACATGAGGACTTTAAGAGACAAAACAGATGAACATAAGGGAAGGGAAACAAAAATAATACAAAAACAGGGAGGGGGACAAAACAAAAGAGACTCATAAATATGGAGAACAAACTCAGGGTTGCTGGAGGGGTTGTGGGAGGGGGGATGGGCTAAATGGGTAAGGGGCATTAAGGAATTTACTTCTGAAATCATTGCTTCACTATATACTAATTTGGATGTAAATTTTAAAAAATAAAAAATAAAGTTAAGTTAAAAAAAAGATAGCTAAATAAATAAAATGAAAGTACAGTTGACTTTTTTTTTAACAGTAAGTACCCAATTTAATCACTTTGCATCCATACACAGACCCACATATCTTTACTTACATATTTCATCACATAAAGGGTCCACAATTCTCTGCCTTGCTGAAATAGATGTCTCCTGCAAGGGTTTGTAGGTGATTTTCTTATTTTCTGGTCGGTTAAATTCAGTGTTCATATTTCTGCTGTTTGTTTTATTTTTTTTTAATATTTTTTTATTTAATTAAAAAAATTTTTTTATAATTTACATCCAAATTAGTTAGCATACAGTTGACTCTTGAACAATGCTGGGGTTAGGAGTGTCAACGTCAGCATAGTTGAAAATTCACGTATAACTTTACAGGGTGCCTGGTTGGCTCAGTTAGTAGAGCATGCAACTCTTTTTTTTTTTTTTTTTTTTGGATTTCGGAGTTGAAAGTTCGAGCTCCACACCGGGTGTAGATATAACTTGAAAAATAAAATCTTAAAAAAAAAGGAAAAAAAGAAATCCATGTACAATTTTAGAGTCCCTAAAATTAACCAATAAGAAAAACAGGGGAGCGTGGGTGGTTCATTTGGTTGATCATCTATCCGACTCTTGATTTTGGCTCAGGTTGTGATCTCACGGTTGGTGAGTTCAGAGCCCCACATCAGACTGTGCTGACAGCACGGAGTCTGCTTGAGATTCTGTCTCCCTCTCTCTCTCAAAAATAATTAAATAGGAGTGCCTGGGTGGCTCAGTTGGTTAAGCACCTGACTTCGGCTCAGGTCATGATCTTGTGGTCCGAGAGTTCAAGCCCTGCGTCGGGCTCTGTGCTGAAAGCTCAGAGTCTGGAGCCTGTTTCAGATTCTGTGTCTCTCTCTCTGCCCCTCCCCCACTCACATCTGTCTCTGTCCTTCTCAAAATAATAAATAAACATTAAAAACTTAAAAAGAAAACATTAAAAAACAAAACTGGGGTGCCTGGGTGGCTCAGTCGGTTAAGTGGCCAATTTCGGCTCAGGTCATGATGTCACAGTTTGAGTTTGAGCCCCCGTGTCAGGCTCTGTGCTGACAGTTCAGAGCCTGGAGCCTGCTTCAGATTCTGTGTCTCCCTCTGTCTCTGCCTCTCCCCTGCTTGTGCTCTATCTCTCTCTGTCTCTCAAAAAATGAACAAATGTTAAAAAAAAAATTGAAAAAAAAAAACAACTAAGAAAAACAGAAAACATGAACAGCTTTTGAAATTGAATTCATTAATTTAAAACCTTCCACAAAAGAAAACCCCAGGTCCAGATGGCTTCACTGATAAATGCTATCATCAATCTTTCAAGGAAGAAATAATATCAATCCTAAAGAAGCTTTAAGAAAGAGAGAAAAATGAAACACATCCCAACTCATTTTATTTATTTTTATTTTTTTAATGTTTATTTATTTATGAGAGAGAGAGAGACAGATTACGAGCAGGGGAGGAGCAGAAAAGCGAGGGAGACACAGAACCTGAAGCAGGCTCCAGGCTCTGAGATGTCAGCACAGAGCCTGATGAGGGACTCAAACCCACGAACCATGAGATCATGACCTGAGCTGAAGTTGGATGCTTAACCGACTGAGCCACTTAGGTGTCCCAACATCCCAACTCAATTTATGAAGTCAGGAATACCCTGATAACAAAACCCCACAAAGACATTACAAGAATGGAAAATGAAGTACCATATTCATTCATGACAACAGATGCAAAGATCCACAATGAAATGCTAGCAA
Source organism: Panthera uncia (assembly GCF_023721935.1). Taxonomy (NCBI): domain Eukaryota; kingdom Metazoa; phylum Chordata; class Mammalia; order Carnivora; family Felidae; genus Panthera; species Panthera uncia. Next base: position 81,654,481 of record NC_064807.1, read on the forward strand.
ACTGAATCCAGCAATGCAAAAGCATAATACGTGACCACAAGATACCATTAACTCAGATATACAAGGCTGAACTTACTATTAGAAAAATCAACCAATGCTATTCATCATGTTAACAGAATTAATACATATCGGGTCAATTAATGAAGCAAAAAAGTATTTGACAATCTTTCTGATAAAAAGACTCAGCAGATTAGGAACAGAGAAGGGGGCTCAATCAACCTAAATAGGGCATTTATGAAAAGCCAACAGTCAACATCAGAATTTATGGCAAAAGACTAAATATTTTTCCCCCAAATCAGGAACAAGGTAAGGATATCCATTCTCACTATTTCTAGTCAACATTTTACCAGAAGACCTAACCTTGAAATAAAGCACAAAAATAAAAACAAAACAAACAAAAGCCCATCATAATAAAAGGCATATAGATTGGAAACAAAGAAGTAAAACTGTTCTTGCTTGGGGTGTGTGGGTGGCTCAGTTGGTTAGGCGTTCCACTTCGGCTCAGGTCATGATCTAGTGGTTCATGAGATCGAGCCCTGCATTGGGCTCTGTGCTGACAGCTCAGAGCCCGGAGTCTGCTTCAGATTGTGGTCTCCCTCTCTCTTTGCCCCTCTCTGGCTCATACTATATCTCCTTCTCAAAATAAGTAAACATTAAAAAAATTTTTTTTAAACTGTTTTTACTTGATGGTGACAGGATTATGTACATATGAAATCTTAAAGAATGTATAAAAAAGCTAACTGAACTAATATTTCAATTCAGCAAGACTGCAAGGAAACAACAATGTTAAAAACAGCAGTATTTCTATATATTAGCAAAAAATAATTCGAAAATGAAATAAAAAATACAGTTCTATTTACAGTACATCACTAAACTTGAAATACTCTGGAATAAATTTATTAAGATACATGTAAGACCTGTAAGACGAGAACCACAAAACGCTGCTGAGAGAAACGAAAGACCTAAATAAATGGGGCAATATACCACAGTCATTGACTGGAAGACTCAATATTATGAAAATACAATTCACCACAGATCGGTTAGAAAGATTAAATACAGTCCCATTGAAAATGTGAAGCTGATGCTAAATTTTAAATAGATATGCAAAGGAACCAGAACAACCAAAAGGCTTAAACTTGAGGGTGGTTCACATATAGGATTTTAAGAATTAGTATAAAACTAGAATAACCAAGGCAGTAGCATATTGCAGAAAAATGCTATAGGTCAATGGAACAGAATTTAGAGTCCAGAAATATCTCTATACATACACGGTTGAGAGATTTTCAAAAATGTTACACCAGTAACTCAATGCAAAAAGGATAATCTTTTCAACAAACTATACTAAAATAGTTCATATCCATACGAAAGAAAGTACCATTAACCTTTACCTCACACTGTAAACCAAAGTAACTCAAAATAGATCACAGACCTAAATGTAAACACTAAAGCTATTAAAACTAGAAGTACACTTAGAAAAAATCTTTGTGACTTTGGAATAGGCGAGCATTTCTTGGATAAAACAAGCCACAAAGAAAGAAAAAAAAATTGGTTAGTTGAAACTTCATCACAAATTTAAAAGTTTAGTCTTCAAAAGCCACTGTTAAGAAAAGAAAAAAGGCAACCAGTGAATACAGCAAAATATAGCTGGTAAGTACATGAAAAGATGTCTAATATCACATTATTAATGAACATCACATTATTCAGTGAAATGCAAATTCCAACTACAATGAGAAAACACTATAAATCCACAAAAATGGTTGAAATTTGAGACTGGCAACACCAAATGTTGGCAAGGATATAAAGAAACTTTTGTTATATACTGTTGCTGGAAATATAAAATGGTACAAATACTCTAAGAAGAAGTCTGGCAGTTTCTTACAAAAGTAAACACATACATACTCTATGACGAAGAAAATTCAAAACATATGTCTGAGCAGACTTGTACAAGAATGTTCATAGCCACTTTATTTATAGTAGTCAAAAATTTAAAACTGCCCAGGTGTTCATCAAAGGGAGAAGGCCTAAATAAACTGTGGTATTTTCAGACAATGGATTACTACTCAGTGGTAAAGAGGAACGAGCTACTTATACATGAAACATGGATTAATCTCAAGAACAACATGTTTGGTCAAAGAAAGTTTACGCAAAAGAATCTATACTGTATAATTCAACTTTATGAATAGGTAAAACTAAGTTAGAGTGAACATAATAAAAATAGCATTGCCTCTGGGGTAATGGGTACTGGACTGATTGGAAAAGGGTGTAGAGAGAATTATCTGGACTGGTGCTATGTTGTATAATGTGATTGGTTTGAGTTACACAGGTATATGTATTTGTCAAAATGCACCTCATAGCACAGGTTAGTTTTGTGCACTTCAATGTACATGAACTTTACATTAAAGAAAGAATAGGGGTGCCTGAGTGGGTCAATCGGTTAAGTGTCCAACTTCGGCTCAGGTCATGATCTCATGGTTTGTGGGTTCAAGCCCCTTGTCGGGCTCTCTGCTGACAGCTTGGAGCCTGGAGCCTGCTTCAGATTCTGTGTCCCCCCAAGTCTCTCTACTCCTCCCCTGCTCGCACTCTGTCTCTGTCTCTCTGTTTCAAAAAATGAATAAACATTACAAAAAAAAAAAAAAAAAAAGAATATATAGGGGCACCTGGGTGGTTCGGTTAGTTAACCATCCGACTCTTGATTTTGTCTCAGGTCATGATCCCATGGTTCGTGAGTTCGAGCCCCACATTTGGCTCTTTGCTGACAGTGTGGAATTTGCTAGGGATTCTCTCTCTCCCTCTCTCTATCTGCCCCTCCTGTGCTTACTCTCTCTCAAACTAAATAAATAAATTTAAAAAATTAAAAAGAAAGAGTATGTATATGTCATTTATTTATTTATTTAACATTTTTTAATGTTTATTTTTGAGAGAGACAGAGCATGAGCAGGGGAGGGGCAGAGTGAGAGAGGGACACTGAATCTGAAGCAGGCTCCTGGCTCTGTCAGCACAGAGCCCAACGCGGGGCTCAAACTCACGAGCCGTGAGATCATGACCTGAGCCGAAGTCAGATGCTTAATCTTAACTGACTGAGCCACCCAGGCACCCCTATGTCAGTTATTCATATGCATGATGAAGTGTTTGGAGGTAAAGGCTATTGATGTCTACCATTTATTTCAAAATGCATCAAAAAATGAGATAAACTGATGAATGGAAAGAGGAATGGGTAAATGGACAAATATTCCAAAGCAAATATACCAAAATGTTTAGCTGAAGAATCTAGCTAGTGTATATATATGGATATTCACTGTACAATTTTTTTCATGTTTAAAATCACCATAATAAAATGGAAAAAAATCAACATATTTTAAAACTAAAAGTTACAAGAGACTTAAAAATGTTCAGGCATATCTGAAAAAGAACCAAATGTTACTTATAGAAATGAAAAGTATAATGGCTAAAATTTTTAAAAAGTCAATGAACAGTGTTATGTTGTTACACGAATTCACAGAAAAAACCCAAACCACTTAATAGCAAAATGGGCCAAAGATCTGAACACACTCTTCACAAACAAGAACGCAGAGGGGCACCTGGGTGGCTCAGTCGGTTGAGCGTCCTTCAGCTCAGGTCATGACTGGTTCGTGAGTTTGAGCCCCGCATCAGGCTCAGAACCTGGAGCCTGCTTCGGATTCTGTGTCTACCTCTCTCTCTGTTCCTCCCCTGCTCACACTTTGTCTCTCACTCTCTCTCAAAAATAAACGAACATCGGGGCACCTGGGTGGCTCAGTCAGTTAAGCGTCTGACTTCAGCTCAGGTCATGATCTCACACTCTGAGTTCGAGCCCCGCATCGGGCTCTGTGCTGGCAGCTCAGAGCCTGGAGCCTGCTTCAGATTCTGTGTCTCCCTCTCTCTCTGCCCCTCCCCTGCTCATGCTCTGTCTCTCTCTGTCTCAAAAATAAATAAAAACATTAAAAAAAAATAAAATAAATGAACACTAAAAAAAATTAAAGAAAAAGAACACAGAACAATATGTGAAAAGTTGCTCAACCTCAAAGCAATCTCAGAAATAAAAATTAAAGCCACAGTGAGCTATGACTTTATACCCATTAGGCATACATGATATAAAGTAAGACCGCAACACGGGCTGGAGAGGACTAGAGCAGCAATAACTCTTACATACTGCTGCTGAGCGTAAACTGAGACGACCACTTTGCAAAACTGTCTGGCATCACCTAGTAAAGTTGAAGATACTTACATCATCTGACCTCGTATTCCACTGTAGGTATAGTCCCCATAGAAAGTCTTACATGTGTGTACCAGGGAACTGATAGAAGGTTTTACAGTGGCATTGTTTACAATAATAAAAAACTGGAAACAACCTAATGTCCATCATCAGTAGAATAGATGAGAAATTTTTGATATACAGCCAAACAATGGAATCCTATAGGGCAGTGAAAACAAATGAATGAAAGCTACAGTTGTCATCAACTTGGCTCAGTCTCAGGAATAAAATAGCAGGTGAACAAAGAGCAAGCTGTAGAAGAAGACATACAACGTGGATCCATCCATATGCTGTGCAGGAATCCAAACACATGTGGCAAAACCATAAAGATGAATGCTGAGTATAAAATTCAGGATTTTAATTTCATTTGAGAGAGAGAGAGGACCTGGGAAGGGCCTAAAAGGTAATGAAAATGTTCTACTTCTTAAACTGGATGTTGAGTTTTCAGATGTATCTTATATTGGTCATCATTCTATGTTACACATTCATTTGTAAAATGCCTTTGGATCTATTCAAATTGTATTTAATATAACATATTTAATAAAATATAATACATGATTCTTAAATTCCTAAAATGGTAAAATTGGTCATTAATAATATTCTTTGCCTACCCGAAAAATCTTGTGCATCCTCATGGTGGCTGAACAAAAGATAAATCTTGTGAGGAGCAAGCGAAGAAACTCATCTCCAAAAAACTGGAGAAATGCCTGATCTGCAAAAAGGAGAAAGATGACAGTAAAAAGATGCTTAAAAGGAAAACACATTGCAAGGGGAAGAAAGATCAGGAAAACCTTCTCAACTTTCCTGCCTTCAACAAATACCTTTAAAAATTCAAACAATTTCAAAATTTAAGAACTGTTATAGTATGTTAAGTGTGCAGTTAGATTAGTAGGGTACCTATTGAACGTGAATGGGTCAGTAGCTGGGCAATATCGCGGTTGATTTTTCGAAGATATTCTTGACACTTTTCCCATAGGCCTCTGCGCATGCTTGACAATCCAGAGACAAATAGGAAGGCCATTAGAGGATTGTTCAAAAAGAGAGTGAAGAGGCTACCTCGTTGAGATTGATCTGTAATAACAAACATGTTATATATAGAGACAACAGTTTTGCAAAAAATAAGAGATGCATTTGAGGAATAATTTAATATCGTGACAATGTATTAAATTTATATCATTAAATCACAACAAAGTAGATTCTGCATGTAACTACAAAAACATCCCAGGCACACTACTTTCTGCTGAACAAACTTACGATAGAGCCTAGTATAAACTTAAGAGAAACGGAAAAGGTACATATTCCTTTGCCTTGTTCACTCCAACTAACAAATTTCATCCAAATATGGCAAGTACGTGGGCCGTTCATGATAGCATTCTCTGAGTACTAGAATTGGCAATCTTTCTCATTCTCCTTTCGTAGTTGCTCTTTCTCTGCCTAGCCCTTAAATATCAGTATTTTCTTTCTTTCCCCCTACACAATGCTGATCTCACCTACTCCCATAATTTCAGTTATCACATGCCAACTAATTCCCAGTTCTCTTATCTGCAGCCTAGATTGATCTTGCTAGGTCTAGGACTGCATTGTCTTGCTGTAGCTACTGGACACTTAAAATGTGTCCAAACTGAGGTGCACCGTGAAGTATAAAATATAAGTGGGATTTCAAAGCCTCAGTACAAAAAGATATGTTAATGTTAATTTCGCCTGTTTCTTTCTACTTTTTTTGAAATGTGGCTACTAGAAAACTTAAAATTATAAGTGAATTACATTGTCTTCCTATTGAACAGAATTGCTCAAGACTACAATACTCAACCTAGGTCTCAAAGGTAACCTCCAACCCAACATGTCAGAAACTGAAAGCAAATTCTTCCCTCTTTTGTTCTCTACAAATCTGCTTCTTACCATCATTTCTACCAGGATCCCAGCCAGAAACCCGGAAGTCCATCCCTGCCTCCTTCCTCTCCCTTATTCCCTCATATCTAGTCCATCGCCAAATCCTGTTGGCTCTCTGGGTTTAGTATCTTTTGAAGCCGCCACCATCTCCCTATTTCCATCAATGTTCTTCTCCGGTTCATTCTCCACAAGGTGGCCTGAATGCTCTTCCAGGCTACTCTTCTGTTCACAACATTTTGATGATACCCCACTGTCCTCCAGTTACATTTCTTCACAAATCCTAAAAGGTTTTCCATGATTCGGCCACACAATCCCACACCCTACCCTTCCGCTAGCAGGAAGTACTTATATTTCTCTAAATATTTCATAAACTGGGGTGCCTGGCTGGCTCAGTCGGGAGAGCGTGTGACTCTTGATCTCAAGGTTGTAAGTTCGAACCCCACGTTGCGTGTAGAGATGACTTAAAAATAAAATCTTAAAAAAAAATGTTCCATAAGCTCTCATCACAGTGGTCTTATATCAGGGCTCACACACTATTGCTCTGCTAGAACAAGCCTCATATAATTCAATATATCCTTCAACTTTAACATCTTTTTATCCACTTTCTTCACCTTCAAGGGCCAGTTAGGAGTTCCTCTATGTGTTCCATGTGCTTGCTCCTATGAAACACCTGCAAGAAATGCATCTTTGGCGAGATAGTTGGCTGTGTGAGGAGCATACTGTGTTGTGTGGGTTAGAGTGTTATCCCCAGTGCTCAGCACAGAACCTCATAAATAAATGCCGAGTAAAGGTTTGTTGATAAATCATGCAACTCATGGTTAAAGAGAGAACTCTACACTTTATTATTATTTTATTTATTTTTTATTGTTTATTTATTTTTGAGAGACAGAGCATGAATGGGAGAGGGCAGAGAGAGAGGGGGACAGAGAACTTCAAGCAGGCTCCAGGCTCTGAACTGTCAGCACAGAACCCGATGTGGGGCTTGGACTCATGAACCATGAGATCATGACCTGAGCCAAAGTCAGACACTTAACCGACTGAGCCACCCAGATGCCCCAGAACTGTATACTTTAGATACCAGAGGGGCAGTAATCTAATTAGACCTTCCAAATACTTAGGTATCCGCTAGTTTTGTGTCCCGATAGGCCAAATTTAAGGGATTAAAGGTCTGAGCTTTTCTAGCACAAAGATATGGTACTAAACTAAAAACTGTTAAGGACATACACCACAACTGAGCATAGTAGTAAGCATCAAGAATAATGATAGTTTAAAAAATGATAGTACATCCTGAATACTTACTATATATCCAGAATTATTTAACAAGGAGGTACTATTATTATCTCCATTTGATAGGAAAGAAACTGAGGCACAGAATGGCTAAGTAACTTCCCAAGGTCACACACCGAGTAAGTGGTTAAGTTGGGATTTAAATTCAGTTTGCCTCCAGAGCCTGGTGTTTTTACCCTCTATACAGTAAAGCCTTTTGGACCAAATAATCTTGGTATTAACACATTAGATCATGCAATTTTAAACAAAGCTGCATCTTGATAGGACAAATTGGTAGGAAAACGCACTCTTAAATAACTGGAAGAGGTTATATTTCTCCAGAAATGATAACAAACACGTTAACAAAGTCCTCAAAGCAGGAGAATTTTACCGTTGTTTGAAGGTAAGTTTTATCCCTTAGTAATTTGGCTTTTGGATACATGAACTTAATGTTTCTACATGTTCTTCCCTGTTAAATAGCAAAACTTACCTTAAAACAACGGTGAAAAGTCTCCAGCTTCTCTCAGGCTTTCAAATGCTGACCATCACTTCCTGTGTCAAACTATGTCAGCAGACAGGACTTCTGGCTGGGAAGTAGCAGTAAAATGCCATCTCCCACAGAGAGACATCAGCACTATTCGCAGTCAGGGAGATAGTGAAACAGTGACAAGTACGGCTAAAACAGTGTTAGGTTTGTTTAGTTTTTACCTATAGCTTAATGACTGGGAGTTAGAATTAGATTTTAGTGTTGCTTATCGAGGATAAATTATGAAAGACAAAGTCTTTCATTTCTCAGCCACCTGAGAAACAGCCAAAACACTGGCACACTGTCTCCCTGGCACACTGAAAAGAGGTTCTTTTATTTAAAAAATACAACAAGGTAAAAATGTGAATAAAAGAAACCCTTAAGTTGTGCCAGTTGGGTTCTCCGAACTCTCAGGCAGAGGCTGAGAAGTTTTCTAGACCAGAAATCTCATGGTCTTAGAAGATGCCTAAATTAGGTAGCCAGAGATACAGGAAATCATGCTATATGAATGATGACAGGCAGACCAGAACAAAAAACAAAAGAAAACAATACCTGCCAAACAAATTGTAAAATTCACAAATCACGAATTCCCCAACAGTAAGGGACCAAAAACCACATTTTTCTCAGGGATGATTTGTCATTTCTTTCAGAATTATCTCAAGACCTAATGGTAGCACATTAAAGAAGTCTAGTCGTTGGCAAGACTTCTGGGTGTATTTCAGAGTGAAAGCTGCCACGTTAAATACTATAAAGCCACATGTGATCATTATAGGTTGGGAAGACAGAGATCAGTATTATTCAAAATGTACACAGTAGTTATCTGCAACCTACTGATATAACAGGTAACGACAACGTACCTTGTAAAGCCTTTGGATACGCTGTAGGAGAAAGCAAGCACACTAGTGGCTGTCCAAATAAGTTTGTGAAATTCTGTAACATAAGAATTTAAAACTTTCATTAAAGATTTGGCCAAAGATAGTTACTTTTTGTAACAAAGATAGTAGTTTGTCAAAGTACCTCGTTAGTGTACAGATAGGGCCCTTTTACTCATAGACAGATGCAGAAACATCAGTAACAGCTGAAGAGACTGCCATCCGTGTATAACTACCACGCAAAATAGGCTTTCTTTCTTTCTTTTGTTAACATTTATTTTTGAGAGACAGAGAGAGGCAGAGCATGAGCAGGGGAGGGGGAGAGAGAGACACACACAGAATCCGAAGCAGGCTCCAGGCTCTGAGCTGTTTGTTAGCACAGAGCCTGACACAGGGCTCGAACTCATGAACTGCAAGACAATGACCTGAGCCGAAGTCGGACGCTCAACTGACTGAGCCACCCAGGCGCCCCCAAAATAGGCTTTCTTAAAATAGTGCAGTTTAGGGGCGCCTGGGTGGCTCAGTCGGTTGGGCGTCCGACTTCAGCTCAGGTCACGATCTCGCGGTCCGTGAGTTCGAGCCCCGCGTCGGGCTCTGGGCTGATGGCTCAGAGCCTGGAGCCTGTTTCCGATTCTGTGTCTCCCTCTCTCTCTGCCCCTCCCCTGTTCATGCTCTGTCTCTCTCTGTCCCAAAAATAAATAAACGTTAAAAAAAAAAAAATTTGTTTTTTAAAAAATAGTGCAGTTTACTAAGGAAACTACTGATTTTTAAAATAAAGGCATATACATGGTTGCAGTGTTACTGGGAGAGGTCATCTGGCTATCTACCAAAAGGCCACGTCATTGGGCAATATACACAAGCATGGAATTTCCCAAGCTCTAGGATCTGGCTCTCAGCCTCACGGGCTCTAAAACCTGACTTACTGAGAAGTAATCAGGGAAGACTTGCAACCACTTCTCATTGTGAATCAAATTACTGCTCACACAGAATGACCTATAAAACCAGAATGTCGGTATGTTAATTTACAGTGGGAATGAAAGCTGATACTCAAACTAGACCACTCTTCGCTTAAGGATATGCTTTCTTTAAAGGATGTTCTTAGAGAGAAACCCATTCTAAAGATATCATCCCACTAATTTTTAAAATTTGAACCAACCTCAATAAAAATGGCCAGATATTTTTTCCTGCAACTGAAAAAAATAATTCTAAAGTTCATATGGAAAAAAGTAGATTAGCCAGGAAAACTCCGAAAAAGAACAAAGAGAGGCAACTAGACTCATGAGATACTGAAACATACTTTTAAGCCTCCGCAATTAAAAATATGTGGCACTGGCATAAGAGTGGGCAGAAGACCAATGGAAGAGAGCAAAGAGTCCAAAATTAGACCCCAAAACAGATAGGACTTGAGTATATGTGATAAAGATGATAGTTCAAATTAGGGAGTAGAAGGGGCTCCTGGGTGGTTCGGTGTGTTACATGTCCGACTCTTGATTTTGGCTCAGGTCCCGATCTCATGGTTATCAGATCGAGCCTCGTGTCAGGCTCTGTGCTGGGTGTGGAGCTTGCTTAAGAGTCTTTCTCTGCCCTTCCCCCACTAGTTCTAGTTCTCTCTTTCCCTCCCCCTCCTTCCCTCCCTCCCTCTCTCAAAAGAAAAAAAAAAAAAAGAATCAAATTATGAAGTAGGAAAATTTGGGGCACCTGGCTGGCTCAGTCGGAAGAGCATGCATCTCTTGATCTCAGGGTCATGCGTTTGAGCCCATGTTGGGTATAGAGATTACTTAAAATAAATAATTAAAAATTGGGGGAAAAAAAAAAAGGAAGTAGGAAAATTTGATGGCTAGCTGGCTACCCAGTAGGAAAAAATTAAGATAGCCATCCAGAGAAAAGTTGGCTGTATACTTTGCACCACATATTTGGATAAATTCCTGATATATCAAAGATTTAAATATAAAAAAAAATAAATAAACAATAAAAGTGCAGAAAGAAAATGTAAGAAAATAAGGATGATTTTTATACCTTAGAAGATCATCCTAACTACTATGATCAAGATTAATAAACCCAGGGGCGCCTGGCTGGCTCAGTTGGAGGAGCATGTGACACTTGACCTTGGGGTTGTGAATTCGAGCCCCATGTTGAGCCCCATCTGGGTATACAGATTACTAAAAAAATAAATAAATCAACTTAAAAAGATTAATAAGCCCAGTTACAAAACCAAAGCCTTGTGCATAGTAAAATACAGCATAAACTAAATCAAAAGCAAAATGATAAACTGGAGAAAATACCTGCAAGGCACATTACAAAGATTAATCTCAATATAGAAAGAGCTTCTCCAAATCCCTAAGTAAAAGACCACTGACCCAACAGAAAAATGGGTGGAAGATCACAGAAAATTCACAGAAAAGGGAACACAACTGGCTCAAAAATATGAAAAGAAGCTCAACCTTGCTGCTAATAAGAGCAATAAAAGCAAAGCTATGCTGCAATATCATTTTTAACCTACCAGTGTAGCAAAATTTACCAAAGCTTGAGAATATACACTATTGGCAAGACTATAGGAAAACAAATACTCATACGTAGATGGTAGGAGTATAAATTGGTACAAACTCGTTAGAAGACAATTTGGCAGTATCTATTAAATTCAGATGCGTAGTCCATTAACAGCAATCCCACAACTAAAATTTGATGCTACTAATATATTCTCAAACCTATAATAACTTTGAGTCCCACGTTACTCCTTGCAGTACTGTTAGCAATAGTAAAGGACTAAAAACAACCAAATGACCAGCAACAAGGGATTGGAAAAATAAATTATGGTACAATACAATGGAATACTATGCATCTATAAAAAAGGAACAAAGAAGTTCTTTATGAAGGGATATGGAAAGATCACCAACATTTCTTTCTTTTTTTTTATGTTTTATTTATTTTTGAGACAGAGAGAGACAGAGCATAAGTGGAAGAGGGGCAGAGAGAGAGGGAGACACAGAATCTGAAGCAGGCTCCAGGCTCTGAGCTTCAGCACAGAGCCTGACGCGGGGCTCGAACCCATGTACTGTGTGATCATGACGTGAGCTGGAGTCAGACGCTTAACCAACTGAGCCACCCAGGTGCCCCCACCAACATTTCTTACTAAGCGAAAACAAAGTAAGCTATAGAGACTTTGTGTATAGTATGTTAGTATTATTTATACAGCCAAGAAGACTAAAGACTATGTATTTGTTTTGGCTTATACATGCATTTTTAAAAAATTTCTAGAAAGGTAAACAAGAAACAGACAATAGTAATTCCCCATAGAGAGAGTAACTGAGTCAATTGGGAGTGGGAGAGCTAAAGAGATATCATAACAAAGCCTTTTTGAGATTTTTGATTTTGTGACTTTGTGAATATAGTAGCAATATAAAAAAAATTAAACAAATAAATTAGCAATTTCTTGCAATCAAAACAAAGGGAGCAAGATGAATGATATTAAGGAGCATTCTTCAGATAAGGCAGCTGGAGATATTTATCCACACTGCAGGAATGGCCTACTGGATCTTTGGCCATGATGCTCTTGATCTTGGATAGTGTTAAAATGCACATGGCTGTTATTTATGTCCCAAGGTCTCTCTTCTCTTTGTTTCTCTTGTTGACAAGCCTTTCTCTTCTTTTTTTCTTTAAATATTGTGTGCAAAGAGTTAGTCATTTTTTCATTAAAGCCTGACAGCAATCCTTTGAAAGGCCTGCTTAAGAAAGTTGGTCGCAGGCTGGCTTCTGGGGACTTAGATTTGGGGAGGGTTCCCACCATTAGCAGAACTGGTAAGAGTGGCTCACTTTATCTAGACTGTAAACAAGATGGTTTATGCTGAGCACCTGCTTTCCTTCTAGGAGAATGGCATTTTGGAAGTGCCAGGCAAAGGGTGTCTACACAATGAGTCCCTAATAAAAACCCTGGGCACCAAGTTCCTAGTGAGCTTTCCTGGTAAACATTTCACCTGCGTCATCTCACTTGTTGCTACAGAAACTGAGGGCATCCACTGTGACTTTACTGGAGAGGGATCTTGGAAGTTTGTACCTGCTGTTCTGTAGACTTCATTGCATGTGCCTTCTTACTTTGAGACTTTTACTGTGAGAAATCTCAGTACTGAGTGTGACTATAGGCTGAGAATTATCAGTCCTTGTGAACTGCTGAGCCTGGGGATGATCTTGGGGACCTCTGATTCCCTTCAGTCAGATTATATTTAAATTTTAGGCCTGGAAAACTGTTTCTTTAAAGATACCTCACGTGTCTCTGGTTCTAACCCATTTGGTAATTAATTTTAGTTTAACTCCCTTATGATTCTTATTTTCTTTATTTGCAAGTTTTTGGGAATGTCTCATAATTGCCCCATGTAGGGATTATATGATTTAATGCTATTATATCTAAGAAAAATTATGGCAAATGTATGTAAATAGAACATATGTTGAAGAAATTTTAACTTGCTATAGCTCATATATAACACTACTATTTATTTTTGTATATTCATCCCATATCTAACTACTTTGCTGGATCTATATGCATATTAAGTTGTTTTGTGATTCCTTAGGATTTTCTAAATGTAAAATTGTATCATCTATAATTGAAGGTTTTTATTTCTGGGGTGCCTGGGTGGCTCAGTCGGTTGAGCGTCCGACTTCGGCTCAGATCATGATCTCATGGTCTGTGGGTTCGAGCCCCGTGTCAGGCTCTGTGCTGACAGCTCGGAGCCTGGAGTCTGCTTCAGATTTTGTGTCTCCCTTTCTCTCTCTCTGCCCCTGCCCCGCTCATGCCCTGTCTCTCTCTGTCTCTCAAAAATAAATAAACATTAAAAAAATTTTTTTTAAAGATTTTTATTTCTTTCTTTTCAATATTTACACCTCATATTCGTCTGGACAACCTTTTTCATTGTTTTATTTGGAGAATGTTAAACAATTCTGGTTAGGACTAAAACAAAATCAATCACAAAAATGACAGCAGGCATTCTCTTTTTCTTATTTTAACTAAGAATACTTTTAATGTTTCTCACTCGGAAGTCCAAAATTGGCTACTTAATATAGAGGCTTTTCACATAAGCTGAGTTTTGTGTTTTTTTTCCATTAAGAATGGGTACTGAATTTTATTAGATTTCACAAAATGACCCCTGAGACAAGCATGTGATCTTTCTTATTTATCCTATTGACATAGGATACAATATTGATTGATTTTCACAAAATACATATATGATTCAGATAAACTCTTTTGTTAGATTATTCTATTAATAAATAAGTCTATTTCCTAGTATTTTATTTAAAATTTTCTAATCTATAATGATTAACTAATCTGGGGTAGGGTTTTCTTTTGTGTGTATTATTTGTGTCTTGAAAGAGTCATCATCATAATAATTTCTATAATTTACTGAATGCTAATACTGCCTTTTAGGGATCATCCTAGACTTCTTAGATCCTTACTTGTAATCTTAACAATACTGTAAGATCAGTATTGCCAACTTATTTTGCAGAGAAAGAAAAAGTGGCACAGGTAAAACCAAGAACGTGCTCAAGGTCATACAAGCATCTTGTGACCTAATTGGTATAGAACGGATAGTTCTTTTTAATAATTTTATATATTTTAAAATGTTTTTTTATTTTTGAGAGAGAGACAGAGTGTGAGCAGGGGAGGGGCAGAGAGAGAGGGACACACAGAATCTGAAATAGGCTCCAGGCTCTGAGCTGTCAGCACAGAACCCGACGCAGGGCTCGAACCCATGGACCGTGAGATCATGACCTGAGCCGAAGTTGGACACTTAACCGACCACGCCACCCAGGTGCCCCTCTTTTTTTAAGTTTATTTATTTATTTTAGAGAAAGAACAAGAGCAGAGGAAAGGCAGAGAGAGAGAGAGAGGAAGAGTGAGAGAATCCCAAGCTGACTCCATGCTCAACGCAGAGCCTGATGCGGGGCTGGATCTCAAAATCGTGAGATCATGACCTGAGCCAAAATTAAGAGTCGGACGCTCAACGGAGGGAGCCACCCAGGCACCGCTCTGATTTCCTTCTTATAGACAATAGCTCTTTTTCTCCCATAAAACTATCTATTTAATGATACTTTAAAACATCTCTGTAACTTTAAAATAGTACATAGTGTCCTTTTTAAAGATCTCTTTTCTTTAACAAATACTCCTTAAACCCACTGACTATACACTGTTCTAGGTGCTAGGAAGACAGGGGTAAACAAAACAGATTTTTTCTTTGAATCTTGTTTTCCAGGAGCTGGCATTTAGATGGGGTGGAGGTGGCCGGTAGAGACCCACAGTAAACCAAGTTGTTACACAATATCATAGAAGGTGGCAACTGCTACAAACGGAAAGACAGCAGAGTATGGTTAACAGCCCAGACTTTACAATCAGATTGTTTAAATCCCAACTCAGCCACCTATCGTGTGTGTGACCTGGGGCAAATTACTGAACCTTTCTGTGCAGTGGTTTTCTTATCAGTAAAAAAATAGGAATAATAAAAGTAACACCTTGGGTTGTTGAGGATTAAACATTTTTTTTAAACTGATAAAGTGCTGGGTGCCTGGGTGGCTCAGTCGGTTAAGCATCCACTTTGGTTCAGGTCGTGATCTTGCAGGGTATGAGTTCAAGCCCCACACTGGCTGTCTGCTGTCAGCACAGAGCCCGCTTTGGATCCTCTGTCCCGTCTCTGTCGCTCCCCGTCTCTCTCTGTTCCTCCCCTGCTCTCTCTCAAAAATAAGTAAACACTTAAAAAATATCTTTGTAAAGTGCTTAGAATGGTGGATGGCACTATAAAGAAGCTGTCATGATAATTAAGAAAAAATAAAGAGGTGTATAAAGAATGCAAGGGGGCATATGATTTTATTTTTTATCTTATTTTTTAAAATATTTATTTATTTTTGGGAAGCGCACAAGCAGGGGAGGAGCAGAAAATCTGAAGTGGGCTCTGTGCTGACCGGCTGACATCAGTGAGCCTGATGTGGGGCTCGGACTCACGAGCTGCAAGATCATGACCTGAGCCGAAGTTGGACACTCAACCGACTGAGCCACCCAGGCACCCTGGCATATGATTTTAAATAGGGCAATTAGGGGGGCACCTGGGTGGCTCAGTCGGTTGAGCATCCAACTTCAGCTCAGGTCATGATCTCACGGTTCTTGAGTTCAAGCCCCACATTGGGCTTCTGCTGTCAGCACAGAGCCTGCTTCGGATCCTCTGTTCCCCTCTCTCTGCCTCTTGCCTGCTTGTGCTCATCCAAAAACAAATAAATCTTTTCTTTTTAATTTTTTAAAATGTTTATTTATTTCTGAGACAGAGCATGAGTGGGGGAGGGGCAGAGAGAGAGGGAGACAGAGCATCCAAAGCAGGCTCCAGGCTCTGAGCTGTCAGCACAGAGCCCGACGCAGGGCTCGAACTCACAAACCATGAGATCGTGGCCTGAGCCAAAGTTGGTCGCTCAACCGACTGAGCCACCCAGGTGCCCCAAAATAAATAAATCTTTTAAAAAATAATAAAAATAATGCATAGGGCAATTAGGGAAGACTCTATGGAGAGGCTTCAATTTATCAAACACCTGAAGAACAACGTGGGTGTCTTTGGAAGAGGATTCAAGACAGGGGGAATAGACACAAAGATCCAAAGCAGCAGACTGCCAGGTAAGTTAGAGGAATACCAAGGTCAATGTGGCTGAAGAGAACTGAACAATAGGGAGACGGGCAAGAGAAAAGGTCAGAGATGCATCTGAGGGGAGCGAGGAGGTGTGTGAGGGCAGATCACATGAAGCCTCCCTCTGAGTGAGATGAGGCATCTCTGGAAATTCTGAGTAGAGAAGTGATGTCCTCTGACTTATAGACACACTCTGTAAGGAAGCAAGGACAGAAGGAGGAAGACTTGTTAAGGAAGCTCCTGTAAGAATTCAAGGGCCACACGATGATGGCATGGGTCAGGGTGATGGCAGTGGAGGTGGGACAATTCTGGATATATCATTTGCAGCCAAGAGGATTTCCTGAAATGGATGTGGGATGTGAGGGAAGGAGGAGGCAAGTATGACACCAAGGATTTGGGCTGCGGCAACTATCAAAGTGTAGTAACAGTCATTAACTGCATTAACTGATCTGGGGAAAGCTGGAGGAGGAAGAGGTCTTAGAGATTTTGTCTTGGGCATGTGAAATTTGTGATCTTTATTGGAATCACCAATTAGATACGGAGCAGGTAGATTATACTTAAGTCTGGAGTAACAGAGAGAGGTCTGGCCAGAGGCAGGAATTTAGAAATTGTCAGCATAGAGATTGTAATTAAAGTCATGAAACTAAATAAGGGCTTCGGGGCGTCTGGTTGGCTCAGTCAGTGGAGCATGCGACGCTTGATCTTGGGCTTGTGATTCAAGGTCCGTGGTGAGTGCAGAGATTACTTAAATTAAAACAGAACAAAACCCAAATGTTAAATAAGGGCATCAAGAGAGTGAGTTGTAGCTGGAAAAGAAGAGGAAAAAGACAGAGCCCAGGGTGCACCAATGATAAGACGTCACAGAAATGTGGAAAAACCAGTAGAAGAAACTGAGAAAATAAGCTGACTCCAGACATCTTTAGCCCCGAGGCAATTGAACAACATGAATTCAGGTTTTAAAGGTCTTATCCAGAGAGGAGGACACAAGTCCGAGCTCAGGGTCTGCCTAAGACGGGAGTCTAACAGGAAACCAGCCCTGTTAAACTAGGCTACGCCCCTAGTGTAAGGATGAACCCAAACCAAACTTTACCATCCTTCCCCCATGACCACTCCTCAAGGGGCCTGCAGGGAAGTTTCTCAGTACTGAACAGAACAGAGACAAACAAAACACAACAGTGCCTGAGTGTTCTAACTCTAAGCTGCCCCTTTCACATGTTTGCAGCCCAAATTCATACCATGGAAGTAATCGTAAAAACATGGTCACGGCTTGGTAGTGCCTCCAAGTATTTAGCAGAAGCAAATGCAGACCCTCTCTGGATGAAAGTATCTTCATTCCAGGCCTCAGTCCATTTCCCGCAAATAGTTTTAAGGATAACGAGAAGAAAGCAGTCAAAGATCATCAAGCGTATAAGAATACAAAAATACCAAAGGGTATCTTTCAGCAGCAAAAGCAGATTTCAGGTATAAGCCTAATCAGCTAGATAATAAAGAGTAAAATGAGTATGCTTATTAAGTTTAAAGAAATAAAGAACAAACCTGAAAATAGAAAAGAAGAAGGTATAAAAAAGGAAATGGAGAGGCACCTGGGTGGCTCAGTGGGTTAAGTGTCCAACTTTGGCTCAGGTCATGATTTCATGGTTCATGAGTTCAAGCCTCACATCAGGCTCTCTGCTGTCAGTGCAGAGCCCGCTTCAGATTCTCTGTCTCCCTCTCACTGCCCCTCCCCTGCTCGTGCACACACTCTCTCTCTCATAAAATAAATAAGAACTTTAAAAATTAAAAATTAAAAAGGCAATGGATTATTTGAAAAAGAACCAAACAGAACGTCTAGAAATGAAACACAACCAATATAAAACTCAACAAATGGATTTAAAGGCAAGTTAATCGCAGCTAAAGTAAGAATTTGTTAACTGAAAAACAGATCAGAAAAAATTATCCAAATCTCAACCAGATACACAAAAAGATGGAAAATGTAGAAGAGAAGTCAAGAGATGTGGAAGACACAGTGCAAATGCTAGGCTATTAAATATACATATATAATCAGAGTTTCAGAAGGGGATGAGAGAGAAGCTAGGGTACAGCAAATATCTGAAGAGATAATGGCTAGGAATTTTCCAGCAATAATGAAACACTCCAACGTACCAATTCAAGAAATCCAACAAATCCCAGTGAGTTAAATATAAAGAAGCAAAACCTAGACATATCACGGTATAACTGCAGAAGGCCAAAAACAAAGAGATGGTCTTTCAAAGTAGCAAAAAAGAAATGGAATGAGTGCAACTGGCTGGCAGAAGAGTTCTCACATGCTCTGGTTAGGAAGGTGAACATCTTGACAGCCTGCGGCAATCTGCATCCATCAGTCAAACACTGTAGGATGGGGCTGTTTACGTAAATACGACTGTTTTGACAAATGTGTAAGTTATGCTCACTGGCAGAGATCCGGCTCTGTCACAAATATTTAAATACTCAAAGGATTTTCTTCTTCCAAAGAAAAGAAAGCAGAAATGAAAGACGTGTTACCCAACATGACTGAGGGATTTTATTTTACTCTGCTAGTACTATGTGACCACAGATATAAAACCACTTCAACCTGCCCATTCCCTAATGACAATTTGAGAGTGGAAGTTTGGGCCATACTTCCCATGTATATCTTGGTGTTTCAATCACTGTCCTCTGAAATGAGGTTAGGACTGGCATGCAAAACTCCTCTTTTCCTAAATACAGACAGAGCTTGGGCTTTGGAATAACAAAGACTGGTGGAATCAATTAGGCAAAATACCTAACCTCCATTGGCAAAGTTTCTTCAACTACAAAATAAAGATAATAATGTGCACCTTCATTTAATCATTCAACATGCATTATTAAGAATATTTTAAGTGTAAGACAATGGAGACATAAAGATATATGTATATACAAATAGAAACACACACACAGACTTTAGGGGAAACAAAGCATAGCACTGATAATCACATCCTGGTGCATCTGAGCAGACCATGAAAAAAGACCTAAAGATGCTGACATCAGAGGTTACCCAGCTAAATGGTCCAGCTAAACCATCACACTGAGCATGTCAGTGTGACAAGCCCTGCCCACAATCGCAGAGATTCCAATCACTGTGCTAGCTTCCTCTCTCAAACCTGAGCAAACAAGCATTATGATACTCTGAGAAAAGTCTCTAATAAGAAATATACAGACAAAACCAAAGAGAAACAAATCAACATGGAGGAAAAAGACAGCATGCAGGGAGAATTTTTTAAATGATCAAGTGATATTTTCAAAGGTAAGAGAAGATATTTCAAACAAGATCAAAACCAAGACGATTGTATACGTGTCCGCATATTTGTTGTATATACATACACGTACATTTATTTCTTTATGAAAGAAACATCTAGAAAACAAGTAAGAAATCTCATAGGTTAGAAGATAAAGGCAAGGGAATCTCCTAAACAGCAAGAGGAACAAAATATGGAAAATGAAGGGCAAGAAAACAGAGGACTAGACTAGAAGGTCCAATACAGGAATGACAGAAATTCCCGAAATACAGAACAGAGAAAATGGGGAGAGGAGATCAATGAGCAACTCAAGTAAATGGGCAGAGTTTCCACATTGAAAAAACTCAGGAAGTACATGCCATGTACCATGAAGTAAACCCAGATCAGGGCACACCGTAATGAAGGTGAAAAACACTGGGGACAAACTGACAATCCCAAACATTTCCAGAGACTGAAAACAGGTCACAAAAAGAATCCAGAATGAGAATGCTTTTCTACTTCTCAAGAAGCATTGGAAGCTAGAAAGCAATATTAACAATCCCTTCCAAATTCTGAAGGGAAATAATTTCCAGTCTCTACCAAAACCATCATTAAAAGGTGACAGTAAATTAAAGAACAATTGAAGGAGTGCAAGACCTCAGATATTTTACCTCCTGCTCAGCCTTTCTAGGAAGCTGCTCCTGGAGATGCTGCACCAAAATGAGAGAGTACGTGAGAGTCCAAGAGGAAGACATGGGATTCAGGAAACAAAGGAGAGATAATGAATTCTCAGGATAACAATGAAGTGGAGTTCTGGGACGAGGGTTCTGTAGAGGGCACCAGTTCAGAGGCTCTGAGGGGTAATTCAGCACAAAGAAAAAATGAAGAGACAGATGAATCCGAACAACCTACAAGACGTAGGTGCCTGGTGAGAAGACCGGGGCTGAATCAGTGTGACTTTCAGACAAAAACAAGGAACAAAGTCACATAATTATTTGCCCCAGGAAAAGCAGGAAGTTGCTTGGGAAAGAAGAAGTTTACTATATGGCTTAACTGTTAGATGCATTTTACAGTCATCATAATATAAGCATGAAATATTCAGTGAACCAAAATCATGATAGAAGAAATCTACTGTGGGGAGAAAAGGAAGTAAAAGGTATAAATGTGAGCAGAGGATAAGAAGAGGAAAGAGCTGAATTTCTCTTCCGCAATGGGACATCAGTACATAATGCCTGAATATGAAGAATCAAGAAGTATCAACACGAGCATGTTATTCAGACAAATAATCAGCTACAAAAGATGTAACTGGTGGCCTCTGGGAAAAGGCAAACAGGAGTTTGGCAGGAGTATGGCAACTGCCGTTTCTGGTAACACCTTGCTGACTGAGTCGTCCCCACCCTGACAACACACTGGAATTGTACTGATACCTGAGACCGGCCCCAAGTCAAGTGATGCAGAGTCACAGGAGCTGGGGCCCAGGTACAAATGGTTTTGAGAAGGACTCGAATGTTTCTGATACACAGAAAGAGTTGTGAGCGACAGTTTTAAACCATATGCAGGAGCTTAATTCTCACAAAAATAAAAAAGTAATATTTAAATGAAGAAGTATACATGAAATGTTTGTATTTATATGAAAAAACATCAGCAAACATGCTCATGAAACATTCATATATGTGAAACATACACAGTAAAGTTGATCCTCAAGAAACAATGTATCAATCACACAGTTCTTTTTCACTAGAAATATGTTAAATGGTAATTTAAGACTCTTCACACATGCTTTGTGGGAAAAGTAAATATCAGACACTTTCACATGTCAACACAGACGACTGCATACTTGATTTAGAGGTACCGAATAGTATTAACTTTTAAAAAAAATTTTTTTTAACGTTTATTTACTTTTGAGATAGGGGGAGACAGCATGAACGGGGGAGGGTCAGAGAGAGAGGGAGACACAGAATCTGAAACAGGCTCCAGGCTCTGAGCTGTCAGCACCGAGCCTGATGCGGGGCTCAAATTCACGGACCGCGAGATCATGACCTGAGCCGAAGTCGGACGCTTAACCGACTGAGCCACCCAGGCACCCCTAGTATTAATTTTTAAAAAGAACTGGTCTTTGCCATGCTCTGACTTGCCTAATGCGTATGTAGATAAGTATGTTCTGGACAATTTAATTTTTTAAAGGAGTGACATTGCATGTGCCATCAAGAGGAAACGAATAAACAAGAAAAGCTTTCTATTAGTCCACTGTCATTCTGGGTATCAGAATACTGAAATCTCAAATTAAATCATGATATATAATTAGGGAAATACATTTCCAACTATGCACAACAGTGTTTTTAAAAATCAGCATTCAAGGGGTGCTTGGTGGCTCAGTCGATTAAGCGTCCGACTTTGGCTCAGGTGATCATCTCACGGTTCCTGAGTTCAAGCCCCACGTCGGGCTCTGTGCTGACAGTTCAGAGCCTGGAGCCTATTTAGGATTCTGTGTCTCCCTTTCCCTGTCCCTCCCCCACTCATGATGTCTCTCTCTCTCTCTCTCTCAAAAATAAATAAGCATTAAAAAAAATAAAATAACAAAAACATAAAAATCAGCATTCAATACCCATTCTGTAACCAAACAGCACTTTGGAAATAGCAGGCACATACAATGAATGATATTCTTGAGATTATAAAAGGGGGCATCAAATATCCAATCAAATTGAGGGAAATTAATAGATTGCTAAAATACTCTAAACACATGCTAGATCATATTCAGTAATACACTGGACCTAGTACATCAACATATTGTCACATCATTAAACTGTAGCAAATGATTCCTTGTCATTGACAAGGTCACAGAATGCTTCCTTTGAATTCTGTCAAGGAACAAAACTCTTCTGGTTTTATAGATTTGAATGAGGTAGCCAATAAACCTTTTCTTTCCTTCAGCAGCTTCCCATCCCCTCAAAGATTAAAAGCAACAACACACACATGATTTAATAAAGTTGACAGCTAATTTTCCTAAACATCAAGAGTTGTGAAACTTGACAAAATGGGTAGCAGGATATATGCTGAAAAATGTAGGGTGGATTGGATACTCTTGAAGTTTAGACACTAACTCTAAAAAGTGAAACTAAACATAAAAATTAGATAGAAAGCATATGTTTGGAGTCATCTCTTGGCTAGCAGACATTTTTTCCCTTGTTCTCCAAAAATAAATCTACTAATATTTGCTTCTCTATCTAATTGTACGAACACCCACAACAGAAATAGTTTTAATTGGCAGATCTGTGTTCCTAGCGTATTTTTGAACATATTGTTGACTAATGAAATATTCCAACCACATACAAAGGACTCCAAAGATTCTGTTTTCATTTTCCTGTAAATTACTGTAGTTTGAATTCTAATATCCAACTTTAAAGTGTTTCACTATGGACATTCTTTGTACAGTCATTGAAACCCATTGCTTCAAGAGCAAAATATAAAACCAAAAGTTTTTCACTTTAGTTCCCTGTTACTTATTTCAGCATTCAGGGCCATCTTTTTTTACTTAGTGTCACAAATTAAAAAAAAAAAAGTGCATCTAAAACAATTTATGTTGATATTCAGACTGTGACTATGTAAGATGGAATAGAAATTTCATTTAAACTATAGCAGCTCAGTGTGGAAAAGGAGAAACGTTTGAAAACTAGAAAATAAAAATTTCCTATATACTCCTACTCCTATAAAAGAAAATTACTCTGGGTTATATAACAAAAATAAACCTCCCACCAGAGATCTTGGAAATCTTGAATTTTTTTTTTCCTGCAGGAGGATTTATTATTTTCCACTGAGTGTCCATTCATGCGTTTTCTTCTTTTTTCTATTCATAGCACCAGATCCTGACTAGCATGCACAACCTCAAAAGAAAAGAAAGACTAAATACAAACTGCTAAAATGTAAAAAAATAAAGCAAAATAAAAAGGCACATGTTAAGACTGGTTACCTTGGAGTGGTGCCATAATGTCTAACATGCACAATGGTGCTGGTGGAACTCACCTTGTATGCAACGCTGTTGGATGAATCCACGATAATAAACAGTGGCTTCCTTGTGAAAGGATAGAGGTCTCCAGGATGAAGGCTGGGAAAACAAAACAATGGTAACGATGAATAAATGTACAACTAAACTGGCCAAGTTTTAGAAATCTTATTCTTCAGTTTGGTCTGCTCACATCTCCTTTTCATCATGGCACTGAGCAAAAAACAAAGATGAACTCAGCAAGAGACAAAACACGTCTCCATTTACTGGGATACACACGTTAGCAGTTTTATCTAGAAAAATGTTCAGAGATCATTATTATACAGGAATATTCAAGCTAAAGAGAAGTCAACAGATATACAGATGGACAAAACATACAATAGGAAAATCCCACAAGTCAGCATTTAGGTGCTGGGCTAGTATTTCAAAGCTCCTTCTAAGAAAATGTTCTGAAAACAGGATGTACTAACACAACCAGATTTGTATTTCAATGTATTTATTTTAAAGATATTTAATATTTCAAGCTATATCTTAACATTGCAGTAATAAGCACAGGCTCTCCTTTTACTATTCTTTACGTTTCCTCTGTACCTCTGCATCAGAATCAGATGGGGTGCTTGTTAAACGTATAGATTCACTGGCCCACAGAAGACCTATGGCACCCAAAGGCTGAAGTCCCACAATATGCGTTTGGGAGCCAGTGCATAGGAAAAGATAACAATTTTGTGCATGCTCTCTTATCTGTAGCTTACTGGACAATGGGTATATGTGTAAAAATATTAATGCAAATGTAAACATAAATATATAAAATGATGTGTCAATGAGTAACATCATCAAACCAATATGTTTCAAATGTAAGTTTTTCTTTTAAATAATACAGGTTTTTAAAAAAAGTTTATTTACTTTGAGGGAGAGAGAAACAGAGAGCTGGGGAGGGACAGAGACAGAGAGAGAGAGAGAGAGAGAGAGAGAGAGAGAGAGAGAGAGAAGGAATTCTAAGCAAGCTCTACACTGTCAGTGTGGAGCCCGATGTGGGACTCGAACTCACGAACCTCTAGATCGCGACTTGAACAGAAATCGAGAGTCGGACACTTAACCGACTAAGTCACCCAGGTGCCCCAAACATAAGTTTTTCTAATATAAATCATCTACAACTAAGGTCAATGACAGCACCAACATATGGCTTGGAGGAATCTTAGCTACTATACACATAATTTGAAATATCTCCCTCTCTGTCTTCCCTTTCTCAATACGAACAGCTATAACATTTTTGTGTAAAATGCGATTAGAAATGCAGTTTCAGACAAGTCCAGTCTCCTTTATAACAAGAAATTGCTATCTCTCAGCTAGAAAAATTCTAGAGCCAATAATGGCCCAAGCAGTGAATGTGTTGTACTTAGAAAAAGAGTGAACATTCATAGGTGAACTTTCCTTAAAATCATACACCTAAGTTCATTTATACTATATCTAAACAACAGACTCTTATATTAAAAAAGCTTCTTGCATGGATGTTAACATGTATCATGTCTTGACATATTATTTATGTATACACGTAAAATCTCCTCCAACTTGAATGTTAATTTTGTTCGCTGACATATCCCCATGACTGAATAGTGCCTGACATATAATACTGAATGAAAAATTTAAAAACAAAGAACAGCCAAAAATTCTAATTTCCTAGGATAGTCAGAGCCTGAAATATTGCTAGAACCCAAATACGTGTTATACTGAGGGAATACTTCTAGTACTAAAAAAAGTCCCCATTCACTTAATGTTTTCTACAACAGACGTTTACTTTTATAATAAGGAGAGACACCAGAATACATACCAGTGCATCTCCTTGTGGGACTGATTTCGTTTGTGGATGGCATCTCCATTTATAATATCCCGGTTACTATTAGTAAGTACTCCGCCAAAATCATAAGGACCTATAAAAACAAGGGAAGAATCCTAGACTTCAGCTGGACAATAACATTGATCTGATGCTCAAAATTCAAAGGTCTTGTGTGAATCTCTGATTGATACAAGTGGAAGAGAATCACAAAACATTTTAAACATTTTAAAATTTAACATCCTAGTTTAATGCAATATTTAAATGATTTCAGCATGTTGCCTGTTTCAACATTTAAAAAAATCATTTAATTATTTGTCAGTTCTTCAAACAGAAGATAATGAGAAACAAAACAAGAATCTACTGCACCCCCTCATTCTGGGTAGTAAAAGGGATGGAGAGCTGGGATGTTCAAAACGATCTTTACATTTCAAGCAAAATCAAAATCTCACATTCAACCAAATTATCTAAGTGAGAAAGTTGCAGAAAGAAGACCTAATAATTTCTTAAATATAATTTTAAGTGAGCCACCAATTATAAAATTTAGGGAAAAATTTTGAGTGAGACTCGAAAATTCTCATTGATAAACACTTCATTTTTAGAAAAGGAATGCCAAATTTCTGTGTGTGAAAAAATCTGTTATTATCACTATTATGTCAGCCACTGTACTTTCGGTTTTAAAGTTAGCCTTTCCTACTGATCACATTGGTTAGTTGAACTCTTGTCTAAATGGAACAGCTATGGGATGTTAGGAATCATCTCTCCCAAAGGACCATTTAGTTAGTACCTCTTGTACTTTAAAAAAAGGAAAAGAATGGGGCGCCTGGGTGGCGCAGTCGGTTAAGCGTCCGACTTCAGCCAGGTCACGATCTCGCGGTCCGTGAGTTTGAGCCCCGCGTCAGGCTCTGGGCTGATGGCTCGGAGCCTGGAGCCTGTTTCCGATTCTGTGTCTCCCTCTCTCTCTGCCCCTCCCCCGTTCATGCTCTGTCTCTCTCTGTCCCAAAAATAAATAAAAAACGTTGAAAAAAAAAATAAAAAAAAAAAAAAAAAAAAAAAAGGAAAAGAAGAGGTCAATATGTTAAATGGGAGCTCAGAAAACCTGATTCAACAGTTTATGTTATAAAACATGGAAAAAGGGGCACTGTGGTGGTTCAGTCGGTTAAGTGTCCGACTCTTGGTTTCAGCTCAGGTCATGATCTCATAGTTTGTGAGATCGAGCCCCACAATGGGCTCTGTGTTGAGAGCGCAGAGCTTGCCTGAGATTCTCTCTCCTCTCCTCTCTCTGCTGCTCCCCTGCTCGCTCACTCTCTCTCTCAAAATAAATAAATAAACTTAAAAAAATTACAAAATTTCCATTTATTTAAAAATAAAATTACTAGCTTTATTATGAAAAACTTCAAAGTAGCTTATGATTGTGTGTAACTTTTAATGTTGTATTATATTTTACCCCTTAAAAATCACTTGAATGAAAAGACATTGAGATTTATTTTGTTTTGTTTTCATTTTAACACTTTAAGAGGACCTGTACGTCATGCAAGGAAGATGGCAGGGACATGCATTGTATAAAGGAATGCAAATTTCAACAAACAGATGAAGAGGAAAATGTTAAGGACGTTAAGAAAAAAAAATTTTTTTTTGTCCAGACAAAGATCTAATTGCCTAATTTACATTCAAGTTACTCATCTATTCTGACCAATTTCATACATTCTGGACTCATATATTCTGAATAGTTTTAAAAAGTTTTCATTCTGAAATAGCATCCCAATATTCTTCAGGTTGAATCCATAAAATGAAATAAAGGACAGAAACACAATCATGACAAGGACTTGAACTTTCACAGTTACAGCAATGCACTGATTTCTACAAAGACTTTCAGCCACAATAAAGCCGCTGACCAGATTCCCTGACACATTAACGGCCCACAAAAATTCAATGATGTGAAGTAGAAAATTAGGCTCAGTTATTCCATACGTATACAAATATATATGTGCCTTTGGCAAATTTGATAATGAGGCATGCATTTAGTATATGAATTGCTGATGATTCGTGGACTTCAAAGTATAATATTTCAGCAAATAAAACAGACTGGGGTATCTACAAGATTGTCAATTCAACAAAGAGACCAGGCTTCAAATCTGGAAGCCTCTCTGGAAAGCTTGGGATGGTCTGTGGGCTATGGGCCATCATCTTGTAGAAAATAAAGAGAATTCAAGCCCTGCTCACGACAGGGAGCATTCCTTTATTGTACCTTCACTATCAGAACGACCTGTGGGGAAAACGCCAGTGGCTGACAGGTAAACCAGAAGTACACTATTGGCAGGCAGCTCCTGAAATTAAAGAAAATCACATATACAAAACAAAAAACAGTTTTATTCAAAGTTCCTGACATTTTAAAGTTGCAGGGACAAGAACCTAACGTAAGGTATCACTGTCTTCTCCAAGAGGACAGTCACTCTTGCTGGTTTCAACTCATAACTGTTTATACAACAAAGAGTCAATATGAATCAATAATCTATAACTATTGCCCAAAGTTTTGAAGACATTTTCTGCCTTAAAAATTTCATCATTTAGAGAATGTTCTTGACAAACCTTGAAATGGTGAAGTAAAGATCCTGACTATGGGTCTACAAGATAAACTCCTGCCCATGGCTTCCTCTACATAAACTTTGGGAGGAATTCACTACTTCTCATGGTTCTTTCAGATGACCACAGGGCTTCCCAGAGCTGCCTAAATACATAACATGCCTGTGCAATCTGACTGTTATATCTACAGTAGGTTAGTAATAAAAACCTGGAGAAAGAAGAATAATTAATCAATACTCTCAATTAATGGTAAGGAACATTCATAACAACATAAGCAATTTCCATTCCTAAAATAGTTGTGATTAGGTATACTGAATGCAGATTTCATTTTCATATTTTATCTACATTCTTGACTCAAATATTCAAAGAAAAGAGTGACTCTCAGATTCTATTTAGGGCACACTTCCCCCCATACAATAAAAAGTATTGGATCATATATACCTTAAAAGATGCTGCTAAGAACGTGTAGAGTTGGCTGAAGGTTGGTTTGTAGAGCAGATACTTGTGGGGGTTTTCTCGTCTGGTAGGTTTATCAGCTGATTCCTATATTCACACACAGAAAACAAGACACATACAGGCTGATTTTGACGGATGAATTATCAATGCCTATTTTTACTATACTCTTCATCAAATATCTTTTTATTACTCCATGTTACTGTTATTGTGCTTATCTCTCCTGTGCCTCATCGAGAGAGTTCTTTATTCGCATGCATGGCATTTGTTGAATAACAGCATTCCATGAGGAGCAGAAGCAATGATGGTGTTACCAAAATTGCAAATGTGGAGAGAAGATCACCTGCATTCCTGGTTTATTCATCTGGGAAGCTAAATTCATTGGCTCCCTTTCCAGGGCTTGTAACATCCGGAACATGTCGACAGTCAGCTCACTGAACTTAACCTGCATGCAAAACAAACTTACCATTAATACAGTATACAGACCTAGAAGTCTCTGATCATAATATTACTCCTGACATTCATGTGTACTTAATGACACTGGGTAATTTATTCCCCAGTGTTTTATTATAAAAAATTTCAAAAGACAGAAAATTAAAAGAATTATATACATTGTATCATCTAAATTCTATACCATTAAAATTTTCTGTATTTGCTTTATCATGTATCTTTCCATTTATTTATATCTTTATCCATCAATTTCCTCGGGTATTTTTAAAAACAAAAAGTAGTCATGTAAACAACAAGACCTATATTAGCATCCTTAAAAAAACATGCTAAAAAAACAAAAACAAAAACAACTTTTTTTGGCAAGGTAACCTGCTGAAATATGGCTATGGCCCGTATTTCATAACCTCTTCAGTAAATTTTGGCCTTATACAATGTTTAAGACCGCATCCTTTTCTGTTTTGAATAATACTTATATAGAACTTCAGGTAGGCAATGTTTATTATTATTATTATTATTATTAATCATGATTTATGCTTTAATCCCCATCATCTATTTCACCCTTCTCCCTACCCACCTCCCCTCTGGTAACCATCAGTTTCTTCTCTATAGTTAAGTGTCTTTTTCTCGGTTTGTCTCTCTCTCTCTTTTTTCCCTTTTATCATTTGTTTCGTTTCTTAAATTCCATATGAGTGAAATCAAATGGTATTTGTCTTTCCTTGACTTCCTTATTTCACTTAGCACTACACTCCCTAGCTCCATTCATGTTGTTGCAAATGGCAAGATTTCATTCTGTTTTAGGGGTGAAGAAAATTCCATTGTATATATATATACCACCTCTTTTTTATACATTTATCTATTGATCAACACTTGGGCTGCTTCCACAGTGTGGCTATTGTAAATAAGGCTGCAAAAAATATAGGGGTGCATGTATCCCTTTGAAAATATGTTTTTGTATTCTTTGGGTAAATACCCAGTAATGCAATTACTGGATCATAGTGTAGTTCTATTTTGTAATTTTGTGAGGAACCTCCATACTGTTTTTCAAAGCGGCTGTACCAGTTTGCATTCCTACCAACAGTGCAGGAGGCTTCCTTTTTTTCCACATCTTTACCAACACTCGTGTCTTATGCTTTTGATTTTAGCCATTTTGATAGGTGTGAGGTGATATCTCATTGTAGTTTTGATTTGCATTTCCCTGATGAGGAGTGATGTTGAGAATCTTTTCATGTGTCTGTTGGCCATCTGTATGTCTTTGGAGAAATGTCTGTTCTGTCTTCTGCCCATAGGCAGGCAATGTTTTAATTTAAATTAAATTTGCAAACCAATGGCTTTTAACAGCTAAAACTGGAGAAGTACTAGAAAAAGTTAACAGTAACAAAAATGAAAAGTGTAAGAGAAGGATACAAAATTAAAACATGTAAATAATGCATACAGAAAAATGTAGTCATTCAAAGCGCCTGGGCGGTTTAGTCGGTTAAGTGTCTGACTTTGGCTCAGGTGATGATCTCACGGTTCGTGAGTTCGAGCCCCGCATTGAGCTCTGTGCTGACAGCTCAGAGCCTGGAGCCTGCTTCAGATTCTGTGTCTCCCTCTCTCACTCTGCATCCCCCACACTCATGCTCTGTCTCTCAAGAACGAATAAACATTAAAAAAAAAATTAAAAAAAAAAAAAAGAAAAATGTATTCACTTGACACTTTTCTGATATCCCATAATTTCCAGTAAATTTACATTTCTAGTACATTAAATCCTCATCATCATGGAACTATTCTGTCACCAAAAAAATCTGAAATTTGCTATGACAAATATGCTTAAAAATAATTCTTTTTTTTTTTTTGCCTGACCGTAAAAGTAATATACAGATTTAGAAAGTTGTAAAGAAGAAAATAAAAATTACTTATAATTCTGCTATTCAGAGATAAACCTTTTATGATATTGGTAAATTTCTTCCTAGTCCTTTTGCCTGTGCATATATGTATACAGACATTTTAACATATATGAAATAATCCTGTTTACATACCTCCATACCAAGTTTACTTTTACTTAACTATATCATGACTATATCTTCCTCTGTGATTACAAATTCTTTCTAAACCTTTAAATGCCTGTAATACAGCCCATATGTGGACACTGTGTTATTTAATCAAACATTTCCTCACAAATGGATTTAGGATATTTACAAGGAAACAGTAATTACATGATGTTAATCTGTAATTCTGTAATAATAAGCACTATTTTTTTAAATTGAATTTTAAGCACAATTCCTTCACAATTCTTTACCTGGTTATTACAATTACCAATAATGAGCGCATCAGCCAGAGACAACTGTCCCACAATCATGCCCTGTTCCAGCAATGGTGCTCCTGTCTCCGCAAGGCGATTAGATGTGATAACAATGGTATTATCATCATTCAATACCATTACGGGGTCCGCCTGGAGAAAAAAAGGAGTAGTTGATGGCCAAGGCAAAATGTCAACATGATAAATTATTCCTTCTTATTGACATATACACACCATAAAAACATGCCACATAGGCATTTACTTCTCCATAATTATGATAATCTCTCTTGTCAAAAACTGACCTCAATGAAAGCTGCTACTTCTTGAAGCACCAAGTTCCATTCCACTTGATCTTCAGTATTAAAGCGGTGAGTATAATCTTCAATTTCATCTGACAATTCCTGATTTTAAATTTTTCACAAAGAAAAACAGTTATGGGGAAAATACACGTACAAATAGATTGCTATATTGTACCATATTCTTTACAGAAATTGATATAGTTAAGCCTGATTATTATAAAAAAAGAAGCTTGATTATTATCAATATATGGTCCCAATTATAGCCCAAAATGAAGAAAACTACTTTATTTTGCTTTAAAATAAAAGACTCCAGAATGATACACATCAACAAGATCTTCATAAAGATCCAGAGCAACTCATATCTACTCAATTCTACATCAGCAATTAATTTATTGAAGGTAAAACCCCAAGCTTTTAATGCTTAAAAACAAAGACTGTCTAGATGATTTTCTTTGGGTTCATATCATACTGTGTTTTGGAAAACAGTCTTATTAGTAACTAGAGGTGGAGGAAGACAGAGAAGGACTTGTCAAAACTAACATGTGATACTCGAGTACCAAAATTTAAGAGGTATCTTGTGGAAACAGCTGGCTGACTGCAGAGTGCAACGAGAACGGGGTGTGAATAATTAGAGACATTAAGTGAACCCACCTCTAATTTACCTGAGGTAACAAAGGACAGTGATGGAGACACAGTAAAAGGATGGAAAAACCCAAACTCATTCGCAATACCTTTGTAAAACATTAAATGTTTATTCTTGACCCAACCTTTCAATTATTTCCTCTTAAACTGATTATTTTAACTTTTGTTTGCATTTTGCAACCATCCATTGATGTGTGGTGAGATGTAAAACACGCTTAAGGGACAAAAACAAAGAATTAAGAGAACTGTCTCTCGCTAGTGTGTATCTGAAATATGAAGAGGGCAGGAATATTCTTTTAGATTACCCTTGTCCGAAGTTACCACACTTTTGAATGTTTTAGATATATACTAAATTTAGATAGGCTAAAATTATTTTTATCTTAAATCTATTTTTAAAAAAGCAGAATTATCCATACACAATTACAGAGTAGGACTTTAATAATTTTATTTATTTATTTTTAAAATAATGATTTCTTTTTATTTTATTTTGAGTGAGAGAAACAGAGTGTACATGGGAAGTGCACATGAGCACGTGTGCACACACACGTGGGGGAGGGGTAGAGAGATAGACAATCCCAAGGAGGCACCATATTGTCAGTAAAGAACCTGATGTAGGGCTTGAACTCCCAAACTGTGAGATCATGACCTGAGCCGAAATCAAGAGTCAGATGCTTAAATGACTGAGCCACCCAGACACCCCAGGATGTTAATAATTTTAAAGTACATTTACCTTCACCAAATCCTTCACAACATCCATTTTGTTGAGAAGAAGGCAAACTACAATAAATCTTGCATAGTATCGAAGCTTCTTAACGACCAACTCAGGTCTACGGCAGATAAATGGGAAATTACTCATTAGATTAAAAAAGAAAACATGCTCTTTGATTTTTCCAACTTTCTGACAGCTTTTAAACTTTTTTAGATCCTATTTTGCACAGTAACAAACATTTCTGCATATAGCCTACAGCTGCATTTAACACATTTCTTACAGATTCATTATGTTCATTCACAAATTCATTCATTGAACAAATACCCACTGAGAACTTAGATGCATCAAGCACCCTGGTTAAGTGCTAGAGAAATGATTAAGACAAACAAATATAGACACAGCCCCTTCTTCATAGATATCAGAGACAGGAAACTACCTAAAATGTACCGGAGACAGACAGACACTTAAAACACAGTGGAATAAGTACACTGAGAGGAGAAAGGATGCTATTTGAGCTCACAGAGAAGGCTTCCTAAAGAGAGCGATGTTTAAGGTGAGATGATAAAGAGTAGAAGACAACAGGCAGGAAAATACGGGTGAAAAGAGTTCCAGGACAAACATTCTTTGTTTTGGAAACTTACTTTCTGATATTAATATAATCAAACCAGTTTTCCTAAGCTTACTGTCTGTATACCCTGTCTTTTTCTATTCCTTTACTTTCAAGTTCCTGTGACTTTTCACTTTGACCCATTTTCTCTTAATGTTTATTTATTTATTTTTGAGAGACAGAGAGAGACAGAGTGTGAGCAGGGGAGGGGCAGAGAGAGGGAGACAGAATCCAAAGCAGGCTCCAGGCTGTCAGTACAGAGCCTGATGTGGGGCTCGAACTCACAAACTGTGAGATGATGACCTTAGTTGAAACCAAGAGTCAAATGCTTAACTGACTGAGCCACCCAGATGCCCTGACCCATTTTTTGCAGACAATGTAGAGTTAGCTTTTTAATCCACTTTGACAGTGTCTGCCTCATACACTCGGGTACTTGGACCATTTACATTTTATCTTACTGTTGCTTTGGCTAAGGGTTTGCATCTCTTACAGTGCTTTATGTTTTGTTTTGTTTTGTTTACAGAAAGAGAGCACAAGTGGGGGAGAGGGGCAGAGAGAGAGAGAGAGAGAGAGAGAGAGAGAGAGAGGCAGGCTTAAGCACGCTGCCGGCTGAGCATGGAGGCTGGGGGCTAGATCCCACGACGCTGGGATCATGACCTGAGTCAAAAGTAAGTCAGATGCTAAACCAACTAAGCCACCCAGGTGCCTCTGTGCTGTTTTCTTTCTTTCTTTCTTTCTTTCTTTCTTTCTTTCTTTCTTTCTTTCTTTCTTTCTTTCTCTCTTTCTTTCTTTCTTTTTTTAATGTTTATTTATTTTTGAGAGAGAGAGAGAGACAGAGTGTGAGCCAGGGAGGGGCAGAGAGAGAGGGAGACACAGAATCCAAAGCAGGGTCCAGGCTCTGAGATGTCAGCACAGAGCCCGACGCGGGGCTCGAACCCATGAACTGTGAGATCATGACCTGAGCCGAAGTCAGACGCTTAACCAACTGAGCCACCCAGGCACCCCATCTTTTTCTTTTTTTTTTTAATGTTTATTTATTTTTGGGAGTAACAGAGTAAAGCAGGGGAGGGGCAGAGAGAGAGGGAGACACCAAATCCAAAGCAGGCTCCAGGCTCTGAGCTGTCGACAAGGAGCCCAACACAGGGCTCGAACCCACCAACCGCGAGACCATGACCTGAGCTGAAGTCGGATGCTCAACTGACTGAGCCACCCTGTGCTGTTTGTTTTCCATTTGCCCCTCTGCATCTGTGTTTTCTAGTGCTCTTTTTAGTTAATTATATTTTAGTATTCTACTTTATATATTCTATCAGTTTCTTACTTATACTTCTTTCTTATTATTCTTTTAGTGGTTGCTAGGAGTAGCAACCCATACTCTTAACTTATCAAAGGCTATTTACAATCAATATTGTAGCTCTTCACACCTGAACCTGTATACTCATCCCTATGAGGGATATCAAACCTGATATTTCTAATTTCCACAGCCTACATCACAATTATAATAACCCTACAACAGTATATTTTTATAGATGTTTGACATTTTCCATAATAAAATTTTAAAAAATTCCTCTTTGACCCAGGAGTTATTTAGAAATGTGTCTACTAATTGATAGATCTATTGATTTTTTAGACAACTATGTTGTCATTCTTAATTTTTCATGGCACTGCACCATGGTTAGATATCATACACTTGAAAATAATTGAAACCTGTTTTGTGTCAGGCATAAGTCAATTTCACAAAAGTCCCATATAAACTTGAAAATTATGTGCATTTGCTTATTGTTGTACGCAGTATTAAGCACATTAGAACAAGTTTTTAATTATGTTACATAAATCTCATTTCGTGTCTTCTGATTCATAAATATAGTACATTAAAAATCTCCTTATATATTGGGCCATTTATCAATTTCTCCCAGAAAATAAGCTAATTTTTGTTATTTATTATAATGTTACATTACTGGGCATATAAAAAAGTTTAGAATTTTTATGTGTATATATATATATATATTTTTTTTTTTTTTTTAAAGGTTTTTTATCTTTATTTTTGAGAGACAGAGTGTGAGCGGTGGAGGGGCAGAGAGAGAGGGATACACAGAATTTGAAGCAGGCTCCAGGCTCTGAGCTGTCAGCACAGGGCCCAACGCAGGGCTCAAACTCACGAACCGCATGTTCATGACCTGAATGGAAGTCAGACGCTCAACTGACTGAGCCACCCAGTTGCCCCATAGAATTTTTATATCTTTTGAGTTGTTCCTTTTACCATCATGAAATAAACCTCTATCCTTAATAATGCTCTCTTGCCTTAAATACAGTGGCATTTCGGGATGCCTGGGTAGCTCAGTTGAGCATCTGTCTCTTGATTTCAACTCGTGTCATGATCTCACGGATTGTTCATGGTTCGTACCCCGTGTGGGGCTCCGCGCTGATGATGTGGAGGCTGCTTGGAATTCTCTCTCTCTCTCTCTCTCTCTCTCTCTCTCTCTCTGACCCTCCCCTACTCACTCTCTCTCTCAAAATAATAAATAAACTTAAATATATCTCTATCTATCTATCTATCATGGCATTTCTTCCCTTGGTATCTACTTTATCTTTTTCTGTGTACCTTGTATCTCTGGAAAATCTTTTGTAAACACTAGATTACTGGATTTTCTTTTAAAAGGCATACTCATGAGGGGGTGGTGGGAGGAGAAAAAAAGGCATACTGATAATCTCTGACTTCTACCTAGGAAGTTTAGACCACTTTCACTTACTATGATTACCAGTGTACTTGGATTTATTCCTACTTTGTTTTTTGTGCTAACTATACTTTTTTTTTTTAGTACACATTCCTTCCCTAACTTTTATTGTAATGATCATAATTTTATTATTCACTTTCCTCCCCCTTCTACCTGTTTAGAAATTACACATTCTCCTTATGTTATTTAAAAATATTTTTCTTACTATTTTAAAAAGCAAACTTTACTTACTCTAAGCTTCTTCTGAACAATAAATGGATCTTATTGGTATGATTTAATTCTTGACTTTCTTTCTTCTTTCATGTTATTATTATCCAGAATTTGGCCCCGTTTTATCTTGATAACCTCAATTAGCCATCCTTAAAATTATTGTCTTATGAAGTCCGTGATTTTTAGGAAACAAAGGAATACCTTTTTTCTTACCAATCCTTATATATCACCCCTTCCTTCTGGTTTCAATTTTCCTCTTCCTAAAGAAAACCTTACTAGCTCTTTCACATCACCAAAACCAAACACTCTTGTAAGGTTGTCACAGCACTGGTCACAGGGTTGATAATCTGAGGATTCTCCTTACTTTCTTGACAGCTAAACTGTCCATTTAAAAGGACAGGTGAGGGGCGCCTGGGTGGCTCAGTCGGTTGGGCGTCCGACTTCGGCTCAGGTCATGATCTCGCGGTCTGTGAGTTCGAGCCCCGCATCAGGCTCTGCGCTTACGGCTCAGAGCCTGGAGCCTGTTTCGGATTCTGTGTCTCCCTCTCTCTCTGACCCTCCCCTGCTCATGCTCTGTCTCTCTGTCTCAAAAATAAATAAATGTAAAAAAAAATAATAATAATAAAATAAAAGGACAGGGGATCTGTTCAGTCAGCATCTCTAGGTGTTTGGGGAACAGTATTTTAGATTATCTAGCCTGCCACATTGTCAGAAGTGGAATTCAAAACAGGAGGAAAATTTGTAGGAGGAAAATTTGTAGGATGATGTCAATTCACAGTTGAAATACTAATAAGACAATTCCTTTAATGTTTTGCTAAAATAAAATAGGTTCTATGAATCTATATCATAGATGATACAACTATGTAATGCAGATTACACAAACATACTGAACCAGGGATTAGCAAAGTTTTGTAAATGGCCAGACAGTAAATGTTTTAGGCTCTGCAGGCCCATATGGCGTCTGTAGCATATTTTTCTGTTTTCGTAACACTTTAAAAATATAAAAAGGATTCTAAGCTACCAGACAGTTCAGGAACAGGCCACAGCGTGCCAGCCCCTGTATTAAATAAACATACAGAAGTAGGTGGATGTATTCTATTTTGGAAACCACTGTGTTGGACTGCAGCAAAGCACAGATAAAAAAGTCAGTGCTGTCCACTTATACACACGAGAGGCTGTCCCAGGCAGGCCCACAGCCCACTGCCTGATAACACATGAAACTGTAGAAGAAAAAAATCATCCAATGAATCACACTGGAAAGGTCCACATCACATCCTCCCAATAAACACTACTAGGAAGCGCCAAGGTTCTCAAGTTTAGATTCACGTTTCCCACAACGTAAAACTTCCAACACTGTCACCGCTGAAGTTGACATCACGATCCTTTTGACAAAGTTATTCTGGCACTCCAGAATTGTAGCTTTGTCCAGCCTGCCAGGCCCACTAGTTCTAAAACACTGACTCTTTATATGTTTGCCTGAGACACTATTTTCCGAGGTGGCTAACTGCAATGTGTCCCCAGGCTTCTGGGTACTCAGAAACTTCACCATCCCCACATCTAACTCCGACCAGGTTGAGCCTTAGCCATTTGCAATACTAGTCAGGGTTTGCGGCTCCTAGGACAAGTGATTATGTGGCAACGTCTCCTCTACTAAATAGGACAGGCCCTTGGAATGAGCATTTGCTTATGCTTAGTGACAGGCAGTCACTTTGGTGACTGCTGAAATGTACCGTGACTTCTGGCTTTAACAGTCCTTAGGTACTGAGACAGTGCAGAGAGCAGTTGCCCTTTGAGGAGAGATTTTTGCTTTTAAGGCAATTGTGAAATTGTGCAATACTGTTACTTCTTAGTTTTAATCAACCAGCTGTTGATTTTAGCAGCTGTCACTAATAGCTACCCTGACTGTCTCCCTGCTCTGTATGAAATAAGAAACAAACAACCCTACCAACTGAGTAAAGTCCTTCCTAAGGTACAGCGAACAAGGGCAAGATTTTGCACACAGGATTGTCCTTTGATTCTAATTTGGTGGCCTAAGGCAAGAGATTTTGTCATCCTGGTTCCAAATAATCCTGCCTCTGTTCATCTGCCTTGCTCTAGGAGGCAGCACAGGAAAACCATTCATATGTGGCATTTGCTATTAGGACAGAAAATGATTTTCATAAATGAAACTGCTGGATTTGAAGCCAAGGGGCCCAAGGCCAATTTCCCTTTGAGTGAATTAGAAAATGCAGAAATGTGAATTATACAAGGTGTTTCACTGTTGCTTAAAATAGTTCTTTCCTTATATGTCTTTTTCATACTGAGAAGATATCATATAGCCCTTCTGTGTATTTTTAGAAGTAAAACTTATCTCACCAAGAATTCAGACAAATTGTACAACATGAATAGAAAGAAAGCGGGTGGGAGTCTGATGAAATATAACTGTAGTGAAAATACGTGAAGGAAACCATAAGAAAATCTGAAGGAGAGGTGACTAACAGATCTTCTGATGGAAGAGTGAAGCACGGTGACGACTTCGGGGGGAAACGGAGAATCTAGCATCTGTGTGCCTTGCTTGTATCAAGCAACCTCCTCTGGACAAGCCTGAACAGGATCTGCTAGGGAATGAAGGGGATTTACAAGAGTGGGGCTTTCCAAAACATGTTGCTGTTGAGCTGGAAGGCTTATGATAGCCAAACCACAAAGTGTTCTCTAGAAAAATATGTCAAAATTATGTTCTCTTCTACTGCTAAGAGAATATAATCTTTTCACTGTATAACTGTGAGTTCTGTTGCCGGTAGTAGGGAGAACATTCAGATCTACTATGCCTGAACTTTCTCTTCTAACAATTCCGGGAATACTAGTCACGAAGATTCTCCAGCAGAACCCTGACTTGTTGAGCAATTCCGTCTTCATCTGGAATTAACATCACAGTCTACCTGGGCCCCAAATATGTCTGTAACTCCCATGAGAAGATAATCCTCTGAAAGGAAAAGAGAACACCTGTATACCTTCTTTTCTTTCTTCTTCTCCCACCCAAGCATCTACCACACTGCCAGATATGTAAGTGCTCAATAGATTATTATTTGGAATGAATGATTTCTATCTGATTTTTTTTTCCTACAGCTATGCAACCAGAACATAACGGGTTTATCAAATACAACGTAAACTGCACCGGCAGCCTTTTCTTTAGTCTCATGGACAGCTGTCAACAGGCTTCTGAATGCATATGAATTCAAATTACCCAGGCTAAAAAGGACAAAGGTTATCAGCGAAGCCTCACTTTGGAGTTGTTTCTTTTCTATGAGAATTTGTGTGGCCTTAATCTTTCATATAGAAACAGTCAACTCCTTCTTTGTGCTCTGACTCCACTCAGGTATTGTGACATCTGCTAAACATATATTATAACATTTATTGCTTTTAGGTAAGCATACCTCTGTATGCTTAAGAAGGCCTAGTACATTGTAAGGCACTCAATAAAGCCCATTCAAATGAATAAAAGTTATAAACAAATGTGTGCTTCTCTGCATAATTTCCACACAGACTAAAAATTCTGAGTGTTTTCTCTCTTTCTAAAAACATAGTAGGTGCGTACCTGTCCTCTTTATTGACTTGAGAATAATATGACCTCTGTCTGATTGCAGAATAGAAGGAGAAAGCCTCATTCAGATAGCTGGTCTCAGATGTGCGTAGGCTATGGAAAAAAAAAAAAATCTTCATATTTGACAGTGTCTCAAACCATTTATGACGAATACTTGTTTCATTCCTCTGCTATTCCTCTACACGAGGGGATGGGAATGACTAAACTAAATTTGAATCAGCAAAGCAATCATCACATCACCCTTACAATGTGTAAAAATAATAGTAATTAAAAAAAAAAACAAAACCTCTCCACTGCTCCCAAGCCTTTTTTGATGGCAATCCAAAGTACATATTATTTTCGTTCTTTGAAGGGATTCTCCAAACAGCATTCCACCCAGTTACATCTTTCATGACCTTCCCCAAATCCAAACACAGTCATTTGTCCTTTGGTTCATTTCTTCAGTTTTTTTCTCACAGGACTCAGAAATGCGCTAATCAATGTGAACCTTCAGAGGGCGATGTAGTCAGTTCTCTAACATCTTTAGTTTTACAAGGGACTTCTTAAGAAAATATTCTACCCGAAAGAGTGATTTTAACAGGGGAATGATGGATGGTATCTCAAAAGACAGGAAGAGGAAGAAGTTCTATATGGTCCAAGCTTTTTATGGTATAACTGATATTACTTTATGAGACCTAGATTCCTAAAAGGAGTGCTCTTCCTTGCTTGACCCATCACTAAGGATATAATCAAAATTATCTTTATCTGCTTCACAAAACCTTTTAGATATATCCTACAAGTATGAGTTTTAAAGTATTCCCCCCAAAACCACTCATTCAAACATACAAGTTATGTATTAAGATTTAAGTGAAGCCATTAAGACCTATGAATTCATTTAGTATTTATGCTTTATCTAAAACGGAGATCATAATCATTTAAGTTATAAATGCGTCTGTCCAAATAAACTGTTTGGAAGGTAAGCCTTTTAAGCAAATAATGTTACTTGGATTATGGAAGATCATTTCATAAGACTGTTTTGATTACTATGATCTGGGGTTTCATTTGTACCTCCTTAGTTTTCCCTCCTACCAAGTAAGTATACTTCTACATGCTGTGTTTAAACCAGGATAACACTTTATTTTTTTCCATATGCAATTCACTTACTAATAATGGTAGTATAGCTGCCCAATCTTAGAAGCAATTTCCCCTATTTGCCACCGCTTCAAGCCATACCGATTATCCAAGACTTGTCTGTTTTACATAGGAGATAAGAAAATAGAAATAAGAGACTATAAATTCCAAAAATAACCAAATCTGTAAATTTAATAGGATAAAATACCACCCAATTCAGAATTCAAATTCATGAATTTTTCATGAGATTTCAACATCATCATTCAATTAAATTCAAAAAGCAGTATTAAATGTCTATTTAAAGTAAGTTGAAATATGAAAAGAAACCGTTCTGAGCTAAGCTCATGAAAATTAAAAGCAACACCCCCAAATAGCTTTGGCCAATAAACAACGCCTACATTAGAATGAAACCATGAATCAGCCTACCTATGTCACAGTTAATCTGAACCATTTTAGATATGACACTGTCTTTAAAAATCAGATGAGAACATTACATTTTAAAACCTTAAATAAAAAGGAAAAAAATCAATTCATTTCCATTTGCGTCATGAAGAGGAAATATATTAAAATGCACCAAGAGATAAAAAGGTCAAAAGTGGGACTAATATAAAATGGACCTTCACTCTCCTGTAACTATAAAATTCCTTTACCGATGCTGCTGCTGGAACTTCCAGAGTTTGGTGTAAACATCAAAAGTTCTTCCAAAATAGGACTGCCACTGCTTCTGCCCATATTGTGGCAAATCTCTGTAATACAAACAAACATGTATTAAATCAATTTCTTATGCTATTTGGAAATTAGGTCTTGTGATGGTACAAACTGGATATATTTAAAACATTTGCATTCAGGCTTTCTTTTACTTAAGTTTATTCATCATTGAGAGAGAGAGACAGAGACAGAGACGGAGCACAAGCAGGGGAGGGTCAGAGAGAGGGAGACACAGAATCTGAAGCAGATTCCAGGCTCCAAGTTCTGACCTGTCAGCACAGAACCCGACGTGGAGCTCGAACCCGCAAAGCGTGAGATCATGACCTGAGCCAAAGTCGGACACTCAACCCACTGAGCCACCCAGGCACCCCCAGTCTTTCTTTTAAAAAAAAAAGTAACAATTGTGGCAGTGGAAATGGTTCTATTACAAGAGCTCAGGACATGTTCTTTCCTATTCTTCCCTCCTACCTCTGTTCATCCTTAGTCTCCTTTGTAGATGTCTGTTCCACGAGGTTTCTAGCACTCTCTTCC
This sequence comes from Panthera uncia, assembly GCF_023721935.1. NCBI lineage: Eukaryota > Metazoa > Chordata > Mammalia > Carnivora > Felidae > Panthera > Panthera uncia. The sequence goes on from NC_064807.1 coordinate 81,696,928, forward strand.
CTCTCCCTGGCTGATACTATTCACAGTCACTTATAGACTGATAATTCCAAATGTTTATTATCTTCATAGAAGAACTCAGCACTTTGAAAAACTCCACTATCTAGAAGTGGATGTGCAGGTGGTATGGCTGTCCTCAATTCTTCTATCCTCTCCCTATGGGTGACACTATACATCCCTGTTCTTGGCCCTGGTGACTCACCGTCCACCCCTTAGAGACAAACTCTTCCCTGTCATAAGGAACACGGGCCTGGCCTTAAGACTTGCTTTGGCCAGTGAAATACAATGGCAAGTTACCCACACCATGTCTGAGAAGACGACGTAAGAGATACTACATAGTTCAGCATTTTTACTTCCCAACAACCTAAGACCAAGGTAGGGCTGTTCCTCAGCCTGGAACACAGAGTAAGACACACTTAATGGAGCCTCAGAACTGAAGACATCTTATAGCTAACATGGGAGCTAGAAATAAGTCTCTACTGTACTAACGCACTAAAATGTTGAAGTTGTTACGGCAGCCTTATTGAGAAAAAGCCGGTACAGAAATGGATACCAGGAATGGGCTATTTCCATAACAAATACACAACATATGTAACACTGACATTGGAATTTAGCAGCACCAAACCGTTACTGAAGGCTGGAAAATGATGACACATAGAATACAGCAGCAAAACAGCATCTGCCTGCAATCACTTGGAAAGGAGATGAAGTGACTAACTTACTTACGGATTTATACAAAGAAACCGGGAAAAGTATGTTACTAGCCCTGGATGCTATTAGCTGCACTTAACAAAACATGAGAAAGATGAACTCAGAAAAGAACTAGCCACAAGCAGGGTTGAAAGGAAAAGGGATAACCCACGAGTTCCAGAACTTTCAGAATTGAAAGATAACAATTTCTAATGCATACAAGTAAAAGATACAATTGAGAGATGCTGGCTATAAATGCCACTTACAACTGAGTCTCACTCTCAGGGCAAAACCTCTTCATTAAAGCCCAAGAATAAATCCATGAGGGACACCTGGGTGGTTTCAGTCTGTTAAGCCTCCTACTTCAGCTCAGGGCATGATCTCACAGTTCGTGGGTTCGAGCCCCACGTCAGACTCTGTGCTGACAGCTCAGAGCCTGGATCCTGCTTCAGAGTCTGTGCCTCCCTCTCTCTCCCTGCCCTTCCCCAACTCACGCTCTGTCTCTCAAAAATGAACAAACATTAAAAAAATTTTTAATTAAAAATGTCATTTTTTTAATTAAAAAAATAAATCATTTGACTTGACTAATATGACAGAACTAGAATTGCAGTCATCAATTTTCCCTTATTCTTGAGACTCGGCTCTATTCTATTGGTTTTTCTATTTCCTCATTAACATTCTGTTAATTATTACAGCTTTATAAAAAGTATGGCATCTTTCTTCTTTTTAAGGAACACCACGGCTGTTCTTGATTCCCTGTATTTGTCCATGACCTTTAACATTAGCTTATGAAAGTTCTACCAAAAAAAAAAAAAAAAAAGTCCTAATGGGTTCTAATGAGACCTCAATGAATCTAGACATCCATTTGGAGAAATGCCATATTAAAAATAATTTTTAGTGTTGGGGCACCTGGGTGGCTCAGTCGGTTAAGCATCTGACTCTTGATTTCCACTCAGGTTATGATCTCACGTGCGGAGCCTGCTTGGGATTTTCTCTCTCTTTCCCTCTCACCCTGCCCCTCCCTTGCTCACACTTGCACTCTCTCTCAAAATAAATAAATAAACATTAAAAAAAATAACACAATTAAAAGAAGTAACTTTTAGTGTCAGTAGTATCTCTTTCCATTTATGTTGAAAATAATCACTAAATTTTACAATGCTTTGCACAAAGGTCTAATATTTCTTAGTTCACATTACTACAATGTCTCATATTTTTATTGATTTGTGAAAAGTATCTATTTTTTAAGTTATGTCTTTAAATTATTTTTTGATGGTGGAAAGTTTCAGACATATACAAAAATAGAGAATAGTACAATGAATCCCCATATACCATCCCAAGCTTCAGAGATAATAAATTTGGGGCTGATCCCTTCTACCTGCGGTTGTCAGATAAAGTGTTTTTGTTTGGGGGCCCTCCACTCCTTTTCATTAATCTACCTGTCTGTGGTAATATAACTTTGTCTAAATCAATACCCCTCTGATCACCACTAGCACTATTTTCAATTAAGAAAAGAAGGGCAGGCTATATTTTAGAATGATCCCTATAACCCAAATGTCTACTAAAATACTTAAAATAGAGAAACACTGAAATGTCCCATAGTAAAAGGAGAGACTTTTAAATATAAATTCTCTTATTTAACCTAAGTTCAACTTGTATAAAAGAAATCCTTTATTATTATTTTTTTAATGTTTATTTTTTTTTTTTTGAGAGAGAGCAAGTGAGCGAGCAGGGGAGGGGCAGAGAGAGGAGAGAGAGAGAGAGAGAGAGAGAGAGAGAGAATCCCAAGCAGTCTCCGTGCTGTGAGCACAGAGCCCAACACAGGGCTCAGTCTCACAAATCGTGAGATCATGACCGGGGCTTTAATCAAGAATGCAACGCTCAACTGACTGAGCCACTCAGGCATCCCAGAAACCCTTTATTTATCTCACATAAGTAAGTAAGCTGAATGTTCTTGGTAAACTATACTAATATATAGAAATTTGAGGTAGTATTTTATTGTTTGGTTGTTAGGGGGTGGAGGGAGAAATCCTTCCAGATTTCATACATACACAGTATTTGTGTATACAGGCACAGTATTTATCTTGTTTTGTAATATCAACTTTTTCACTTAATATACAATTAACATTTTTTCATGTTTAATATAAACATATGTAGCACGGTGTATAATACACATACATATTTGAGATTAGAAGAAAGAGACCCCCACACACACACACTCACACACAAAGCTGCTATATATTTTTTAATTTACTTAACAAAGGATACATAATTTCATGGAAATAAGACAGCTACAGAGCAGAAACAGATATAGCTTATGTTTGTAAAGCATTTCTCTTTTTTTTAATTTTTAAAAATTTATTTCTTTTGGGAGAGAGAGTGAGAGCACAGGGGAGGAAGAGAAAGAGAGGGGAGAGAGAATCGCAAGCAAGCTCTGTGCTGTCAGCACAGAGCCTGACGTGAGGCTCAAATCCACAAACTGTGAGATCATGACCTGAGCCGAAACCAAGAGTTGGGGGCTTAACCAGCTGAGCCACCCAGGCACCCCTGTATAGCATTTCTCCTGCCCCAGTCAGGTATCTTGCTATTGGTGACACTTGCCCTGAAATTAGACAAGGTATAGTTACTACATATAATTCTACCAAGTGCTAAGTACTACAAAGGCCAGAGAATGTGATGTGAAATATGATTTCTACAATCAAAGAGCTTATTATTTAGTTAAATAGAAAAGACTAACACACGTACAGAAAAAGAAAAAATAGCACATAAGTATTAACTTATATGGTACTGAATAAAAATAACAGAAGACTGTAGAAAAGAGATATATTGGAGGGCTTGAGGAGTCAGGGAAAGCTGCTGAAAGAGAGAGATATGGATATGCAAAAGAGAAAGAAGAGATCATCAGAGAGAGAGAGAACTAAGATAGTATGTAAGAGGAACAAAGGCAATTATCAGCTAATAAAACCGTAGCCAGACCTCATTCATGCAACTGTGGACAGCTAGTGGTGGATGGCCTTCCTCAGACATCTCACCGTTGCCTGGCTGGCAGCAAGGGTGCTGGGTCATGTGTTTCTCATCCAATAGGCTAGCTCAGTTTCCATGAGGTTGGTTGCAAGGATCCCAAAAGCAGCAAAAGAGAGGGGGCTCTAATGTGCATCGTTCTTTTTTGAGTCTTTGCATCATGTTTGCACCACCCCATTGGCTAAAGGAATCGTCATGGCCAAGCCCAGAGTCAGTGTGGGAGGGGATGACTCAGGGGCATGGATACGAGGAAGGGAATGATTTTTATAGGCAATCTACCACAGAGATCTTATATTTGTTTCTTTCTTTTTCAATTTTGAAAATAATAGAAGTCTCTTTTAAAACAAAAATGCTATACAGTATATAGAGTAAGAAGTAAAAAATACCCTATTGTTTTCCCCCTCAATTCTAGCCCCCAGAAATAACCACCATTAAGGATGCATTTTCTATGTACATTTAAGTAAATATGTGAGTTTTTCTATTATTTTACATAAATGGGATCAAACTACATATAATGTTCTATAACATGCCTTTTCACATGTCTTTTAAATTTAATAATATGTCAGGGTTTTTAAATACACACATAATTATATCAACATTCACTGTATGCAATAAACAAATTATTTAACCAATCCCTTCTTAACATTTATATTGCCTCTGGTTTTTCCCTGTTATAAAAATGCTGCAGGGGCGCCTGGGTGGCTCAGTCGGTTGAGCATCCGACTTCGGCTCAGGTCATGATCTCACAGTCTATGAGTTCGAGCCCCGTGTCGGGCTCTGTGCTGACAGCTCAGAGCCTGGAGCCTGCTTCCGATTCTGTGCGCCTCTCTCTCTCTCTCTCTCTCTCTCTCTCTCTCTGCCCCTCCTCCACTTGTGTGTGCTCTGTCTCTCTCAAAAATAAAAACATTAAAAAAAGAAACGATAGCCAAGTTACGGAAGCAGCCCAAGTGTCCACGACTGATGAATGGATAAAAAACATACACCATGGAGGGGCGCCTGGGTGGCTCAGTCGGTTAAGCGGCCGACTTCGGCTCAGGTCATGATCTCACGGTCCGTGAGTTCGAGCCCCGCGTCGGGCTCTGTGCTGACAGCTCAGAGCCTGAAGCCTATTTCAGATTCTGTGTCTCCCTCTCTCTGACCCTCCCCCGTTCACGCTCTGTCTCTCTCTGTCTCAAAAATAAACATTAAAAACAATTTTTTTTAAATGCTGCATCTCCCTCTCTCTGACCCTCCCCCGTTCACGCTCTGTCTCTGTCTCAAAAATAAACATTAAAAACAATTTTTTTAAATGCTGCAATGAACACCTTCATACTAATAATTTTGAATAGTTATGTGATAATGAGTAAAAGGTAAATTCTGTAAGTGGAGTTAATAAGTGAAAGAAGATATGCATTTCTCTACCAGATGTTAAGACAACAAATAAAAACGCAAAAGGTTTCCCTACATGAAATTTTCAGGTATATGTAACACAAATGAGCTCCTGACTGCATTTTAAAATCCATTTCCATTATCCTTATGATAAGGAGAAAGTCATATCAGATTATAGAAATAGGTTAACTACAGACACCAGTTTCCACATTTATTGCAAGTTTTCCTCTTTTTTAACGTCTCCATGTACCTCCAGCGAGAAAGAGCTAATCAGATATTTTAAAATTGAAGTTGCCGCCAGAATCTTTAAGACTCTTATCATGTAGCTGCTGCTAGGAAGACTGTGTTATTACATAACAGCATTAAGTTGCAACATCACCATCACCTCCACGGGAACTGACAACTCTTGGGTGCTTCTTTACCGATACTGTGTGAAGTCTTTAGGCAAAGTTTCAAGGAAGCATGTGTTTCCAAGTTCTTCCGAGTTTCCCAACTGACAGATTTAATAAACCTCAGTAATACATTCTGTTACGAGAGAAAACAGAACTAGATACAACTCAGTGCTTTATGTCATGACTATGTATATAATTTCAAGGGTTCAGCGTAAAGGGCTTTAAGGAAGGGAATTTTGTATGAGGGCTGAAAGCACATAATTGGTGATCCAAAAGGCCAAAACACGTAAGTTGTAGTCTACAAATATTTTCTTTTTAAAAAAAAATTTTTTTTTAACGTTTATTTATTTTTGAGACAGAGAGAGACAGAGCATGAACGGGGGAGGGTCAGAGAGAGGGAGACACAGAATCCGAAACAGGCTCCAGGCTCTGAGCTGTCAGCACAGAGCCCGACGCGGGGCTCGAACCCACTGACCGCGAGATCATGACCTGAGCTGAAGTCAGCCGCCCAACCGACTGAGCCACCCAGGCGCCCCAATATTTTCTGATATAGCTATGAACAATGCTGCCCAAATTCTATAGTATTTTCCTCAAAATAATTTAGAACATCTGCCACCCCAGCCATAGGGGAACCTGGGGTGGCTCAGTCAGCTGAGTGCCAGACTCTTGATTTCGGCTCAGGTCATGGATTCCAGGGTCGTGGGATTGGGCCCCGCGTTGGGCTTTGCAGTGGGCATGAACTCTACTTAAGATTCTCTCTCTCTCTGCCACTCACCCCACTTGCATGCTCTCTCTCTAAAAATAAACAAACAAATAAATACATACATAAAAATAAAAACAAAAACTCAGGGGCACCTGGTTGGCTCAGTCGGTTAAGAGTCCAACTCTTGATTTCAGCTCAGGCCATGATCTCGCTGTTACTGAGTTTGAGCACCTGCACTGTAAGTGCAGAGCCTGCTTGGGATCCTCTCTCTCTCTCTCTCTCTCTCTCTAACTCCACGCTCGCTCAAGCATGCACATCCTCTCTCTCTCTCTAAATAAACAAACTTTAAAAAAAGTAATAATTAGAGGCACCTGAGTGGCTCAGTTGGTTAAGCATCCAACTTTGGCTCAGGTCATGATCTCCTGGTCTGTGAGTTCAAGTCGTACATCAGGCTCTCTGCTGTCAGTGCAGAGACTGCTTTAAATCCCGTCTCCCTCTCTCTCTCTCTGCCCCTCCCCTGCACATTCTCTCTCTCTCAAAAGTAAGTAAACAAACATAAAAAAAATAAGAAATACAAAAATAGTAATAAAAAAATTAAAACGCAGCTATACAGACAGGAATTTCTTTTTCAACACAGAGTTAAATTTTTGTTTAACTTCCTAAAGGCTAAGTCCTGTGACCACCCCTTCTCTAATAAGACCTATCACAGAAGCTAATATACATACCACTATAATTTGATTAGAGTCTAAAACTAAGGTATTTTATAAAGAGGTTTAGACAAATTCCTCTACTATTCAGAGCTTGACTATGGTTTTAAACTCTGAATACATCATTTGGTTATTAATACTGATGTCAGAGATGGGAAATTAATGGTCCATAGAATTAAATTAAATGGGGCTCTGTGAATTATCCTGTAAGCTAAATGACCTGATATTTCACTTTTTGCAAAGGCACCTATGTTATAAATTGACTGCTCATATTCTTCTTCCAAAGCGTTAGTAGAAATTCAAAGTATGACACTTATCTCGCTCCTTTTTTTTAAATCCTCAACTCTACCAACGAAAGTTCAGAGACTACAGTAGCGAAAAGTGTCGTGCAAATGATTAAACCTGGTTCTTATCTCAGAGATGTTTCCAATGTAACGCTGAGATGTCAAAACTTAGGAAACCTCTTCTGGGTTTCTACAAATCAACCATCCTAACTAAGCGGAATTAGCTAAGATGCTGACACCCACCCACGCCTGACATCCCAGCCCAACAGCCACCTTTCCATCCTCACGTCCGTCCTCCCTGTGGCGTGCTGCTGTGCACCATGTCCACCATCTTGGAATTCTCTCCTTTCTGTCCTTCCTGTTCTCTTCTACTGGCTTCCCTTTCCTTAGTCCCATAGTTAAATGGTTGGCTTCTCTAGGGCATATATGTGTGTATGTAAACACATTTACACACACATACACACATACACACACGTACACACACACACACACACACACACACACACACACACACATTAAGGATCAAGGACCTTAAGCGAGTTGTCTGGGAACTCATGACCAGTAAATTGTTGAACTACGATTCAAATTCAAACCTTCTAACCCCTAATCTAATGTTCTCTTCTTTGCACCATAAGGGAAAACAATTTAGATTTTGATTCTACATTAGTAATTTCTTCTCTGTGAGCTCATTCTGCTCCCCAGGTCATGGGATGCAATTGACCTCCAACAAAGCTATGACCAAAGCTGTAGTCAAAGGCATAACTCAACTCCTCTGAACAAGGTTTTCAGTCAAGAAGCACAGTGTCCCATCACACATTCTTGTTTACACAGAGAAGACTGTATTACATACAGTGACATCTTTGTTCTAATCCATGCCTCTGTGTTCATTTGTACGCCAGACAAAATTGTGTTCAGGACTTGCAAGGCCAATCAGCAATTCCTTGTTTTAACACCGGCATGTTTGTTTTTTTTTAACCAACTGGCATACCTGGTTTCCAAATGTAGGTTTAAGAATCGATCTGTGAGTTGGAAGGTGTTGGGGGTATCCACAGGTCTAGACTGTTAAGGCTGAGTGTTTCCTTTGGGGAGGATATCTTAATGATACCACTATATCAACTTTTTAAAATTTTATTTATTTTTGAGAGTGAGAAAGAGTGCACACACACGTGAGCACATGTGGGAGAGGGGCAGAGAGAGAGAGAGACAGAGAGAGAGACAGAGAATCCAAGCAGGGTCTGCACTGTCAGCACAGAACTCGACATGGGGCTCAGTCTCACTAACCGTTGCTTAATTAACTGAGCCACCCAGGCATCCCAACTCTCTTGTTTACTGAAGAGGGAGAAAAGCTTTTTTTGAATGAGAGATTGAGAAAAAAATGCACAAGAGTGCTTGATTAGGTAGAAGGTGGACATTCCCTTTATCTCTGCATCCTGCTCCCATCGCTAGCCCTGTACCTAGAATGGTGTGGGCACACAGAAAGCTCTTAGTACATTGCTCCATTCCTAAGGATGGTTTATGAATTTGAATAACTTTGAATAATCACCCTTAGTTTGAATTTAGAAATGCCAAGCCAAATAAAGCTACGGAATGCTGTCTTCTCCTCCTGTGAACCAGCTCCAGGGGAAGTATACAAAATCTTACACTTAGAAATACATTTATTTTCCACTGGCCCCTTGCGCATAGAAAAAAAAAGGTTGTCAAGTTTTAAAGTCCTCTAAGGTGTTGCTGCCTTGTCCCTCCAAAGGTCTGTGACTATTTTGTAGGTATGATGTTACCCAAAGGAGTTCTACAGATGTGGATTTCTCAGAGAACCAAGAAGATGAGTGCAAGAAGCCAGGAACTGCGTCATTCCTACATCATTAGAGTATTCTTCTGTGTCACCTCCAGAGAAGAGGCTATCAGAGCTTCCCTGTAAGTTTTGGGATCCTTACTCCTACACTAAGGAAAAACTTCTCTGAGGTAGCACTTCCCAAATTAGAACCCATTGTATTAACATAAGCTATTGCTTATCTGCCAAAGTTTTGTTTTTCTCATTTATGAACCAAGAAAACAGGTGCTAATGAGGTTGTTTTGAGGATTTAGTGAAATCTATTATTCTTAAATTCTTTCCTTTTTCGCTTTACACTACGCCTGGAAGATCTTAGAAGATCACACACAAAAAGACAAAAACAAAACAAAACAAAAAAAGTAAACAGAAATACCTTCCCCCTTACCAATCCCTGGTCTAACCCACTAGCAATTATAAAGGTGAAGATGTGTCGGGGCGCCTGGGTGGCTCAGCTGGTTAAGCTGAGACTTCGGCTCAGGTCACGATCTCACGGTTCATGAGCTCAAGCCCCGAGTCAGGCTCTGTGCTGACAGCTTGGAGCCTGGAGCCTGCTTCGGATTATCTGTCTTCCTCTCTCTCCGCCCCTCTCCTGCTCATGATCTGTCTCTCCAAAATAAATAAAAACTAAAAAAAAAAATTTTTTTTTAATAAAAAGGTGAAGATGTGTATTTTTGTTCCTAGCCAGGCCTGACAATTAAGATCTTAGAAAATGGTAACTTTTTAGGTCAGGTTATACTGAACTTTGATAGTCAAAAAGAACTAACTAGAAATATACTCATCTATTTTAGTGTTTAAAATTTTGGTATATCATTTAAATAGCTGATTTTCTGGATTCTGGGGAAAGGACAGCAGCATAGTTTCAGCTACTCAGGTACATTCCAAAAACGGACAGAAACATTAGATAACAAAACCAAAACCCCAAACAACATCTTCAGCAAAAGTAAGTGTTATGTCACTTCAAAATTCAGATGTTGAAGTCCTAACCCCCAGTACCTCGGAATGTGCATTTGGACATGGGACCTTTAAACAAATATAGTAATTAAATTGAAACAAGGCCTTTTGGGTGGGCACTAATATAATCTGACTTGTGTCCTATAAGGAGGAGATAAGGACACACACAGAGACACCAGGGATGCGCACGTATGGAGGGATGACTAGATTTAAGTACACAGTGAGAAAACAGCCATCTCCAAGCCAAGGAGTGAGGCCTCAGAAAGAGCCAACCTTGCTAGTACCTTGATCTGGGACTGTTAGCCTCCAGAACGGTGAGATAATAAATTCCTGTTGCTTAAGCAACCCAATCTGTGATATGTTGTTATGATAGTCCTAGCAAACTAACAGAGTAAGTAATAAAGTATCCTTCAAATCCCCAAATACAGGTGGGTAGGGACAAATCACCAACAGCCAAAAGACCTGCAGGCTATTGGCATCTGTACAGGAAGAGACAGAAGAAACAAACAGGGACATCTGATGGACCTGTGAAGAAGAGAACCCCAAAACAGCCAGTATATATTCTCCAGAAAGCACAGCGGATCATTTTGTGAACAGAAGCTAAAAGTGGGAGGAATTTTGCCTGAGTCAACAGCCATACATGGGTACTGAGTACCTGAAAAGTGGCTCATCTGAACTCAAATGTATGTTAAGTTTATATAAAATATTCAGGGGGCACCTTAGTGGCTCAGTTGGTTGAGCATCCGCCTTCAGCTCAGATCATGATCTTGTGATTCATGAGTTTAGGCCCCGCATGAGGCTGTCTGCTGTCAGCATGGAGCCTGCTTTGGGTCCTCTGTTCTCTCCTCCCTTCTCTCTGCTCCTTCCCCACTCATGTTTTCTCTCTCTCTCTCTCTCTCTCAAAAATAAAAAAATAAGCATTAAAAAAGCTAATAAAATATTCAGTGTACTTCAAGGACTAAATATGAAAAAAAAGAATGTAAAAGATCTCAATAATTTTTCTATATTGACATGTTGAAATAAAGTATTTTAGATATATTAGATCAAACAAATTATAAACATTAATTTCATTTTTGCCTTTTTACATTTTTTAAGATCTGGCTACTAGACAATTAAAATCACATTTGTGGTCTCTATTAAATTTTTATTAGTCCACACTTCTCTACATCATGTGACCAAGATATCCACTGCACTCTGGTGGCAGTCTACCTCAAATGCATGTGCAATTCTTTTGAGCAATAAGCCACAGAAAACCAAAATATTTATTACAAGCTTGTACAGCTACTTTAAGCATCATCTTTGAAATAACATATACTCTACTATGTTTTTAAACGTTTTAAAAATGTTTTTATTTATTTTTGAAAGACAGAGAGAGACAGAGGATGGGTGGGGGAGGGGCAGAGAGAGAGGGAGACACAGAATCTGAAGCAGGCTCCAGGGTCCGAGCTGTCCCACAGAGTTCGAGTGGGAGGCTCGAACTCACGAACCGTGAGATCATGACCTGAGCCAAAGTTGGATGCTCAACTGACTGAGCCACCCAGGCGCCCCACAGATACCCTACTATTACCGGTGTGCAGAGCTTGCCTCAAGGAAGGTATGAATTTTTTGAGGAAAGAAGAGAAGGAAGAGGGAGGGGCAGATAAAGAAGGAAGAAAGAGGAAGGAAGGGTTGCAGGAGGGGAGGAAAGGGACAAGGGAACAGACCGTTCATCTCCCAGTTACCCTTTCCTACTTAGGAACCAGGGCATCCTAAAAATAGGCTCTTCAAGGAAGCACTGTGGGGGATTTCTTCTTTAATTTGAAATATTAGAAGCCTATTTAATCAAAACAATTTCTGCAGTTATTTTTATTTAAGACCATTATATTCACTTTGGCACACTTCTCTGTCAATGTATATTTGTGGCCTCCAGTGCTCATTTTGGCTATGTGTATTTGCTCTTCCAGAGTCAAATAATCAGTGATTTGGAGGCCTCTGCTGTCTCAAGGCACCCAAAAGTCATGGATATCACTGGTAGGGACAGCTGTGTATCTCAAATACATGTCTCAAGATGCTGTCTTATATAATCCCAGCAAGTATTCCATTCTGCTCCGGCAGTCTTAGTCACCATGGTAACTGGAACCCTGCAAGCACTGGGGCTTTTGATCATTTTCTGACAGTATTCAAAGATATTTCTAACATTATTCTCACTTCATTACTACTGTAACTACATGCAAGAGCTATTAAAGGAAAAACACCATTCATTTGATCTATTTCTCACTCTCTTGCTCTATGTTTTCTTACACAGTGAGTGGAAACAGCTTATTTATTATGCACATAATATAAGGAGATATTTTCAGTCAAGAAAAACACTTCGTTAAGATATTCACATCTAGGGGCAGCTGGGTGGCTCAGTCAGCTAAGCATCTGACTTCGGCTCAGGTCATGATCTCGTGGTTCGTGAGTTCGAGCCTCCCACAGGGCTTGCTGCTGTCAAAGCAGAGCCCGCTTCGGATCATCTGTCCTCCTCTCTCTCTCTCTCTCTCTCTCTCTCTGCCCCTCCCCCACTCACGCTTTCTCTCAAAAATAAAATAAACGTTATAAAAAATATTCATGCCTAGGAAAATTAAAAGGTTCTGAGAACTTAGATGAACGACGTAATATAAGGTGGAAAGACACACCTTCAAGGGCAAAAAGGGAATTTATTACATCTAAGTAAGACATTATATAGAAACTCTGAAGCCTTTCATGAACTGAAATGCACTTTTTTGCTCTGCTCATAAGGAGTTAAAAAGTCCAAGTGAGAGGGAACACAGGGGGTTGCTGAGGTGCTAAATGTTCTGTTGGTTTTTTTTTTTTTTATGTTTACTTATCTATTTTGAGAGAAAAAGAGAGGGCGAGCAAGTAGGGGAGGGGCAGAGAGAGGGAGAGAGAGAATCCCAAGCAGGCTTTGCACTGTCAGCACAGAGCCCCGTGCAGGACTTGATCCCATGACCTTGAGATCATGACCTGAGCCAAAATCAAGAGTCAGACACTCAACCGTCTGAGCCACCCAGGCGGCCCCATATGTTCTATTTCTTTATCCAAGTACAAGCCACATGGATATGCTCCATTTGCAAAAAATACATTCATAATCTTTGTACTTTTCTGCAAGTATATTACACTGCATTGTAAGTTTAATAATTAGTTTGTGAACTCAAGAAAAATAGAGAAAGCATGAAGGAAAGCTAGCCAAAATTGATAAACACTAACAGTGAGAGGAATGTCGGGAAGGAAGGGCCCCATGTTAAAGGCTATGCTACTCTAGCTGGGTCCCCACTTTCCCATTTCCCCAAGTCCCAAAACTGGTCCAGACCACCACCAATGTATTTCTTCTTCTCTATAAGCACTATGATCCTGTTTTCTATTCAGACCAACATAGATATAAAGAGGGAAAACAACCAAAAAATTTTTCTTTTCATTTTTCCCAAAGAAATCCTCTCTATTTCAAAAGAAATGCACTAAAACTGTATCACCCCTTGAAAAGCAGAGAGGTTTTTAATTCACATAACTCAAAGAGCTACTTTGGAGAGGGAATGGGAGAGCAGTGTGGAGAAGAATGCCACACACCCCACAACCACCACCATGGGGAACTCAAACACGACCTACAGAACTGATAAATAGAGGCCTTTCCAACCAAGGCCTAATACTGAACAAAGCATTTTCATTTAGATAAACAAGCAGAGAAAATACACACCCCCATATGTACCAGACATTTTGAGAACATCAACCCCCAAATATATTTGGTCTTTGGTTAGGGACCAAACTGGGCGGTAAAAGCAAACAGTCCCCGCTAAGAGCTACTAGGGTATACAGAACATCAATTTAATATAGAATTTTTGATAAATCAAGATCATGAAGAACATACTGTTTTTGTAATTCGCTCTTTTTCATTTATTTATCCACCAAATCTTTTTAATAATTCTATATCATTCTGTTTGTGTGTGTGTATGTGTCTAAAACAGATGTTCTTAAAAAGTGAAAAAAAGGAAGAGAATCAAAGTACTAATCTCTCAGGAAACTTCACACTTGCACTGCCATTAGCTACATCTCTCTCAAACAGCAACCCAAAAGCATTCAGAGAATATATATACTTTACTCACCATATTTATTACAGAAATAATTAAGGCTGTTTAAAATAAAGAGGGCCCTGGGCGCACCTGGGTAGCTCAGTCGGTTAAGTGTTCAACTCTTGATTTCGGCTCAGGTCATGATCTCACAGTTCATGGGATCGAGCCCTGCATCAGGCTCTGTGCTGACACTGTAGAGCCTGCTTATGATTCTCTCTCTCTCTCTCTCTCTCTCTCTCTCTCTGTCTCTCCCTCTCTGTCTCTATCCCTCCCCTGATTGTGCGCGCTCTCTCTCTCTCAAAATAAATAAATATTTAAAAAAAAATTAAAAAAACATTTTTTTAAAAGAGGGCCCTGTACACAAAACACTGAAAATAAATCCCTGATGAATTTGCTTAACCATTCCTCTAGGCCAAAATTTATTATTAGTATTTTCAAATTTTATTTTATTTTATTTTATTTTATTTTTTAAATATTAATTTAAATGATTGATTTCTTTTTGGGAGAGTGCAAGCAGGGGAGGTGCAGAGAGAGGGGGGCAGAGGATCAGAAGCAGGCTCTGCACTGACAGGCTGACAGCAGGGAGCCTGATGTGGGGCTTGAACCCATGAACTGCAAGATCATGACCTGAGCTGATGTTGGACGCTCAACCGACTGAGCCACCCAGGCACCCCACGATTCTCAAACTTTAAAAATAGCACTTTGGGGAAGTACTACTCCACATCTGGGAGGCAATCAATATATTAGTATAGAAAATACTGCTTTCAGGGGTGTTTGGGCGGCTCAGTAGGTTGTGTCCAACTCTTGATTTCGGCTCAAGTCATTATCTTGCAGTTCATGGGATCAAGCTCTGCACTGGGCTCTGCTTGAGATTCTCTCTCTCCCTCTCTTCCCTTTCCCCGCTTGCACGTGTGTGGGCGTTCTCTCTCTCTCTAAATAAACATAAAAGCAAGCAAGCAAGCAAGCAAGCAAGCTGTGGCCACAGTGCCAGAGTGATATAATGTAAGTTAAGAAAAAAAAAATAGTGCTTTCTGGGTAGCAATTTATGGTATCTGCAAGTTACACATGTATACTGACAAAATTATTGACTTAACAAATGAAGAGAAATTTCAAACTGGTGAAATTATGTACTGAATATTTCAAAAAAATTTTTTTAACGTTTTATTTATTTTTGAGACAGGGAGAGACAGAGCATGAACAGGGGAGGGTCAGAGAGAGGGAGACACAGAATCTGAAACAGGCTTCAGGCTCTGAGCTGTCAGCACAGAGCCCGACACGGGGCTCGAACTCACGGACTGCGAGATCATGACCTGAGCCGAAGTCCGATGCTTAACCGACTGAGCCACCCGGGCGCCCCATGTACTGAATATTTCAAAAAACAAAGTCAAAAGGATTAATTATTTCTTTTTAAATGTTTATTTTTGAGAAAGAGAGACAGAGCACAAGCAGGGGAGGGGCAGAGAGAGAGCGAGACACAGAATCTGAAGCAGGATCCAGGCTCTGAGCTGTCAGCACAGAGCCCAAAGTGGGGCTCGAACTCATGAACCATGAGATCATGACCTGAGCTGAAGTTGGAGCCACCCAGGTGCCCAGAAGGATTAATTCTTGGACCCGATACAGTTTCAAGAGCTCAAGAACTAAACTGAAATAGGTATCACAAGCATATTATAATAAATTTCTGTAACAATAAATAAACAGTCCTAAAGATTAGATCTCGTGTAACCTCTCCATGTATTAGGTTTTCCTACCATCCCCACAGACACAATTTTACTCTGCAATTACTTTAAAACTAAATAAAATCAAAAATTCAAAAATAAAAATAAAATCAGTGTGATCATTAACATGGCACTTTAAAAAAAGATCAAAATGAGACACATTTGAGCTGTTAAATTGATCTGCACAACAAATTTAAATTTAAAATTTGCACATTTAAAAAGAGGGTAAAATAAAACAATCAACTCTAGTTACGTGTTTTGTACTATATACTGTCATCGTGTGGCTTAAAGATGAAGACGTACTTTAAAGCGATTTACAAACTGTAGAATGCTGTGTGGAAATGTGTTACTGTTACTGTTGTTGTAGTTACAGAGTGATTTTAGCCAGATGGAGAGTCTCTAGCAAGAGATTACTTGAGCTTTAAGGAGTCATTTATGATCCAGAATCAGATTAGGAAAATAATTCCTTTTTAAGAAGGGAGATGCCACTAAATTCAATATGCTTCTCAAACATACTCACTGAAGACATACTCATACTATACTCATTCTTATATTCAAATAAGAATATATAGAGAAGCTAGTAAACTTTGGGTCAAAACGTAGTATCTAGGGCTTTTTATTAAGCAGTTTAGCAAAAAATGCTGATATGAAATGACAAGATGACATACATCCCATAAAGAGTAAATGAATACAAAAAAAGAGTATGTCTGGCATATGGTGGACAAATTTCAGAGACATTTTCTGAAAACGAAATGATGTAAAAGAGAACAGAGATGAAAATCAAGAGTAGGTCATTACAGAGGACCTGAGCTGGATGTTCACTCTAGGCATTACAAGTATAAAAAGGAGGGAGGACAAGGGACAAGGGACAAGAAAAAATATGGAAGAAATGCAATAATCAGTTGAAAAATATATTTTCTTTTTTAAATTTTATTTATTTATTTTGAGGGATAGAGAGAGAGATCAGAGGGAGGGGCAGAGAGAGAGGGGGAGAGAGAGAGAATCTCAAGCAGCCTCCATGCTTATCAGCGCAGAGCCGAACATAGGAACTGATCTCACACACCATGAGATCATGCCCTGA
Source organism: Panthera uncia (assembly GCF_023721935.1). NCBI lineage: Eukaryota > Metazoa > Chordata > Mammalia > Carnivora > Felidae > Panthera > Panthera uncia. Next base: position 81,713,747 of record NC_064807.1, read on the forward strand.
GCAGAAACCAAGAGTCGGATGGTCAATAAACTGAGCCACCCAGGTGCCCCAGAAAATAATTCTTTTTTTTTTTTTTTTTTAACGTTTATTTATTATTGAGAGACAGAGAGAGACAGCATGAGCATGGGAGGGACAGAGAGAGAGGGAGACACAGAATCCGAAGCAGGCTCCAGGCTCTGAGTTGTCAGCACAGAGCCTAAGGCAGGGCTTGAACTCACGAACCGCAAGATCATGACCTGAGCCAAAGTCGGACACTTAACCAACTGAGCCACCCAGACCCCAGAAAATAATTCTTTAAAAAGTTGCAATTAATCTGATTATTACCAGAAGCTGATCTCAAAGATTCTTCTCTGGCACAAAATAGAAAGCAGCAGAGTACAGAAGTTAAGAAACGTGCCTTTGGAATCCTTCATTTAACAAATGTTTATGAAGCATCTGCAATGGGCCAGACCCTGGCCATTACGTACTAGAGAAACCGTGACAAACAGGGTCCTATTCTTAGGAATATTAGTTTTATGTAGGAAGACATTATAGGCAAATTAATAAGATTGCTCAAGACAGTCATCAGTTTTATTAAAAAATTAAATGAATATAGGGATAAAGTGACTGAAAGTGTAACTTTAGATACAGTGGTCATGGAATATTATCAAATGAATATTTGATAATCTTGTAATTATCTTTACAATTGTAAATGTTTTCTTAAAAGATACATTAACTTCAATACCCCAATGTGTAAAATCAGATGTAAATAGGGTATGATGTGGGGGCACCTGGGTGGCTCAGTCGGTTGGGCGCTGACTTCGGCTCAGGTCATGATCTCACAGTTCGTGAGTTCTAGCCCCGCGTCGGGCTCTGTGCTGACAGCTCAGAGCCTGGAGCCCGCTTCAGGTTCTGGGTCTCCCTCTCTCTCTGCTCCTTCCCCACTAGTGCTCTGTCTCTCAAAAATAAAAACAAACATTAAAAATAAATAAATAAATAAATAAATAAATAAATAAGGTATGATGTGGAATACCGTATACAAAACTATCTAACAGGGGCACCTGGGTGGCTTGGTCGGTTAAGCATCTGACTTCAGCTCAGGTCATGATCTCACGGTCCATGAGTTCGAGCCCCGCGTCGGGCTCTGTGCTGACGGCTCAGAGCCTGGAGCCTGTTTCAGATTCTGTGTCTCCCTCTCTCTCTGCCCCTCCCCTGTTCATGCTCTGTCTCTCTCTGTCTCAAAAAAAATAAATAAACGTTTAAAAAAAAAAAAAAACTAACAAAACTGCTCGCCTCAACTTGAAGGAAACAGTATTCCTCTTTCCTATTGTCTTCTCATCTGAAAATGAAGAGGGTCAAAACAGCATGATCACCTGACCTCTAATACAGGTATTTATAAAACATTCTATCCATAACTTTCAGAAACTTACCACACACCAGCCATAGGGAAAAAAACACAGAACTAGAGAAAAGTTTAAGGCGTCAAGAGTCCACTAACCTTAATCCGTTGAACAGCTGCTTAGATTTATCCAGAAGATAACAAAAATCTGTAACTGTTTTCCTCTCTCCCTGTGGGATATCATCTTCAGCGCCTCCAGAGGACATGATTTCTTTAAGAGCAAATTCAGTCCTGTAAGAAAACATATGTCCATTTATCCAGTAGATAAGAATAAAATGAGGAACATACCTTAATTATATTATTTGATAGCATTTTTTTCAAGATACAGAATTCTTCTGGTCACAGTCAAATCATCAAAATAACCTAAGTGCACGATGGTATGGGAAAACACTCAAATATTGTCAGTAGGAATGCAAGCTGGTACATCATATTGGAAATACTATTTGAATGCCTTTTGACCTACTCCTCTATTTGATCCATTCTGTAAATCCATCCTTGAAAATGATCTGTAAATGTAAAGCACTTTATCCATAAAGATATTTATTTCAGTATCATCATACAGTATTTAAAAACTGGTAACAACCTAAAAGAATCAAAGAGGGCAATTATCAAGTGCTTCACAGAACACTAACAACTACACTCTACCCTATCACTAACTTACATTTAAGATAAGGTAATTATATGAAGACACCTCAGTGTAAAAGGGATATAAAAACTATACATACACGTATATTAAAGCTATCTTTGATTGAAACCAAACTACCTTCATATGTAATCAATCATGTTAATCAGCCATTTTAATTGTTTTATTTTTTATTTTGAGGTAGAGAGCACAGAAGTGGGGGAGAGGGGCAGAGAGAGAAAGAATCTTAAGCAGGCTCCGTAATCCCACAACCCTGAGATCATGACCTGAGACAAAATCAAGAGGACGCTCAACTGACTGAGCCACCCAGGGGCCCCTAATCAGCCATTTTAAAAACTGCAAGTTGCTGGGGCACCTGGGTGGCTCAGTTGGTTAAGCATCTGACTTTGGCCCAGGTCATGATCTCCTCCTGGCTTGTGAGCTCAAGCCCTACATCAGGCTCTCTGCTGTCAGCACAGAGCCTGCTTCAGATACTCTGTCCCTCTCTCTCTCTCTGCCCCTCCCCTGCACCATCTTGCTCTGTCTCAAAAGTAAATAAACATTAAAAAAAAAAAACTCTTTTAAAAAATAAAATGTAAAAACAGCAAGCTGCTGGACAGCATGTGAAGTATGAACCTATACTAAACAAAAAAATTAATTTGTGTTTACATACAGACAGAAATCCCTGGAACAACATAGGGAAATCTGGCCCTAATGTAGGGTGAAAATGCAAGCAGAGTAGACCAGAGCCAGACACCAGAGATGAGAGTTAGGGTGTGGTGCAGTTATTTCGGTAAATATTTTTCTCTCCAACATTTTACTGAATAGGCAGTTGCAGTTACAGGGCAGAAAGATTGTCAGCAAGCCTGAAACCGTCAAGGGGCTGCAGAGTAACAAGTGGGTGCCATGGGGCCAGCTGGTGGGGATATGCACGGATGGCAGTGGGTGGTCCCTGTATCTTCACGGCTCCCTTTTCCCACCACTGCTTTCTGTACTTTGTGGGCTAGAAGTTTCTAACAGATGGAAACAGACCTTAAAAAGTGCTGAGCCTTAGAAGGGGTTTCACACTGTATAATGACGGTGGGTAAGTCCTCTCCCTGGACCCCTACCACCTTCATTCTCTAAACCCAGGAGAGGCACAAACTAGGCATCAAAGCTGACTGTAGCTTTCTTCACCACACCTCAGATACATCATGAACCAAGGTGACTAATATCCCCAGGACACAGGAGAAAAGACAGAAAATAAATGTTTAAAAATAAACAAACTGGGGCACCTGGCCAGCTCAGTCGGTAAAGCATGCGACTCTTGATCTTGGGGTTGCAAGTTCGAGCCCCTGCTGGGTGTAGAGATTACTTAAAATCAGGGCACCCGGGTGGCTCATGTGCTTAAGCATCTGATTTCAGCTCAGGTCACAATCTCACAGTTTGTGGGATCAAGCTCTGCACTGACAGTGTGGAGCCTGCTGCAGATTCTGTGTCTCCCTCTCTCTCTCCCCCTCCCCTGCTCACTCGCGTGTGTGCCCTCTTTCTCTCAAAAATAAACATTAAAAAATATATACATATATAATCTTAAAAATAAATAAACTTTCAAACTTAATAAGGAAGGATATTAGAAATAAAGCAGGAAGGGGGTGCCTGGGTTGCCCAGCTGATTAAGTGTCAGACTCCTGATCTCTTGGCTCAGGTCATGACCTCACAGTTCATGAGATCAAGCGCCAGCCATGTAGGGCCCTGCACTGACAGTGCGGAACCTGCTTGGGATTCTCTCTGCCCCTTCCTTGCCCACATGCACATGTGGGCGTGCTCTTTTTCTCTCTCTCAAGATAAATAAATAAACATTAAAAAACAATAATAAAGCCGAAGAAAATGTCATAATGAAGCAAATAAGAATACTGGGCATGAAAAATATAATCACTGAAATAAACTGAATGGATAAATGTATTAAAGAGCAGAAAGGAGAGCATTGAACAAATTAATAAGCTAAAGTATCAGGCTTTGCCTGACATCAGGAAAAGGTAAAATACATAAAAGAAAAATCAAGAGATATGGAATAGAGAAATGAAGGAAATCAACATCCACATGACAGTATATATAGAAGAGAAAAAATATGCAGAGATGATGAAAAATATTTTCAGGAAGAAACTTCCATTAAGCTTCTCAGACTCAGGGAAAGTACGAGGCCTCAAACCAAAAGGGCACACACACACACACACACAAGAAAAAAAAAAAAAAAAAAAAAAAGATAAAGATAAAGAAATAACCCCACAGCTAGAAACATTCAGGTGAAACAAGAATTCCCAGGAAGCCCTCGCCCCTTCCTGAGCAATCCAGTCTGACAGCCATTAGGTGGGGCACAGCATAGTAGGTGTCCACGCACAGGGCACAAACTGTGAAGAGGCTATCCACATGCACACAAAGGGCCGGTCTACACGGGAGGTTGAACCCTGAGTGAGGTGACCCTGAGTATTTCCACATGGAACGGTTCAGAAGCCACAAGAAGAGATTTTTCATATATGGGAGGATTCATCAAATAAGAAAATCAACTGGGTTGCCTGGTGGCTCAGTCAGTTAAGCATCCGACTTCAGCTCAGGTCATGATCTTGTGGTTTGTGGGTTCGAGCCCCGTGTCGGGCTCTGTGCTGACAGCTCAGAGCCTGGAGCCTGCTTCCAATTCTGCATCTCCCTCTCTCTCTGTCCCTCCCCTGCTCATGCTCTGTCTCTCTCTCTGTCTCTCATTAATAATAAATAAACATTAAAAAAATTAAAAAGGGGCACCTGGATGGCTCAGTCAGTTGAGCGTCTGACTTCGGCTCAGGTCACGATCTCATGGTTTGTGGGTTCGAGCCCCGCGTTGGGCTCTGCTGACAGCTCAGGGCCTGGAGTCTGCTTCTGATTCTGTGTCTCCCTCCCCTCAGCTCCTCCCCTGCTCACACTCTGTCTCTCTCTCAAAATAAAGATTAAAAAAAAAAAAAGGTTTTTTTTATTTAAAAAAATATTTTTTCAAATAAGAAAATCAACTAAGGACAATGGGACCAGAATTCTCTTTATAAGAGAAGAGAGATACAGATATGAAAAGAGAAAGGTTAGAATAAACCCTGTGGAAGCTCTGGGTGAACTAATGGATCTTTTAGAATATAGACACAGGAGCATCTGGGTGGCTCAGTCATTTGAGAGTCCAGCTTCAGCTCAGGTCATGATCTCACAGTTCATGGGTTCAAACTCCATGTCAGGCTCGCTGCTGTTGGCACAAAGCCAGCTTCAGATCCTCCCTCCCCTCTCTCTCCGCCCCTCCCCTGCTCACGCTCGCTCAAAAATAAATAAACATTAAAAAAAAGAATACAGACATAAATGTGTATGGGGTATGTATGTCTCTGTGTGTATACATAAGCATACACACATACATACTCCCTAGCTCTGTAAATCTATGTACTGAGAGGGCCTTGGAGCAGTGACCACCTCCACTTGGTATGAACATACCTAGTCTCTACATCTCGGCTTGTAATACCATTCTCCGATAAAGGGAACCGATATATATATATATATATATATATCCAAGGGAACCTATATATAACATACATATAAAACAACATGGATGGGCCTTGAGTGCATTATGGTAAGTGAGATAAGTCAGATAGAGAAAGACAAATACTGTATAATCTCACTTATATGTGGAATCTAAAAAAAAAAAAAAAAACCAAACTCATAGAATAGATTGGTAGTTGCTGGAGGTGCGGGTAGGGTAGAGGAAATGAGTGAAGGTGGTCAAAGGGTACAAACTTTCAGTTCTGGAGATACATATACAGCATGGTGACTACAGTTAACAAGAATGAACTGTGTATCTGAAAGATGCTAAGAGTACATCTTAAAAGTTCTCATAATAAGAAAAAAATACGTGAGGTGATAGATGTTAACTAAACTTAACTGTGGTAATCATTTCACAATATATACATACACCTTAAACTAGTACAATTTTATATATCAATGCTCCTCAACAAAACTGGAAAAATAAACTAATAAAATAAAAAAATAAGGGGCACCTGGCTGGCTCAGTCAGTACAGAATTCTACTTTTGATCTTGGGGTCGTGAGTTCAAGCCCCACGGTGAGGGTAGAGTTTACTTAAAAAATAAAATAAAAATAAAAATAAAAATAAATAAAATAAAGCATTTAAGAAAAGAAGGAGGAGGATCCAGCTTAAAAAACCTCCTACTGGCCAAACCGGGGATAATTTCAGCATCAAAACAAATAATGACAATAATGGATTATAACCTATTGAATAAAGTAAGAAACCATGAAGCAATGCTGATATAAATAAATGACTGAATAAATGGAAAGTGTGGGAGAGTTTCAGAGTACTTCTCCATAAAACACACATAAATTCCAAAATACAGAAGTGATACCTGACAGACTCTACCTTGATCAAATGATCAAAGGGAATATTAATAATTGGACTAATCAAAGTCCTATACCACTTGGTAAGATACAATGAGAAGTAATGTTCCTGCCAATTCAATTAGATGCTGGATCTTGAATCTAATCATGAGGAAACAAACAAAACCAAATTGGGAGGCTTTCTATAAAATAATCTACCTGTAATCTTCGAAAATGCCAAGGTAAAATATGTCAAGAAAATGTCTTTTCCTCCAAAGAAAAGGAAGACTGAGGTGCAAAGCCTGATCCTGAACTGGATCTTTCTGCTGCAAAGGATATAATTGGGACAACTAGAAAACCCTGAATGGAATCTGAGAACTAGAAGGTAGTAATGTATCACTGTTAATAAGAAAAAATGTTAAACTTTACCAGTAATCAACAAAATATAAACCCGTAGAGCCACTCCGGAGAACAGTAGGGAGGTTCCTCAGAAAGTTAAAAATAGAACTATCCTACAATCCAGCAATTGCATTATTAGATATTTACCCAAAGGATACAAAAATACAGATTCAAAGGGGTACATGCACCCCAATGTTTATAGCAACCTTATCAATAGTTAAACTATGGATAGGACCTAACTGTCCACTGACGGATGAATGGATAAAGAAGATGTGATGTGTGTGTGTGTGTGTGTGTGTGTGTGTGTGTGTGTATACATATATAATAATGGAATATTACTCCGCCATCAAAAAGAATGAAATCTTGCCATTTGCAACAACACGGATGGAGCTAGAGTGTATTATGCTAAGCAAAATATGTCAGTCAGAGAAAGACAAATATCATGTGATTTCATTCATATGTGGAATTTAAGAAACAAAACAGATGAACATAGGGGAAGGAGGGAAACAAAGAGGGAAAGAAACCAGAAGAGGCTCTTAATGATAGAGAACAAAATGAGGGTTGATGGAGGGAGGGAGGTGGGGGGCGGCCTAGATGGGTGATGGGCATTAAGGAAGGCACTTGTTATGATGAGCACTGGGTGTTGTACGTAAGTGATGATTCACGGAATTCTACTCCTGAAACCAATATTGCACTGTATCTCAACTAATTAGAATTTAAATAAAAACAAAACCCAAAAACCCAAAATACAAACTTAATACAACAGTTAACCCATTACAGATACAGTACACTAATTATTGCAGTTGACTATGCACTGAAACCAGCATATTTTCTAGGGGCAGAAAAATTAGTTCAGACCCCGAGATTCACCGTATGTACTGGGGTATATATGTATTTTATTAGGCCCAGCAATTACACTTTTGAAAATTTATCTTACTTTATCTATTTGGAACATGTGAACTACCATTACTAATAAATTACTCATAACACAGGGAACTGGGGAAGAACTGCTAGCCAGTCACCCACCACTCTCGCAGTGTGACCTCTTCTCCGCCCACAGCAAAGTATCTGCAAGGCTCTGAATGAATTCTACTCTAATATAACATCACAATTTTACATGTTATTCTCTTTGCCCATTTTGTTCACCTGGCAAATTTATATTCATAATTCAAGACATTCAAATGACACCTTTTCAGTATAACCTTCCTTGAAAATTCAATCTCTCCTTGGCACTTATATATAATCAAGACAGTAGAAGCCCCATCAGTGACTCCATTAAAAGTTATACATAAAAAAGCTATATATATAACATTTGCTTAAAAAAAAGTTTGCCTCATTCTCTAAACCTACGCTGTAGTCATTAGCCAAACGTGGCTACTAAGTACTTGAAACATGGCTACTCTAAATTGAGATGTGTCATAAATGTAAAATGCACCAAATTTAGAAGATTAAGTATGAAAAAGCATGTAAAAATCTCATTAATAATTTTTACCTTGTTACATGTTGAAATCATATTTTGGTATTTTAGTTAAATAAAATATACTATTAAAATTAATTTCATCTTTTTAATGTGGCTAGAAAATTTAAAATCACACATGACTCAATTATATTTTTATCAAATAAATATAAAGCTGTCATTATTTGTAGATGATATGAACCTTTCCATAGAAATTTCAAAAGGACCTGCAGATAAGTTATCAGAATTAACCACTGAGTTTTAGCAGAGTTGCTGGATATGAGGTGAATATAAAAAGGCCAATAGTATTTCTATATCCCAAAGAACAAATAATTATTACATGAAACTTTAAAAAGATATATCATTTACAATTGCATCAGGTAATATCAAATAACTAAGAATAAATATAATGCAGATGCGTAAGACTTCATCACAGAAAACTATAAAAATCTGACAGCTTGAGAGCTAAATTAAAGATGAGTTACAGGGGGCGACCAGGTGACTCAGTTAAGTGTCTGACTTCTGCTCAGGTAATGATCTCACAGTACATGAGTTCAAGCCACACGTCGGGCTGTCTGGTGACAGCTCAGAGTCTGGAGCCTGCTTCGTATTTTGTGTCTCCCTCTCTCTCTGCCCCTCCCCACTCACACTCTGTCTCTGTCTCTCTCTGTCTCTCAAAAAAAACTTAAAAAAGGGGCTGCCTGGGTGGCTCAGTCGGTTAAGCGTCCGACTTCAGCTCAGGTCACGATCTCGCGGTCCGTGAGTTCGAGCCCCGCGTCGGGCTCTGGGCTGACGGCTCAGAGCCTGGAGCCTGCTTCCGATTCTGTGCCTCCCTCTCTCTCTGCCCCTCCCCCGTTCATGCTCTGTCTCTCTCTGTCTCAAAAATAAATAAACGTTAAAAAAAAATTAAAAAAAAACAACTTAAAATTTTTTTTTAAAAATGACTTACAGAAAATTCAGAATATACCATCTTTTATACTAGAAGCCTCAAAAGTATAAGGACATCAGTTCTCCCTAGATTGGTCTACAGATCAGTGCAAATACCAATCAAAATATCAGTAGATTTGTTTGGACAAATGGACAAGTTGATCTTATAATCTATACAGAAATGCAAAGAGTCAAGAGCAGCTAAAATAATCTTGATGAAGAACAAATGGAAGGACTGATTCCACTGGATATCAAGACTTTTGAGAAGCAGGACTGAAGACTGGTACTGGTACAAGAAGAGCAAAACGGAGTAGAGTGGAGAGATAACACACATGTACATGGACATTTGATTTATGACAAAAGTGGCATTTTGTAAAGCAATGAGAAAAAATAAATTTTGTCCAAAAAATTAAGAAAAAGAGCCAGTATTGGGTCAACTAGATATCTAAATTAAAAGAAAAAACATGAATCTTGATTCACACAAAAATTCACACAACTACACATGAAAATCAATTCTAGGCAGACTGTGGATATAAAGGTAAAATTGAATAGTTAAATAATAATACGGGAGGTCATCTTCATGACAGTGAGGTTAAAAAAAAAAAGATTATTTAAATAGCTCACCAAAAAGCATTCTTCACTAAGGAAAAATTAGACCATTCTGAAAACCAAGAATTGTATTCAATAAAAGACACCATTAGAAAAATGAAAAAACAAGTTGACCCCTGTGCAGTTGAAAATCCATGTATAATTTTGACCCACTCCCCCAAACTTAACTAATAGCCTACTGTTGACTGGAAGCCTTATAACGTCAATAGTTGATTAACACACATTTTGTATATTACATGTATCACATACCATATTCTTACAATAAAGTAAGCTAGAAAAAAATGTCATTAAGAAAACCATTAGGAATAGAAAATACATTTACAGTACTATACTGTACTTATTGATATTGTCAGTGTATATGATTATTGAAAAAAACCCACGTGGAAGAAGGCCAGCACAGTTCAAACCTGTGTTGTTCAAGGGTCAACTGTAGTGCGTTTGCAGATGTAATTAAGGTGTAAATTAACATGAGGTCGTACTGGAACAGGGTATTAATCCAATGCGACCGTGTCCTTATAAGCTGAGGAGACAGGCATTCACAGTGAGCAGAATGCCATATGCAGACACAGACACAGAGGGAAGACAGCCATATGAAGAAGGAGACAGAGACTCGAATTATGCAGCTGCAAAGCCAAGGAACAGCAACTGATCGCTGGCAACCACCAGAAGCCAGGGAAGAGGAATGGAACAGTCTCCATCTGAACTTCTAAAAAGGACCAGTTCTGCCAACACTTTGATTTTGGACTTCTGGCCTCCTAAAGTGTGAGAGCACAAATTTCTGTTGTTTTAAACCACCCACTTAGTGGCAATTTGTTACTGAGGCCCCAGGAAACCGATCTATATACAACAGTCCTGACAGAGATTACAAAATAGACACACAGCAGAAGAGCAGTAAGTAGGGACAACTTCAAAGACTTGCTCTGCGAAATACAGAGCATCTGGCAAATTATTGGCCTGTCTTGTTGACAACTGCTTTTTATAGGAAGTCTTCTGACAAAACAAGAGAAACTGCTACTCTGGGTTGAATTCTGAATAAGTGGTTGGCAATATGAAAGTATGAAAGAAACCTGGTTAAGTGTGCATTACATCATGCGAGGGAGCACAGCGCAGGGTCCTAACAGCAGCGGAAAGTGCCCGATGTTAGGCCAGAAGCCGGAGTATTCCTGTTCCTAACACTTCCTAGTTATGTGACTGTAAACAAACAAACAAACAAAAACTTGAGCGAACACTGTGAGTTGCAAGGTTTTAATTCACAAAAACAAGCAATTTGCACTTGCTCTGTGTATCTCAAATAACTGTTGTGAAGATAGAACAAGGTTATTTAGGTGTGAAAGAAGTCTGAAGACAGTATATAATGTATAATACCACCATAGTTATCACTCTGCAGTTTACTGAGGTTTAAAAAAAATAGAGAATTACCCTGTGCTAAGACCTAAAAGGGAAGCAGGTCAAGGAAAGAACGAAAGTACGTAGAAACTGAAACTAAAATATAGAAATTGATTCTGATAAAAGAGAGTATATTTATAGAAATCACATGGTAGGAAAGAGATCATCTTCTTATACACTCAGATTTTTAAAAAAACATATATAAAGAGATGGAATGGCTGTATAACTAAGCATTAACATAAGAGAGTATCAAAATTATGTTTTCTCAGCTATAAAAATGGGATACGACTAATGGCTACCTCACCGCAGCAACTTCTTATTCAACATGTCTCCAGAGCCAAGGGAAACAAAAGCAAAAATGAATTATTGGGACCTCATCAAGATAAAAAGCTTCTGCACAGTGAAGGAAACAATCAGCAAAACTAAAAGGCAACCTACATAATGCAAGAAGATACTTGCAAACGACATATCAGATAAAGGGTTAATATCCAAAATCTATAAAGAACTTATCAAACTCAACATCCAAAAAACAAATAATCCAGTGAAGAAATGGACAAAAGACATGAATAGTCACTTCTCCCAAGAAGACATCCAGATGGCTAACAGACACATGAAAAAATGCTCAACATCACTCATCATCAGGGAAATACCAATCAAAACCACAATGAGATACCACCTCACGCCAGTCAGAATGGCTAAAATTAACTCCGGCAACGAAAGCTGTTGGCGAGGATGCGGAGAAAGAAGAACCCTTTTGCACTGTTAGTGGGAATGCAAACTGGTGCAGCCACTCTGGAAAACAGTGTGGAGGTTCCTCAAAAAATTAAAAAAAGAACTAACCTACGACCCAGCAACTGTATTTATCCAAGGTATACAGCTGTGCTGTTTCGAAGGGGCACATCACCACCCCAATGTTTATAGCAGTGCTATCGACAATAGCCAAAGTATTGGAAAGAGCACAAATGTCCATCAACAGATGAATGGATAAAGAAGATATGGTATAAATATACAATGGAGACGGGAGCCTGGGTGGCTCAGTTGGTTGGGCATCTGACTTCGGCTCAGGTCATGATCTCATGGCTCGTGGGTTTGAGCCCCCATGTTGAGCCTCTGTGCTGACACCTCAGAGCCTAGAGCCTGCTTCAGATTCTGTGTCTCCCTCTCTCTCTACCCCTCCCCCCTCATGCTCTTTCTCTGTCTCAAAAATAAACATTAAAAAATTGAAAAATACACACACACACACACACACACACACACACACACACACACACACAATGGAGTATTATTCAGTAATCAAAAAGAATCAAATCTTGCCATCTGCAACAACGTGCATGGACCTAAAATGTATTATGCTAAGTGAAATTAGCCAGAGAAAGACAAATATCATATGACTTCACTGATATGTGGAATTTAAGATACAAAACAGATGACATAAGGGAAGGGAAGCAAAAATAATATAAAAACAGGGAGGGGGACAAAACATAAGAGACTCTTAAATATAGAGAACAAATTGAGGGTTGCTGGAGGGGCTGTGGGTGGGGGGAGGGGCTAAATGAGGAAGAGGCATTAAGGAAGACACTTGGTGGGACGAGCACTGGGTGCCATATGTAGGGGATGAATCACTGGATTCTACTCCTGAAATCACTGCACTATATGCTAACGAACGTGGATGTAAATTTAAAAAATAGTAACAATAATGGCTATCCCATAAGGCTGTTGGACACTACAATGAACTAATGGATGTAAAACTGATCTGTAAATTATAATGTACTTTAAAATTATTTGTTGTAAAACTGTCATAAGTGTACTCAAAATAGAGCGTAAATTGAATAATACCAAGTCCAAAAAAATTTTGAACGTGTGTGTGTATGTAAGGGGTGATGAGGATGGTTTTAACATACTCATTGTAAAAGGAACGAGAAGCCACTGCTTGGCGCAGGTGGTATTCCTGTAATAAGAACAACGCTGGTCCTTACCAGAATGGGAAGCATCTCCAATGTATCAAAGATGGCATAAAACTATCATGAATTATATACAAATTATTTTCTGAAAACAATGTTTCAGACTTATTTCCACATGCGAAGTTAAGTTACATGCTTTAAGAAAAACTGTAAGAGAAACGCATAGGTACCAAACTGCTCATTGCTCAATGTTGAGAGAAACTGAATGAACTGAGGACAAAGAGAGTTTCAGAAAAGGAAGCCAGGGGCGCCTGGGTGGCTCAGTCGGTTAAGCATTCGACTCCGGCTCAGGTCATGATCTCTCAGTCCGCGTCGGGCTCTGTGCTGACAGCTCAGAGCCTGGAGCCTGCTTCGGATTCTGTGTCTCCCCCTCTCTCTCTGGCCCTCCCCTGCTCGCACTGTCTGTCTCTCAAATAAAAAAAAAATTAAAACGTTAGAAAAAAATTTAAAAACAAAAGATATCATTTTGCCTACCAAATGTGGGAAAAGAGAGGTGTTAATCTAACATGCACAAATATGCAAAGCCCAATACTCTGTTGATGGAGACCTAGCCTAACAGCACTGCACTGAAAGGAAGGGCAGGCAGGCAGGCAGGCAGGCAGGCATCTAAAAACAATGACTATCAACCAGACTCATGCAAGGACTATTTATGAAGCTAATGGGGCAAGAAACGCAAAAATATACAAAACGAAAGACAGCATCAAAAACAGGTACCCTAGAGAATAATGTGAGAAAACATCATCTGAAGCAGCCTAAGGCTAACAATTCATGAAAACTGTCTCCAGTGGGGAAACCCACAGAGGCAGCAGTCAAATACAGTCTAGTTCAATTTAAGTAGCCATTTATTCACAACACAAAAGAAACTCAAGAGGGAACAAGAAGTTCAGGCAAGAATCTCAATCACCAACCAACAAGACATTACTCCTATTCGGTGTATGAAGAAGGACAGACCACACAGATTTTTCTTCTTAATCACATACAAAGATGACTCTGGCAGCAGCCAAAAGTCTGTGTCTACAGCACACTAAAAACAGGCAACATGAAAAACATTTGGAGCCACCCAAAACCAACATCTCGGCATACTCTGAGAGAAGGCTGTAGGCATACAGATCAACAAATCATGCTGATTTGTGTTAAACAGGGGGAAAATAACCATTAAAAGACACTTATGATCTATATACCATGACAATTTTGTTTTCCTAAATTGCAGGTTTTGTGTGTAATAAGTTGGAAGCAAAAGTAAGAAAAAAATAAACTTTTCATCAAAAGAGAAATAAAACTGTTTTTTAAGCAGTAATACTTGATTATATGTCTATGTATCTATATTTTTATATAGAGTAACATAATAGCTCTATTGAAGTATGATTCACATACGATACAATTTACCTACTTAAGTGTACAAGTCAATGGTTTTTAATACATTCATAAGTATGCAGCCATCACCACATTGAACTTTAGAGCATTTTTTTGGAGAATGTTTTTTAAGTTTGTTTATTTTGAGAGAGAAAGAGCACGTCGCAGGGGAGGGGCAGAGAGAGGAGAGAGGAGAGAGGAGACAGAGAGAGAGAGAGGAGAGACAGAATCCCAAGCAGGATCTGCACCTTCAGCGCGGAGCCCAATTTGGGGCTCGAACTAAAAAACCATGAGATCATGACCCGAGCTGAAACCAAGAGTCAGACACTTAACCGACTGAGTCACCCGGGTGCTCCTAACTTTAGAACATTTTTATCACCCAAAAAAGAAACTTCATGTTCATTAGCAGTCATGCTCCATTTCCCCTAAAACACCTCTCTTCTCAGCCTTAGTCTACTTTCTGTTTCCATGGATTTAACATCTGGACGGGCACATAAATGGAATCATACAAAATGTGGCTTTTGTGATTGGCTTCCTTCGCTTAAAATGTTTTCAAGGTTCATTCATGTTTAGCATATATCAGTACTTCATTCTGTTTAATTTTTTTTTAACATTTATTTATTTTTGAAAGGTGTGGAAGGGGCAGGAAGAGGGAGACAGAGGATCTGAAGCAGGCTCTTCATCGTGAGCGCAGAGCCCAATGAGGGGCTCAAAGTCACAAACTCCACGAGATCATGACCTGATCCAAAATGAAGAGTAGGCACTTAGCTAACTGAGCCACCCAGGGGCCCCGGTGCTTCATTCTTTTTAATGGCTAAATAATATTCCATCGTATCTATAGATACCACTGTTTATTTATCCATTCTTCAGCCAATGGACAGTTAGATTGTTTTCACTTTGGGGCTATTACGAATAATGCCGCTATGAACATTCGCATATGAGTTTTTGTGTGGACATGTGTTTTCACTTTTTTTAGGTACACAGCTGGGAGTAGAGTTGCTGGGTCAGATGGTAATGCTATGTTTAAGCTTTTCAGGAACAACCAGACTGTTTTCCAAAGTGACTGCACCAGTTTACAGCTGCAGCAATGTATGAGAGATCTTATCTCTCTACAACCTCACCAATACTTACGATCTGCCTTTTTTATTCTAGGCATCCTAGGGGATGTGAAACACTATCTGGTTGTGGTTTAGATTTACATTTCTGATGGCTAATGATGTTGAGTGTCGTTTCACATGCTTACTGGCCCCTTAATATATCATCTTTGAAGAAATGGTTCCTCAGATCCTTTGCCTATTTTAATAAGTTACTTGGGTTCTTTATCATTGGGTTGGAAGAGTTTACTGTATATTCTAGACACAAGTACCTTACCAGAGATAAGGATCTGCAAACATTTTCTCCCTTTCTTGGGTTGTTTTTTTCAGTTTCTTAGATTGTTATATTTCTACTTTTTCTCTTGCCCTTTTAGCCCTTATTTTAAAAATCAAAATACAGGCTCCTGGGTGGCTCAGTCGGTTAAGCATGCGACTTCGGCTCAGGTCATGATCTCACGGTCCATGAGTTCGAGCCCCGCGTCAGGCTCTGTGCTGACAGCTCAGAGCCTGGAGCCTGCTTCCGATTCTGTGTCTCCCTCTCTCTCTGACCCTCCCCTGTTCATGCTCTGTCTCTCTCTGTCTCAAAAATAAATAATAAAAAAATGTTAAAAAAATTTTTTTAAATCAAAATAATATACACATAATTAACCATTCAATAATACCCAATAAGACTTAAGTGAAAAGCAGTAGTTCACTGCCTCCCCCTTAGTCCACTAACATCAACAGCTTTCACCTCTTGTGGCTGTTTCATCTGATAGTGTCCCCTACGGTCCTACATAAAAATCATTTCTTGCAATTGCTTGATTCATCCATTTTTGACATTACAGATTTTCTGTAATGACAAATAAGGAATTAGTTCTCTTATACTCCCAGAGTCCCTTCCAATATAGTTATATCATTATTTGGGGTTAAATCAGTTAGTCTTTAATCATACACCTTCCAGCTAAATCCATAATTAATGCTTAAATAATGAACCTTTTTTAATGCTTTATTAGCATATAATAGGGTATTAAGAGCATATAATAGGGTATTAAGAGAAGAGAAGATCAGCATGTAATTGGGAAGGACGCCCAGACATCTTTAACCGGAAGTTGGTTGTACCTCCTTTAACTTGTTTCCCATTTCTCAGTGGATAATTTTTCAGTTAGAAATTAAATGCTGTACTGTTTAATTTCAGAGAAAGAGCCTAAAAATTCCTGGGTTTTCACCTACCTCAATTACTCATTGGTTCAGGAAACCCTATTTTCTGAGTCTGTACATGACACTACTCTTCTGGGGACCTGGTGACTATTATAGAAATTGTAAGATGCTACTTAAATTCTAGTAGGCATCTAAACCTACACGTGTTAGCAAACACGTCAACGACTTAAAATAACCTGGTATTTCATGGAACGTGGAGAGAAGGATGTGAGAAACAAAGAGGGCTTCCCAGCTAGTGATACAGTTTTTATGAACATTCAATTACAAAAGCAGGAATCGGACCCAAAGATTTGTGAAAACAGTATGTGCACAACACTTATAAACAAAGTCCATGGGGACACCTTGGTGGCTTAGTCAGTTGAGCATCCACCTCTTGATTTCAGCTCAGGTCATGATCTCACGGTTCATGGGATGGAGCCCCATGTCAGGCTCTGTGCTGACAGTGCAGGGCCTGCTTGGGATATTCTCTCTCTCTCTCTCTCTCTCTCTCTCTCCCCCTTCCCCACTCACACACTCTCTCTCTCAAAATACATAAACTGAAAAAAATAAATAAAAATAAACAAAGACCCTGAGTTACTCCCTGAGTTGCAATAACAATATAACATGCAAATTATAAAAGGTACCTTGATTGCCTACATACTACCAGAAAACAGTTTAACATATAGGATTACTTATCTGGAGGGAAGTTATCAAGAAGAGAAATCACCCTGAAGAGGGCTCAAACAACTTGGATTTCTAGTCCCTTGCAGGTGAAGGGAGAAAGAAAAGGGGACAGGAGAAATCAAGCTCCCAAGCTCAAAAAACTAGGCCAGGCATTTCATCTTCATACCCCATATGGTAGACACTCTTACTCGACTTTAGAGATGAAAAAATTGCTCAGATAAGTTATATAGCCAGACTTACACAGCTGGAAAAGGACTCCAAAGTCATGTTCTTCTTCCCAAAGGACCCTCAAGGTGAACACCCTTAGATAAGAATGCAAGATTACAAAGGAGAGTTGTCTGATCTCCGGTATCCCAAAGCTTCAAATCCCAAGGGCCTTACCTCCTCTTTCCCTTAAAACATAGCTGACAGTGTTTTTAAGGTTTCTCCCCCCCCCCCCAACCAGTAATTGGAAATCCCTCTTTCAAAAAAGCCATAAGACCTAAAGAATCACTGAAACAATGTTTTTAAGTGAACTTTGATTATCAAAACTACCTGTCAAGGGAATGACTCTAACGATTAGATATTTGACTTTGGGCATGTCATTGAACTCTTCTAAGTTTTGGTATATTTCTTCAACTCTAAAATAAGAATTACATTATTTTCCCCTCTCACTGCTATTGTGATGGTTCAATTAGACACAATTCATAACCTCATAGTCCAGAAAGCGTACAAATAGAGTCAGCAGAAGTAGCAAATATTAAACTTGGTCACTGATATCATCAATCCCAATACGAACAGTCCGATGTGTGTTCATTCATTCAACAAATGCTGACTGAGAGCTCCCCACTGCCAGGCATTGTTCTAGCTGCTGGAACAGAGCGGTGAACAACACAGGCAAAACCCCTACTTTCACAAAGTGCACTTTCTGGTGGAGAGACAAAAGCAAAACAAAACACACACGAATTTACTTATCCCAGGTGGTAAGAAGTATAATGAAGAAACTATGGCAAGAAGGGGCAGCGTGCCTGGAGGTGGTATTCCAGGCAGAGGAGGTGAGGGGACGTTTGGTAAGGGAAGATTTAAGGGGAGCCCTGGATGAAGTGAAGGGGTGAGCCATGTAATGTCAGGGAGGTTCGGGGTCCGGGTGGAGCAAACAAGTACAGGTACTGAGGGAGGTATACACGCTGCATACTGAGGAAAAGCAACAGGTGCACTCTGTAAACACAACCCTAGAGAAGCCTCAGCGCCTCATAAATTGAACGGGATCCCCGGCTGCTGTTTTCTGAGTGCTACATAAAAGCCAGTGTAGACATGAAAATCCAGACACTTACTTCCCAAGGCCAGCACCCTGGCGTGGGCTGAACATGGCCCAAGGGGAGATGCCTTCTTCTGACCGACCCAAACCGTCTGGAGAGACTGTTCTACCAATCTGCACAGAGGTAGCGTGTAGGCCACCTGCAGCCTCCAAGGGACTTCCCTTTCAGTAGAAGTTATGGGATCTGTACTCATCAAAACAAATAGGCCTGTTGACTCAGAAACGGAAACAGACTAATTGGGTTGAACCAGATTCTATAATGACATTCATTAAAAAAGGAGCTAAAATGTAAGATAATCACAACTTTCAATGTTCCTTTTTATCTGGATATTGGTAAAATTTTTTTAATCTGTTAAGTTAAATGAGACCACGTGATATACACTGGCTCTCGATTCTGAAGACCCAAGTAGAAGTCCCATTTTTGCCGTTTGCACCCAAGTCACATAGCTTACTTACAGTGTAACCTAACTTCAATTTCCTCATTTGTAAAGTGAGGATAATGAATACTGCTCTATCTCACCAGGCTCCTGTGATAAATTCTAATTAATCAAATTAATCATTTGTTGTTGTTGTTGTTGTTATTTAGATAGTCAAGTAAAAAAGTAAGGGACGCCTGGCTGGCTCAGTCAATAGAGTATAAGACTCTTGATCTTGGGGTTGTGAGGTTGGGCCCCATGTTGGGTATAGAGATTAGATAAAAATAAAATCCTAAAAAAAAATAAAAAGTAAAAAAGGTCAATGCAATTACACTTGATGCTGAACAACGTGGGTTTGAACTGTGGAGTCCACATATATGCAAATTTCTGGTAAATACGGCACAGTACTGTAAATGTGTCTTTTCTTCCTTATAACTTTTTTTTTAATTTTTTTTTTTAACATTTATTTATTTTTGAGACAGAGAGAGACAGAGCATGAACGGGGGAGGGGCAGAGAGAGAGGGAGACACAGAACCGGAAGCAGGCTCCAGGCTCTGAGCCGTCAGCCCAGAGCCCGACGCGGGGCTCGAACTCACGGACCGTGAGATCGTGACCTGAGCTGAAGTCGGACGCTTAACCGACTGAGCCACCCAGGCGCCCCTCCTTATAACTTTCTTAATAACATTTTCTTTTCTCTAGCTTACTTGATTGTAAGGATACAGTATATAATACATAGAGGAGATACATGTTAATCATCTGTTTGTGTTATTGATAAGGCTTCCAGTCAACAGTAGGTTATCAGTAGTTAAGTTTTGGGAGAGCCAAAAGGTACATGCAGATTTCAAACAATGCAGGGAGCTGAGACCCCAATCCCATGTTTCTCAAGGGTCAACTGTCTGAGAGAAATAGACAATGTTTTTATTAGCAAAAAAGACCTTGCGTATATCAAAAGACTTTAAACCAAAAAAGTTAAAATTTTTTCAAATAAATAGGCTTCCACATTAAAAATAATAATAAAATTCCTTGCCCCTGAGAAGTTCCATTTGTTCCTGCTGCTTATAACCCACCTAGAAGGTCAACATGTGCCATGACGATGATGATACCGTAAAAACAGAGCAATCCTGCGACTGAGGGTTTCTCACAAGGGCACCAAGTGTCAACTTGACTGGAGCCCTCCTCTCCTCTGAGTTAATCACATCGCACTCTTCTGTCAGGCCTCTACTCTTGGCAGACTTAAGCCCTGTCCTTAGCACAAGAAAGTAGCTCTTCTGCGCCCGATTTAGGAAATCATTAAACTGACTTAAGTGTGTCCACCTTCACAAGATGTTTCTGGATCAACCCTGTCAGAAACAATTTGTGTTCCTCTGAACTCTAAATTACTCTGCTCCTATAGATCAGCTGCTCTGTGTCATGGTTATTTGTGAACGGTCATCATCCCCTTACTAGATTGTAAGCTACTTGAAAGCAGTAGCTTTCTCGAATATCCTTCGTCAAAGCACTTTATGCCAGGGCCTTGAATACTGTTCCCAGACAACTCCAAAATATGAACTGACCATCAAAGGTAGTTTATGGCAGGCACCGTTGTAGGTGCTAGAGACAGTGTGTGTGTGTGTGTGTGTGTGTGTGTGTGTGTGTGTGTGAATTTAAAACACCAACGATGGCCAGAAGCAAGGAAAATTGACTGTGGCAGGGACCTGACAATCTATAGAAGCTGAGGATATACATCACTTGAGCATCTGGAGGGGAATGTCAGGGGCGCCTAGGTGGTTCAGTCGGTTGAACATCAGACTTTAGCTCTGTCGGCGCAGAGCCTGCTTTGGATCCTCTGTCCCTCTCTCTCTCTCTCCCCCTCCCCTGCTCATGCACGCATTCTCTCTCTTCCTCAAGAATAAACATTAAAAAAAAAAGAGTTAGAAGGGAATGCCAAATAGCTGCCATTGAGAGAATGAAAAAAGGTACATGTTCAATCTTCAGAGAAAGACGCCTCTATCAGATTGGCACGGTGGTATGTGAGGAAACGACAAGTATTTTGTGAAGATAAGGAAACCACTCAAATTCCCAAAGGCTTCGCCAGCCTTTTGATCTACAAAGATGCAGATTAAGTATGAGGAGACTCCTCGTGGGTCGATAGGTATTCTACAAAGATCTCCTTGGGGCCAGTCTGGGTGCAACGCAGCAGAGTGGTGAAGGTCGCTGGCACCCAACTGCCTGCACTCAAATCCTGGCTTTGCCACTTACTACTCGAACCCCGCCTTGTGGTATCAGCCAGCTATTTGACCTCTCCGTGCCCCCAACCTGCCCATTTGTAAAATGGGGATAATAATGGGCTCTGCTTCTCAGGGTTGTCACGAAGATCAAATGACAATGTATGTAAAGTGTCTGGAAAAAAGCCTGGCACACATTAAATGTGGTATAAGTCCCATCTAAACTGGGACAATTCTGTGAAAGGAAAGAGACACTATTAATATTTCATCGAGACTGTGTAGAAATTGAGACTGTACTAGGCAAACCAGGACATATGGTCACCCTGTAAGTGTCAGAAGAAACAAGAGGATGTGATCAGAGAGAATTCCCTGCTTCATGACTTTATATGGAGACTGCCCACAGGTACCATACAGGGACCAAATGTTAGCATCTGAATAATATTCTCTTGCATGCACATATGTTAGCCTATGCTTTTATTGTAAATAAATGGTTTTAATTACTATACCAATCAATATTGGCAGGCTTCCCTCAAGATTAATAACAAGCATCCGACAAATACTGAAGACATGTCAGCAAGAAAGATGGTAAAACGTGCTCCTGTCCTCAAGAAGCAAACCACCAGTTAGATGACTCCTGCAGGTACTTTCCTGCTAACAGTCGTCAGAGGTCATTGCTGTAAGCAAATACATCAAAGCAGGGAGATATCTCAAAGAAATACTGGAAAAGATAAAACAGGCATCTTGAAAAATGAACAGAGCAAAGAAGAGAAATAAAGTATTTCATTATTTTACACAGCACTGCCAAACAGATGAAGACATTCTAGAAAGAAAAAACGAAATTCGCAGAAAGTATTTGCAGTAGATAGCTTTGGTTTGGCCTGTGCGGCATCCATTTCCCTTTCTTTGTGGAATTCTGCTGTTTCATTTTCATTTTGTGCAACCTCAGTAGGAAAAAATATCCTTCCATTTGGAAGAAAACATAATTCAAGGAAAGGAAAGAGGGGGGAAGGAGGGAGGGAATGAATCAATCAGAAAAATTGTTAATTGTATGTGTGTGATTAATAGCTCAAAGAAAGAGATCTCAAGTTTTATAGATAGGCATTAAAATGCTTACAGATGAAATGATGTCATGTCTGAGATGTGTTTCAAAATACTATGGGTCAGGTGAGTGGGTAGAGATGTGGATGTATATAAAATCAGATTGGCTCTGTATTCATAACTGCTGAAGTTCAGTGATGAGTAGAGTACATGGGGTTAATAATTCCATTTAGTTTTCTTTAGATTTAAATTTTTTCATAGTGGTTATTTTTGGTTCATCTACAGTATGGTCCCAATTTTATATAAGCATTTCTCTCTATTCTTCTATCTATACACATGCATGGAAAGATATCTAAGATTAATGTTCAGCCGGTATTTATGATGGGTATGTCTGGGTGTTAAGATGTGGATTAGCTTCATTATTTTCATCCCTGAACTTTCCACATTATTTGAATTCAAAATTACAATCATGTTATTTTCTCAAAAATAATGGAGTGAGGGACACATGGGAGGCTCAGTCAGTTAAGCGTCTGACTTCAGCTCAGGTCATGATCTCACGGTTCGTAAATTCAATCCCCACATCACAGGCTCTCTGCCGTCAGCGCAGTGCCCACTCCGGAAATTCTGTAGCCCTCTATCTCTGCCCCTTCCCCCCCCGCCGCCTCTCTCTCAAAAATAAACATTTAAAAATATAATGGAGTGATATTTCTTAAACAAAAAGGTTACAATCAAATATGACAAAATTGTTAACAGGTTGAATTTGGTAGGAATATGAATGATTGCTTCCTGTATTATTTTTATTTTGTATATATTGTTTAAGTTTACTTATTTTGAGAGAAAGAGAGAGAGTGGGGGGGGGGGAGAGGGGCAGAGAAAGAGAGGGAGAAAGAGAATCCCAAGCAGGCTCCGTGCTGTCAGCGCAGAACCTCCCGTGGGGCTCAATCCCATGAACCGTGAGACCGTGACCTGAGGTGAAATCAAAACTTGGACACCTAACTGACTGAGCCACCCAGGGGCCCCTCTGTATTACTTTTAATTTAAAAGTTAATAAAGAGGCCCCTGGGTGGCTCAGTTGGCTAAGTGTCTGACTCTTGATCTTGGCTCAGGTCGTGATCTCACGGTTTGTGAGCTGGAGTCCTGCACTGAGCTCTTTGGTGACAGCGTGGCGCCTGCTTGGGATTCTCTCTCTCCCTGCCACTCCCCTACTCTTTGTCTCTCAAAATAAATAAATAAATAAACATGCAAAACAATTTTTGATTCAAAAATATTTTAAAAATGCTTGTGAAGATTCTCTAACGTAAGTTTTCTCGATCTTGGAACTATTTGCATATTAGGCCAAGGACTCTCTATTGCGAGGGGCTGTCCTGCGTACCAGAGTGTTTCCCTGCATCCCTGGCTTCCACCCACTGACATCAATAGCACTACCACCATCCTGCTGTCATGACAACTAAAAATGTCTCCAGGTATTTATCAAATGTGTTCCTGGGAGATAAAAATCCCCCACTCCCCGCTAAGAATCCACTGCTCTAACATGTATCTTTTTTTTTCTTAATGGTTATTTGTCTACTCGGAGAGAGAGAGAAAAAACCCCAAGCAGGCCCCACAGTGTCTGTGCAGAGCCCAACATGGGGCTCGATCCCGCAAACCATGAGATCATGACCTGAGCCGAAATGAAGAGTCGGATGCTCAACAGGTTGAGCCACCCAGGCGCCCCTAACATTTATCTTATCCAAAGCAGTCTCAATTCTGCACAACACAGATTCCCCAATCCGTAGGTATATCCTGCATATCTACTAATAATGTCCAACCTTGTATCACTTTCTTTCATATTCTGAATTCAGTTAACAATACGCTACTTGTAGTTCAGACTACTTCAAGTATATAAACCCAATTTTTCTGCTACAGATTTAATGATTCAATAAAAAGTATACTGCTTCTGACATTTCCTTTATTCAGTTCCAAAGCCTGAAACTAAAACCTTAGGCTACATATAGTACTATAACCTTCGAGATTATGGGAAAAAGCAATAAAGGTTATATAATCCAATCTTCTTAAAATATACTACTAACCTTTGGTCAAACTAAACAAGTCCCAAAACATGCCCCAAAGCAGAGTAACTCATACAAAGATGAAAGCTCAAAGGATAATACAATCGTCCTCAGCCTCTTACTACTCAAAATGAGATCTGCTGACCAGCAGCATCAGCATTACCCCAGCTTGTTTAGAAATGCAGAAGCTCAGGCACCACTCCAGACCTACTAAATCATAATCCGCAATTTAATAAGCTCTCCAGGTGATTTGTATTCACACTAAGCTTATGGAGCAGTGATCCAGCTGTTTTTTAATACAGACTTGCTTGAAGTTGAAGTTTAGTGAGCTATATTCTTGTAATATAGAGATTAAGTTTCTTTTATTTTTGGAGATGAAATAAATACTGTATAGTTACAAAATAGCCACAGGGCAAGAGAAAAATTAATGGAATCCACCTCTACCACCACCACCCCCCCCAAAAAAATATAATCTTATGAAAACAATCTCAAAGATGAGACAAATGTCATATTTTAAAATCAAGCTGAGAAAACCAACAGTTATATAATGGATCATTCCCATTTAGAAAAATTTATTTCTATTTATTTATTTAGAGTGTGTGTGTGCATGCAAGTCAGGGAGGAGCAGAGGGAAAGAGAGAGAGAGAAAGAGAAGGAGAAAATCTTAAGTAGGCTCCATGTTTGGGCACCTGGGTGGCTCAGTCGGTTGAGTGCCCAACTCTTGATTTTGGCTCAGGTTGTGATCTCATGGTTCGTGAGTTCAAGCCCCACATTGGGCTCTGTGCTGACAGAGAAGAGTCTGCTTGGGATTCTCTCTCTCTCCCCCTCCCCTGTGTGCGCTCTGTCTCTCTCTCAAAAATATATAAATAAATGTAAAAAAAAAAAAAAAAAAAAAAAGCAGGCTCCATGCTCAGTGCAGAACCCAACGTGGGGCTCGATCTCACGACCCTGGGATCACGATCTAAGCCAAAATCAAGAGTTAGATGCTTCAACAACTGAGCCACCCAGGCGCCCTGAAAAAAGAATTTAATTAATTCTCTTGGCCAAGAGCAAAGCTAGTCTCAACAGCATAAAGCTATAGTTCCCAAACCCAGCAGATTATCCTGAATATTTATTTTTTCTTTTAATAAAGATTTCTGAGACCTACTTCCAGATGTTATGATTCAGGAGGGCTGGGATGCTCTATTTTTAAAGACCATTTTAGCCATTTCTGATGATTGGTTTTATTTGAAAATCGCTGTCTTAAGAGGATAAAAAACATACCATTTTCTTTCTCATTAATTTTTAAAATAATGGATACGCATTTGGCCTATAACTGATATGTAAAAGACTAAAATAAGGGACTAATCAGTCCTGGAGAAAAAAGTTTAGATGAAGGGAGATCATGTGGTTTCAAATTATCCACACATAGAAAAGGGTGATCTGTGTCAGCAATCATGAAGTGCCCTGGAAGAAAAGAACCATTTCTGAGCATCTAAACTTGAACTCAATTTATTTATTTATTTATTTAAAAAAAATTTTTTTTTAATTTATTTTTGAGAGAGAGAGAGGAGAGACACACAGAGTGTGAGCAGGAGAGGGTCAGAGAGAGAGGGAAACACAGAATTGGAAGCAGCCTCCAGGCTCTGAGCTGTCAGCACAGAGCCTGACGTGGGGCTCGAACTCACGAACGGTGAGATCAGACCTGAACCGAAGTCAGATGCTTAACCGACTGAGCCACCCAGGGGCCCTTTGAACTCCATTTAGAATGAATACAACTAGCAACCTCCTTTAGCACCACAGAGTACACAACAGGAACTCAGAAATATTTCTTCAATGTGCAAATAATGAACACTGTGAGATTTTATGAAATATAAGTTAGATAAGTTACACTGCTGTGTGCAAGATAGGATCTACAACAAGGCCTCTAGGAAGGTTTGGATTTCAAGAAGGAATAATGAGGAAGAGAAATAGGAGAAGAGGAAGGACAGGAAGAGAATTAGGAGGAGGATGAAGAAGAAAAAGAATTTTTCCAAGATAAGAATTTTAGTGGCAACCTAATGGGCTGTTTCATGAATCTGTCCATTCTTTTTGACTCCATTGTCATTATCCTAATATAAGTTAATATCACTACATTGGAGCCTCATGACTGGCTCCCCCCACTTCTACTACCGAACCCCTTAAATCATTCTTGACATAGCAGCCAGAGTGATCTTTTTAAATGTCTTTGAGATAGAGAGAGTGACTCAAATAAGAAATGGTAAGTTCAAAAAAAAAAAAAAAAAGAAAGAAAAGAAATGGCAAGTTCAGAAGTCAGGCCTCCAACAGATGTAAAATCAGCGTTCAGAAACGGCAGCGACAGCATCTGTCTTAGTCTACTCTGGCTGCTATAACAAAACACCACAGACTGGTAGTTTGGCTTATAAACACAGAAATTTATTTCTCACCGTTCTGGAGCCTGGAAGTCTGAGATCAGAGTGTCAGCATGTTCAAGCCAGGGCTCTCTTCTGTATCCTCACACAGGGCACAGGGGTTAAAGGATCTCTCTGAAGCATCTTTTATTTATTTATTTATTTTTAATGTTTATTTATTTCTGAGACAGAGAGAGACAGAGCATGAGTGGGGGGAGGAGCAGAGAGAGAGGGAGACACAGAATCCAAAGCAGGCTCCAGGCTCCGAGCTGTCAGCACAGAGCCTGACACGGGGCTCGAACTCACAAACTGTGAGATCATGACCTGAGCCGAAGTCAGACGCTCAACCGACTGAGCCACCCAGGCGCCCCTGGAGCGTCTTTTAAAAGGCAGTAATCTCATGAGGCTCCACCCTCATGTCTTAAACACACCCAAAAGGCTTCATCTACTAAGACCACTGATTTCAACATATGAATTTGGGGGGAACACAAACATTCAGCATCCTTAACCAGACATCCTTAACCAAGGTCTTCCAGGGATGTGATCTTGGTAGTAATTCCAGATCTTTTGATTCCCTTGGTTCCCGCCTGCTTTCTAAACCATTAAACCAGTCTTTCTATCAGTGCTGTAAGGTACTTGAAAACCTTCCAGTAAATTCCTCTTCTGCTTATGTTGGCTAGAGTTAGGGCTGATAATTCTCAGCCAAGAACCTTTCCTGCCTCCTCCCCCCACCATCCCCTTTTAATGACCTGTCACTCACTGAGTTTATTTCAGCCTTCCAAAAATGGGTATAATTAAAAAGCAAAAATTCTAAATACGATTTACATCACCAAACATGCCAATACACTACACACTCCTGCCACTGGGTTGTCTTGGAATGTGCTATAATCTAAGCTTATTATGCTCATCCCCAAAAGGGTGCCTGGGTGGCTTGGACAATTAAGTGTCCAACTCTTGGTTTTGGCTCAGGTCATGATCTCACAGTTTGTGGATTCAAGCCCTACATAGGGCTGCACGCTGAGAGTGCAGGGGCCTGCTTGGGATTCTCTCTGCCTCTCCTCTGCTTGCACGCGCTCTCTCTCTCTCTCTCTCTCTCAAAATAAAAAAATTAACTTAAAAAAAAATACCTGCATAGCTAGTTCATCATCTCACTCTTATCTCTGGTCAAATCACCTTATCAGAGAAGCCTTCTCTGATTACTCTAAATAAAAGAAAGATCCTTCTTTATACTATGTTATTTTTCTCCCAAGTTATTATCACTATCTGACATATCATGAATTTACTTATTTATTTATTGTCTATCTTCAGATGTAATATAAACTCCACAAGGGGAGGGACTTTGTTTTGTCATTTCCCTATCTTTAGTGCCTACAACAAAGCCTGGCACATAGTAGCTGCTCAACAAACTCTGTGGAAGAAATGATTAAGTAAATTTTAGCTTTTTTTTATTATAAAAATTTATTTCAAAAACTAGACATCATGATGAGCACTGAGTAATGTACAAAAATGTCAAATCACTATGTTGTACACCTGAAACTAATATAACATTGTCCACTACACTTCAATAAAAACTTGAAAAGTAAAACATAAGTGGATACATAAACATGTATTAATTACTTTCTCATACACACACACACACACACACACACACATTGTGACAGACATAGATATGTGCCACCTAGCTCTCCCTTTAAAGAAGGACTTAGTGTCCCATTTGCTAGGAGTGCTGTCACCCCTGAAAGATCACCTCTGCAGAGTTGCCTTGCCCAAGGTCATGTTCCTCCCAAGGTAGCCCATATCCAGTGACTGATGGAGCTGAGGGTATAATGGTGCAGCCACTTCAACCCAGTGCAGGACAACTTAAAAAGGCCATTTTAGCTCTAGGCTCCCTGTAGGGTCAGCTAAGACT
Source organism: Panthera uncia (assembly GCF_023721935.1). Taxonomy (NCBI): domain Eukaryota; kingdom Metazoa; phylum Chordata; class Mammalia; order Carnivora; family Felidae; genus Panthera; species Panthera uncia. The sequence continues at coordinate 81,742,467 of NC_064807.1, forward strand.
ACTGTTCAGGACAGCATCATAACTCAACTTCTTCCCCTGCCAAATCCTGCCTCTTTCCCATCCCTCCCACAGAGATGGACAGAAGGGCACTTCTTAACATCCTGCACACTAAACTATCTCAACTTCTGCCTCCAGGAGACCCCAGCCTGTGACACGCTTATTGTTAAAACTAAAAACCAAACAAACCAACAAACTACATCCCGATAAAGTAGAAAATTAATACCCTTATAACAGATAGTCCTACAATATTGCGTTCTCTCCTTCTACAGAAATGGTTACATAATAAAAGAGTCCCCTGTTTTTAACTAGGCATAAGGCCAACCAGTAAAAACTATTCTTCTGTGTATCCAGGTGTGGCCATGTAACTAAGTTCTGGCCAATGAGATTTGAGCTTAAGTGATGTGTATAACTTCCAGAACTTGCTCTTAGAGGAATTAATGTGTCCTCTTCCCTCTGACCTTTCCCCTTTTTTTGAAAGGGAATATGGACATAATAATTGAGTATCTCAGATTATGCAGATGTGGGTAACCAAACAGAAGGAGCCTGGAACCCTGTGGAGCCACCATACCAGCCCTGGACTGCTCAAACAAGATCATCACGTGAGAAAGAGCCAACCCTCTATCTTGTTAAACCCCTGTGTCACCTGGGTGACAGCTACAATTGCTTTCTGTGCTCTGTCCCTCCCCAGCCCCATGCACTCTCTCACTCACCACAGCCAGCAAATGCAGGTCTTTATGGGAAGGCTATTCTCAGGCTGCCAGCACGTCCGGTCACTTATGCACCCCTCCCCATGGACAGCAGTCCTTATGCAATGACTGATGGGGCCAGGAGTATTATAAAGGCTTTACCTTCTTGTCTTGTTCTTGATTGTGACAGCTGTTAGGAATAAGCTCCAGAACTCCCCCGCAGGACTGAGCCAACAGTGTCCTCCCTGAGATCTTGCTTGATCCTTGCTGCACCCGTGCTTGGCCTCCAGTCCCCTTCCCTCTTCTCAGAGCCACTTCCTCACCCCTACCAAGTTTCCCTGAAATTCTTCCTAGTAAGTCACTGCCCCCATGAAATCTCATCCCGTGTTCTATTTCCAGGGACCCAAACCTGAGATAGGATATATCTCACTGGATATATCCAACGAGCACCATCCCATTCCCTAGGGTTCCTCACCGTTATTACACCTGTACACCCTGCCAAACCTTGTCCTGTGCAAAATCAAATAGACGGTGACTCTCTTAAATCAAAATGGAATTATAGGGTATACCACATACCTCACCTTTTTCACTTAAAACAGTTCATGGACCATATTCCACGACTGTAGAATATACATACACCTCATTATTATTCAGGATATATGGTTGCCTATAATTTGAAGTCTAAATAAACATCAAAAACATTTGGTGGACGCCTGGATGGCTCAGTCAGAGGAGCATGTGACTCCTGATCTTGGGGTCATGAGTTTGAGCCCCATGTTGGGTGTAGAGATTAAACAAACAAACAAACAAACAAACAAACAAACTTTAAAAATTTTTGGAGGAGAGAAGTGAAGAAGGAATTTACAAAGAAGAGAAACTTCTTTGGTTCATACCTGTAGTTCTGTTCATCAATGAGAAAAAAGATTATATATACACATTGACTTCTAGGAATACCAAATAGAAGCAAGGCAGAATTTACTAAAAATAGCTAAATTATATCTTCTTGATTCTGTATCATTAACCTCCTGAAAGAGATTAAAGTCCTGAAAAAAACTAATATATCATATATAGTTTATATATATGACAGGCTATATATATATAGCCTTCAATATATTAACACTAAAACAAATATAAATATATTTAAGATACATATAAAATTCATGTAAAAAGTTAGGATGTTCTTCTTTACAGTCTTGTGATCTAAGGAGGCGGGCAGAAGATAAAGAAGAATTATATGATATGTATGTGTATTGTTAGTCTAACGCTCTTTGAAGTTTGGTGTTTCCAAAAAATACCCTTTTGTTACTGGCAAAATATATTCTGGATATTGCAGAAGCGTATGTTGCTTGAATTATACCTACATTTCAAGGAAGAAGAGTTTATAGATGTTTCATGAACCTCCAATAATTATAACAACAGTCAAAACAAGCAACAGAAACCTCAATATTTTAACACCAACATTATATAAGATTACAAACATATTTAGAACATAATTGAAAATATAACAGTAAGGGTGCATGGGTGGCTCAGTCAGTTAAGCCTCCTACTCTTGATTTTGGCTCAGGTCATGATCTCACAGGTTGTAAGATTGAGCCCCACGTCAGGCTCTGCACTGACAGCACAAAGCTTGGTCAGGATTCTCTCTCTCCTTCCCTCCCCTGCTTGAGCACTGCTCGCTCTCTCTCTCTCTCTCTCTTTCTCTCTCTCTCTCTCTCTCTCTCAAAGTAAATAAATAAACTTAAAAAGAATAAGAAAATATGATCTCTTATTGGATACTAAATCTAGATTACAAGTGTAAAAGAGATTTAAGAAAGCAGTATAACATTTATTTTCCATAAGATGACTATACTTTGTGCATAAAATCAAACAGAAGCCTTTAAAAGACAACCCTATGAATGACAAGATTGTTTTGTACTCATTTGTAACTGTTCAGTGTTAACATATCAAAAACTTTGGTGGGCTAATAATCTGTAACATTACAACTTAAGAATGTTAAGATGAGGCATGGCAGTGAAATGCAGTTGCATTGCTGGTAAGTTAAGAAACAGGAGGGTCAGATGTGAGAGAAAACTTCCATGGTGGTGTTTTTCCTATTTGTGCACTGCAAAGGGAAATCTCCAATCTAGTGATTAAACGTTCAGTCTGTCGGAGGTAATAGCTATTATGCCGAAAGCAATTACACAGACTAGTGCTGAAGATCTGAGGGTTTTGTTGTTGTTTTAGCAGAAGTAAGATAATTCCTGGGTTTGTGTCTATATGCTCTTATCCCTTAATCAGCAAGTACATCCACAATATCAAAACCTTCACTCCTTTTTCCATTTCTTCTCAATTGGAAAAATCACAGATTAAAACAACAACAACAGGGGCGCCTGGGTGGCTCAGTCGGTTGAGCGGCTGACTTCGGCTCAGGTCACGATCTCACAGTCCGTGAGTTCGAGCCCCGCGTCATGATCTCACGCTTCATGAGTTCACGCTTCATGAGACGGCTCGGAGCCTGGAGCCTGTTTCGGATTCTGTGTCTCCCTCTCTCTGACCCTCCTCTGTTCATGCTCTGTCTCTCTCTGTCTCAAAAATAAATAAACATTAAAAAAAAAAAAACATTACCCTAGATAAGCATGCCCCATATTGCCTTTGACAAACATTTTTAGACAATTTTTAAAAACAGATTTACTTGTAGGAGATTTTCTTGAGATGTAGGGAAGTGACTTCCATGGAGGTTCTTTCTCATACTGCTAGCTACATTCTGAACATTCTTTAAGAATACATATAAAAATCTTGGAGAAAATATATATGCAGATACTCCCCCAAATTAAACTAACCATGATGTTAATTCTTAGAGAATTATAAAAAGAATCACTTTTTTTTTCTAAACGAATACACACCTTTTATTTGAATGAAACATAAGAATCATCACTATTAACCCTGGACCTGAAAATTCAGAAGTTTTGTGTAGTAATGAAAATGAGAAAATTATGTGCGTGTCAGTAGGGGTGTTAAATATATTTAATGATCTAATAAATAAATGTATTTTTTGTTTATGTCTGTTCTGCCCCATTAGAACAGTATCAATGATTTAAAACTGATCTCTGTTGACCTTTGTGAAGCTTTGGGAGAGGGGCAAATCCTAACCACTAAACCACCAGGGAGCTTCTTGACTGCTTTGTGGTGGTTGCTAAATATTCTAACATGAGATGGGGAGGGGTGTTTAAAATATTCATAACATAAAATTCACCATTTTAACCATTTTGAAGTATACAGTTCAGTGGCATTAAGTACATCCACACTGTTGTGCAGTCATCACATGTCCGGGATTTTTCACCTTCCCAAACTGTAACTCTGTACCCACGGACCAACTATTCCCCCTCCTGGAAACCACCATTCTAATTGCTGCCTCTGAATTTGACTACTCTAGGTACCTCATATACGTGGAAGCATACAATACTTGTCCTTTTGTGTCTGGCTTATTTCACTTAGCATAATGTCTTCAAAGTCATCCTTGCACCATGAGCCAGAATTTCATTCCTTTTATGGTTGAATAATATTATGTTTTATATACATACATAAAACACACTTTGTTTATCTAGCCACCCATGGATGGACATTTGGACTGTTTCCCCCTTTTGGTTATTGTGAATAGTGCTGCTGTGAACAGATACATGCACATATCTGTTCAAGTCCTTGCTTTCAATTCTTTTGGGTATATACCCAGAAGTAGAACTGGTGGATAATGTAGTAATTCTAAGTTTAAGTCTTTGGGGAACCACCATACTCCAATGGTAGATTTTAAAGCACAAATATCAGTAGATTTTACAGATCTATGAGAAGAATCTCTTGTCTTTTGTGTTGATGGTTCACACTGACTACCTGAACCTTAAAACTGCAATCTGTGGGGCACCTGGGTGGCTTAGTCAGTTAAGCATCTGACTCTTGGTTTCGGCTCAGGTCATGATCTCATGCTTCATGAGTTCAAGACCCATGTCAGGCTCTGCACTCATAGTATGGAACCTGCTTGGGATTCTCTGTCTCCTTCTCTCTCAGCCCCTTCCCCTCTTGTACACCCTTATGTGTGCTCTCTCTCTTTCTCTCTCTCTCAAAATAAATAAACTTTAAAAATAAATAAATGAAATTACAACTCATAACACATATCAGAAATGGCCTGGGATTTCATAGTTGGAAAGGAGAAAATAGTAATAATAGAAACTATCATTTATTGATGGTTTACTAAATGCCAGATTCTGAACTAAGAGCTTCACATAGAAGGATGAAAATACAATACCAGCCAGCCAAGAAATCAAATGTACAATCTTTTCCTGAATGAATTTCCCAGAGTGTTAACACTTGTTATGAAAGGAAGAGAAACAATTAATTGGTTAAACAGTTTAGATTTTCTCCTAAGGATTTTTCAGACTTCCAAAAATATGTACTGTGACTTTCTAAGAGGGGATATATGAAGCCATTGTCTAGATTGGTTGGCTTTTGTTGAAGATCCTGATGGAGGTATGTTCTGATCTAGGGCAAGTTCTCAACTGCAGGCCTACGGGCATTTGGGACCGGATCATTCTTTGATGGGGGAAGTGTTCTGTACATGTTAGGTCATTCACCAGCATCACCAGCATCCCTGTCCTCTACACAGTAGATGCCGGTAGGGCCTCCCACAACTTATGACAATCAAAAACTTCTTCAGACACTGCCAAATATATCCTGGGAGGCAAAAATCATCCTCAGTTGAGGACTGCTGGGGTCTGTTATTATCTCAGGAAGTTCACTATCCATTTCCCCACATAGATAGAAGTCGTGAGACATAAATTTCCTCGTTGTCCCCTCCTGTCTCAAACTTGCTGGTCTTCCTCTTTTCCTTCCCTAAAACAACAGCTGCTCATCTCAGCCTCTACCTGTGACTGGATTCCACTCTCACTTGTCTTATACCACAACCTGCCCATCAATGATCTGGTTATATGTTTAATTTCTCCCTCATACTCCACAAACATGCTCATTTTTTTCTTTCCTAAACAAAGCTAACAAACCCCAATCCTTTCTCCACCTCCTTAGGTTTATCTCTCTCCTTCTCTATACAACTAAATTTTCGTAAGAGTCCTTATACTCATGGCCTTCACTTTCCTCACCTCATACTGACTTCTCTGTCCAATAAAATCTGGGTCTACAGCCATTTCTCTAGTCTCTCAAAGATCAAGACCTCCTATCTGCCCAGTTCAATGGTTTCCTCAGGGCACTACCTGACGCCACCTAATGTTTAAAATATTTTGAGTAGGGGCACCTGGGTGACTCAGTCAGTTAAGTGTCCAACTTTGGCTCAGGTCATGATCTCGCGGTTCGTGAGTTCAAGCCCTGTGTTGGGCTCTGTGCTGACAGCTCAGAGCCTGGAGCCTGCTTCGGATTCTGTGTCTCCCTCTCTCTCTGTTCCTCCCCTACTGACACTCTGTCTCTCTCCAAAAAATAAAGAAAGAATTTTAAAAAATTTAATATTTTGAATAAGCTTCTTTCGTTTGTTTTTTGTTGTTGTTTTAATAAACTTCTGAAGAAAATATGTGACCTGGTGAGCAACCTATGTCTTGAATTCCATGACATCACTCTCCCAGTTGTCCTCTCATGTCAATGATAGTGTTCTGTATTTCCCGGTGTCTTCTGAAACCCCCAAATGTAAGCAGTCCTTTAGGTGTGACTTTCAGTACTCTTCTAAATGATTTCCATCACTCCAAGTACCCCCAGGGATTCTCTGTTTATCTCTGACTTCATTATACCCTGAGCTCCCCAGTAAGATCTTTTAATAGCAATTATGGCAGAATTTGGGGGGGGGGGTGGGAAACAGAACCACAATTTATGTTTATTACAATACAATAAACAATAGTAACTACCACCACCAAAAAACGCCTTCTACATGCCAGGCACTGAAGAAAGCACTTTACAAACATTAACTAATTTAACTTATTCAGCATTATAAATGAGGTTACAGTCTCAGAGGAATTAAATAATTCTCTCATATAGTTAGTAAATTGTAAATATAAGATTGGAACTAGCTTTTACTTCAAAGCCAATTTTCTTAATCAAGTGATACTGTCTCATCTTATTTCTCCTAAAAATTCAATTCTCTTAGGTTTTCCTGGTAGTCATAAACTTACAGGATCATTTAAGATCAACAATGTAAGCTGTACACTCTTGGCCTTCTGTATTAAAGAAGATATTATTTTTCTAAGAATTCTATGGGTAAAAGAAAGTCAACGTTATATAGTTCATTTCCAAGCCTGTAGGCAGAATTGTATCTAAACCATTCCAGACAGATGGGAATCTTCTATTTTTAATGACATCTAGGAAAGGAGATTCTCGCCTACTAAATTTAGATTGTGAGCCAAAGGCAGGAAGCATATCTGATTTTATGCTCCATATAGCTACACCTTCACGTACAGCTGGTAATATGCATCCCAACAGGATTATTACCACAAGTGGAAATGGACACATAGAAAATGCAATAAAAAAAAAAAAAAGCCAGTCACTAAAGAGGGATTCAACTGGACTCTTCAAGTAGACAAGAGAACAAAATTATTCTAGTCCAAAGTACAAAAGAGCTGACATCATATTTTTCTTAGTATTTTAAAACCCATCTGGCAGAGGTAACTGGAAAAATGACAAAGGAGTTTCTAGTATGAGGTACACACATTACAGGCTGTAACTACTTTCAAAGAGCTAGCTCCAAATCTTAATGGAGAAGAGTCTTGAATGGATCTGAGGTTATTAGCATTTTGAGGTTTATAGTTCTACTCCTGCCATCACTTCCTCTAGGCTCTAGGCTTTAGAATCCAACCACATCACCACCACCCCCAAAAGAGTGCAGTCTAATTCTGCCTGTCAGATCAAATTTGCCAGCTCTTAACACTTTAAATGAAGAACCAACAAATCAAAAAATTCACAAATGCTCCAAAATAGTTTCTAGCAGTATACTTTACAGAAATTCTTTGCACTACTTGTTAAAACAGAAATCTAAAATCACTTTAAGATCATTATCTCGAAGAAGCTACTGGCTAGAGCTGACACAAATGGTTAGTTGGCCCTCAGTCAAATACTTTCCCAAATGAACCAGTTGAGCGTGCATCCTCACAAAGTTAGGAGAGCTTTAGCATTACTTCAAATAACATAACCCCTTGGCTCAAATCATACTGTAAAATTACATCTTTTTTCCTAATGATTAAAGGAAACTGTAGAGTGGCTAATCACATGAATAGAACTTATGACCTCCATTATCACATTAAAACCCAGCACAGACTAGCAATAAATGAATGTTGATAAAGCAAGGGATATGTTTGTATAAAATTACCATAGTAGTGTTGGTACAATTCCAAAAACTCAGGTCATGGCTCAACTATTTTTAAAAAAATTTTTTTTTAACGTTTATTTATTTTTTGAGACAGACAGAGACAGAGCATGAACAGGGGAGGGGCAGAGAGAGAGGGAGACACAGAATCTGAAACAGGCTCCAGGCTCTGAGCTGTCAGCACAGAGCCCGACGCGCGGCTTGAACTCAGGGACCGTGAGATCATGACCTGGGCTGAAGTCGGACGCATAACCGACCAAGCCACCCAGGCGCCCCTCAACTATTTTTTAAAACAAATATTCATCCAAAATAGCAAATGACAAGTGTAAGATGAAAATACTGACCTAAGCCGATGGGGCAAAACCGCTAAATACCTTCTTGAAAGTAATTCATGTTTCCCAAAAGAGAGCATCTGTTTCTATCTAAGCAATAACGAAGGAACACATTTACGGCCAAAATAGTTCTTTCTTCTGTCTGTTTAATGAATGAATTGACAGTGAACTGGAATTAAAGGGACAGTTTTTATTTTCTCACGTTCTCATTGTACAATCATTTTTTTAACCCACCTAAGTAAAAACCTGTTACAAGAACAAAACACACATTTCAAGCTAACAACCATCTTCAAATTTATATCACAATGTCCTATCCCAAAAAAATCTAGCCTAAACAACAAAAATGTTACCTTATGTTTGGCCATACAGGAGCTACTATATAAATGCCAAGTTTTATTCGGTGTCTGCCGAAGGCTTATGCAATTTTTTCTCAACTGCTTCTCAGTCATCACCCAATCTGGAGGTGGTTAATTGCTTTATGATTCCACTTCATATTTTATCACAAAACAATCTTTTATTAGTCATTAAAGTAAGCCATTCATAACATTTAGGGTTTTTTTCTTTTAATAACAGTTTAACTGAGATATAACTCACATGCCATGAAGGGTATAACCTCTTTAAAGTTTATAACTCAGGGATTTTTAGCATATTCACAAAAATTCTACATCAATCACCACTATCTAAATTCCAGAACATTTTCATCACCCCAAAAAGAAATCTCATATCCATTAGCAGTCACTCCCCATTTTCCCCTACCGTGGCAACCATTGATCAGTGTTGTCTCCATGGATTTGTCTATACAGGATATTTCATATAAATGGAATCCTACAACAATATTTGGACTTTTGTGACTCGCTTCTTTTATTTAACATAATGTTTTGAAAATTCATCAATGGTGTAGCATGTATCAGTACTTTTATAACTGCATAATATTTCATTGTATGGATATACCACATCATATTTACCCATTCATCAGGTGATAAACAACTGGGTTGTTTCTATTTTTTGACTATTATGAATAACACTGCCTTGAAAATCTGTGTGCAACTTTTTGCATGAACGTACATTTTCGTTTTCTTGCGTATATTCTTAGAAGTGGAATTGCTGGGTCACATGGTTATTTTCTGCTCTTAACTTTTTTTTTTTAAACATTTATTTATTTTTGAGAGACAGAGAGAGATAGAGCACAAGCAGGGGAGGAAGAGAGAGAGAGGGAGACACAGACTCTGAAGCAGGCTCCAGGCCCTGGGCTGTCAGCACAGAGCCCAACGCGGGGCTTGAACTCACAGACCACGAGATCCTGACCCAAGCTGAAGTCAGCTGCTTAACCAACTGAGCCACCCAGGCGCCCCTGCTCTTAACTTTTTAAGGAACTGACAAACCGTTTGCCACAGTGAGCACCTCATTTAACAATCCATCCTCACCAACACTTGTACTTGTCTTTCTCTTTTATTATAATGAAGCAGTATCTCCTTGTTTTGATCTGCATTTCCCTAATAACTAATGATGTTGAGCATCTTTTTATATGCTTATTGGCCATTTATGTATCTTCCTTGGAGAAATGTCTATTTAAATCCTTTGGTCATTCAGGGATGCCCACTCTCACTGCTGTTGTTTAACATAGTGTTGGAAGTTCTAGCATCAGCACTCAGACAACAAAAGGAAATCAAAGGCATCAAAATTGGCAAAGATGAAGTCAAGCTTTCACTTTTTGCAGATGACATGATATTATACATGGAAAATCCGACAGACTCCACCAAAAGTCTGCTAGAACTGATACATGAATTCAGCAAAGTTGCAGGATATAAAATCAATGTACAGAAATCAGTTGCATTCTTATACACTAACAATGAAGCAACAGAAAGACAAACAAAGAAACTGATCCCATTCACAATTGCACCAAGAAGCATAAAATACCTAGGAATAAATCTAACCAAAGATGTAAAAGATCTGTATGCTGAAAACTATAGAAAGATTATGAAGGTAATTGAAGAAGATATAAAGAAATGGAAAGACACTCCCTGCTCATGGATTGGAAGAATAAATATTGTCAAAATGTCAATACTACCCAAAGCTATCTACACATTCAATGCAATCCCAATCAAAATTGTACCAGCATTCTTCTCGAAACTAGAACAAGCAATCCTAAAATTCATATGGAACCACAAAAGGCCCCAAATTGCCAAAGTAATTTTGAAGAAGAAGACCAAAGCAGGAGGCATCACAATCCCAGACTTTAGCCTCTACTACAAAGCTGTAATCATCAAGACAGCATGGTATTGGCACAAAAACAGACACATAGACCAATGGGATAGAATAGAAACCCCAGAACTAGACCCACAAACGCATGGCCAACTAATCTTTGCCAAAGCAGGAAAGAACATCCAATGGAAAAAAAGACAGTCTCTTTAACAAATGGTGCTGGGAGAACTGGACAGCAACATGCAGAAGGTTGAAACTAGACCACTTTCTCACACCATTCACAAAAATAAACTCAAAATGGATACAGGACCTGAATGTGAGACAGGAAACCATCAAAACCCTAGAGGAGAAAGCAGGAAAAGACCTCTCTGACCTCAGCCGTAGCAATCTCTTACTTGACACATCCCCAAAGGCAAGGGAATTAAAAGCAAAAATGAACTACTGGGACCTTATGAAGATAAAAAGCTTCTGCACAGCAAAGGAAACGACCAACAAAACTAAAAGGCAACCAACGGAATGGGAAAAGATATTTGCAAATGACATATCGGACAAAGGGCTAGTATCCAAAATCTATAAAGAGCTCACCAAACTCCACACCCGAAAAACAAATAACCCAGTGAAGAAATGGGCAGAAGACATGAATAGACACTTCTCTAAAGAAGACATCCGGATGGCCAACAGGCACATGAAAAGATGCTCAACGTCGCTCCTCATCAGGGAAATGCAAATCAAAACCACACTCAGATATCACCTCACGCCAGTCAGAGTGGCCAAAATGAACAAATCAGGAGACTGCAGATGCTGGAGAGGATGTGAAGAAACGGGAACCCTCTTGCACTGTTGGTGGGAATGCAAATTGGTGCAGCCATTCTGGAAAACAGTGTGGAGGCTCCTCAGAAAATTAAAAATAGACCTACCCTATGACCCAGCAATAGCACTGCTAGGAATTTACCCAAGGGATACAGGAGTGCTGATGCATAGGGGCACTTGTACCCCAATGTTTATAGCAGCACTCTCAACAATAGCCAAATTATGGAAAGAGCCTAAATGTCCACCAACTGATGAATGGATAAAGAAATTGTGGTTTATATGCACAATGGAGTACTACATGGCAATGAGAAAGAACGAAATATGGCCCTTTGTAGCAACGTGGATGGAACTGGAGAGTGTGATGCTAAGTGAAATAAGCCATACAGAGAAAGACAGATACCATATGTTTTCACTCTTATGTGGATCCTGAGAAACTTAACAGAAACCCACGGGGGAGGGGAAGGAAAAAAAAAAGAGGTTAGAGTGGGAGAGAGCCAAAGCATAAGAGACTCTTAAAAACTGAAAACAAACTGAGGGTTGATGGGGGGTGGGAGGGAGGGGAGGGTGGGTGATGAGTATTGAGGAGGGCACCTTTTGGGATGAGCACTGGGTGTTGTATGGAAACCAATTTGACAATAAATTTCATATATTGAAAAAAAAATAAAATGAAATGAAAAAAAACCCTTTGGTCATTTAATTGTTTTTAATGTTTGTTCCTTTTTGAGAGATGAGAGACAGAGACAGAGACAGAGTGTGAGTGGAAGAGGGGCAGAGAGAGAGGGAGACACAGAATCCGAAGCAGGCTCCAGGCTCCAACCTGTCAGCACAGAGCCCGACAAAGGGCTCAGACTCACAGACCACAAGATCACGACCTGAGCCAAAGTCAGATGCTCAACCAACTGAGCCACTGAGGCGCCCCTCCTTTTGTCATTGATAAATTCGGTTATCTGCCTTTTTATAGTTGAACTGTAGGAATCTTTTTTTATGTATCTTGAATTGAAGTCCCTTATCAGATATGGTATTTGCACACCAGTTCTCCCATTCTGTGGGATATCTTTTCAGTTTCTTGAGGGTGTCCTTTGAAGCAGTAAGTTTTTCACTTTGATATAGTTCAATTTTGCCACTTGTGTTTTTAGTGTCATGTCTAAGAAATCATTGCCTGATCCAAGGTCACAAAGACTTACTTCTCTGTTTTCTTCTAAGAGTTTTAGTTTTAGCTCTTATATTTAGGTGTGTGATCCATTTTAAGTTAATTTTCATATATGATGTGAGGTGAAGGGTCCAACTTCATTCTGTTGCATGTGGATATCCAGTTATCCCAGGACCATTTATTGAAAAGACTATTATTTCACCATTGACTTCTTTCAGTACCCCTACTGAAAATCAACTGACCACAGATGTACAGTTTTTTATTTCAGGACTTTCAATTCTACTCCATTGATCTGTGTGTCTACCACACTGCCTTGATTACTGTAGCTTTGTAATAAGTTTTGAACACTTAGGATTTTAAGGAAAAAATCAAGAATATTTTTAGACTCAGAAACTCCAGTTACAGGAATACTCCAACATTTAAGAGACTGCCATTCCAAAACTTCATTTTCCAGCCACCTGTTCAAAAACCTAGAGCTTTCTCTTTCCCTAGTGTTTATACATGGCCTGTATTCTTATTTACACTATTATCTATATCTCTAGCTTTAAGTTTTCAAAAATGTTCCATCATACGTGTATCAATTTTATTCCTAATGCTCTATCATATATCCTATTATTTGTCCCAAGTAAAATCTGTTATTTTACCCCGGACACCTCTTTCCCATCACATTCCATTTTTGAACACACTGGATTGATTGTTCTCAGATCTGCTCTATACTGGGTCATCCTGGAACTTCCCTTTTAATGTTCTCCTACATTGGAGCTGTTGTTTCCCGAAGCCCATTATCATCATCTTTCATGGAATACCTCCTTACTTTGCCAAAGAGTACCCTTCAGTAGTCTTAAGAAAGGACACATGAAAGATAAAATTTCCAAATCCCCGATGACCAAAACATGATACTGAATGATACTGCTAACAATTAATAATTTGGCCAGGTATCAAATTCAGGTTGAAAATAATTTTTTCATCAGAATTTTTCAAGCACTATTCCATTGTCTTTTAGCCTCTAGAGTTGCAAATGAGAAATTGGATGCTACACTTGTTCTCTATTCGTTAAAAGTGATGTGAGGGTGTGTGTGTGTGTGTGTGTGTGTGTGTGTGTGTGTGTGCAAGTTTTCAATACCTTTATTTTATCCTTTTAAAGGATGATCGTCAAATTCTACATACCTTACTTCATTCTTTTTTCATCCACTGTGCTAGCCACTCAGAGGCTTTTCATTCTGGAAACATCAGCTCTAGACAATTTTCTTATTTTTTGTTTTATAAGATTTTCCTCTTGTCTCTCCTTATGCAGCTTATATTAATCTGTCATTGAACCTCCTCACTTAATTTTGTAAGCCTCTCATCTTTTCTTTTTTTAAACAATTGATAATCTATTTATCAAAAATGTTGATTGGAGCATCTGCAATGGTGACTTCAACCTGGACAAGGGCTCAATACTGATGGAAGTAATCTGCTTAACAATCTCAGTAACCTGTTTAACAATCTCAGAAGGAGTGCAAATCAGTGAGTCCTTTCCACATCCTCATCTGAAAAGGATCTGGGTCTTAGAACCTTCAGCACAAGGAGTTTTTCTTGTAGTGATTCTCAGTCTTGGTAGGCATCTGAACCGATCCTTTCACATGCTTTTCCTTTGCGCCTCTGATCAAGTCAGTACGTATCTTCTTCAAAGGTTTTACATGATGGCTGATCAGGTTAATTCTAATTCTGTGAATCGCTACCTCGTGGTTTCACGGGTATGTTCCCAGTGTTTTTAAAAGTTGGGGCCATGGCACAGCTTCCTGACCTTGTTCCTCCAGGACAGCAAAGAGCGGAGAGGCAGGGGCAGGAGTGGCCGGATGAGGCACGACTATAGCTGTGACCCTGTCTTCCTCAAAGAGCATCTTTTCTCCCTTACTTCCCACCACTTCACTATCTTTCCTTCTAGTTTCTGGGAGACTTCTTCAACTTCACCTGATTTCCACCATTTTAAAAAAAATGTTCTTTTTTAAATTTGAGCTGCTCTAGTTGCATATATCCAAAAGATCTTTTTTATTCCTGAATTGTTCTTTCCTCAGCGAACCCAGTCCTTATTTTATAAATCCGTATCTCTATGACATTATCAGTTAGAGAAGTTTTATTTTGGTTTGGTGGGATTTTTTTTTTTCATTTTACAGTTTGACTCTGAGCCCTGCCTTACCTCTGTTTCCACCAGATCCTTTCTGCAATGTGTTTTTTTGGTCTCTGTTGTTCATGTTGAAGGCTTTTTCTTATGTCTCATAGATCCTTAGTAGCTGTCTGTTCCTATTTAAGAATGAGGCCCTGAGGGGCGCCTGGGTGGCTCAGTCGGTCAAGCATCCGACTTCCGCTCAGGTCATGAACTCACGGTTTGTGAGTTCGAGCCCCATGTCGGGCTCTGTGCTGACAGCTCAGAGCCTGGAGCCTGCTTCCGATTCTGTGTCTCCCTCTCTCTCTGACCCTCCCCCGTTCATGCTCTGTCTCTCTGTGTCTCAAAAATAAATAAACATTAAAAAAAAAAAAAAAGTGGCTGCACTATTTAAAAAAAAAAAAAAAAAAGAATGAGGCCCTGAAAGATTTGTATACAGACAGGGTTTTCTCTATTTTTTTTAAACATATTTGAATCTTTGATTTTTTTTTAGATTTCATTTTATTTATTTATTTATTTATGCTTTAGAGAGAGAGAAAGACAGAGAGGAGTAGGGGAGAGGGGCAGAGGGAGAGAGACAGAGAATCTTAAGCAGGCTCCATGCTCAGTGTGGAGCCCGATGTGGAGCTCGATCCCACAAACCTGGGATCACAACCTGAGCTGAAATCAAGTCAGATGCTCACCCAAATGAGCCACCCAGAAGCCCTCAGACAGGGTTTTCAACCAGACAGCTTCCCTAAAGGAAATAGCTCTTTTATAAGAGACCCCCAAATGTCAGCATGAGAAAGAATTTTGAGTCTTCTTCAGTTTCTCTGAAAAAGATCCCTTCAGTCTCCCAAATGAGCCATAGAAGTCTGGTGGCCAGTGGTCAGGAGCCAGAGTGTGTTTGGGAGATGAGGTAAGACGTTGTAGGTTCACCGTTCCATACTCAGATAAGCTCCATTTTCTGTCCCGTGAGTCACTCCATCCTGAAATGTCTCCAATTTAAAGAGACCGCAGCCCCTGGTCACATTTGATTTCTGAATAATTGAGGGGTAGAGGGCAGGGAGTCGTCTGGCTGCATGGCGTAAGGCAGAGGACCTGGAGATTCAGCCCTTCGGTAAACAGACTTTGAACCAATGACCCATTTTCGGTTCAATGTCTCACTCCCACCTCTGAAGTAGCTGCCGCCTCTTGAGAAATTTGTGAAGTGAATCAGTGTGCTTCCTGTAGGAACCATTCTTCAGGTCCTAAAGGTAATACCTAGAAGGTAATAACATCTCTCTATCCTATGTCAATTACTTTTCCCTTTATCGAGTTTCTATCATCAAAAAAACCTTTTTTTTAAGACTTGAGCATTTATTTTGAGAGGGGGACAGACAGACAGACAGAGAATACAGGCAGGGGAGGGGCAGAGAGAGAAAATCCCAAGCAGGCTTCATGCTGACAGCATGGAGCCCGATGCGGGGCTCCAACCAAAGAACCGTGAGATCATAACCTCAGCTGAAACCGAGAGTCGGACACAACCAACTGAGCCACGCAGACGCCCCTCTGCCATCAAAATTTTTATTAAATCTCTCATCAGCTATTCTGTTCTCAATCACTTTCCTTCCTTTTATAGTCTTAACCTTTTCTGCTTTTTTAATATCAAAAGAAAAATGTAAATTCATATGGAAATACATCATTTTTAAGCAAAAGTTAATCTAAATTTACAATAACACTTGGAAAGAAGATCTTATGAAGTGCCTTTTAAAAAATAAGAAAACTAAGTCTCAAATGATTAAGTAAAATGCTGAAAGTCAAAAAGGGTGCAAGTGACAGAAATCGAATTTAAATTTTTTTTTTTTAACATTTATTTATTTTTGAGACACAGAGAGACAGAGGGTCAGAGAGAGGGAGACACAGAATCTGAAACAGGCTCCAGGCTCTGAGCTGTCAGCACAGAGCCCGACGAGGGGCTCGAACTCACAGCCCTCACGGACCGCGAGATCATGACCTGAGCCGAAGTCGGCCGCTTAACCGACTGAGCCACCCAGGCACCCCACAAATCGAATTTAAATCTACGTCTATTAAAAGAAGAATGGAGCGTTAGGTTAGAGACCAATATAAAATTATGTAAAATATAAAAATAGGCTAACAAATATAATATTCAATATACAGATGAAGAGTATATTCCATGTACATTTCTTCTCATTCTTGGAATAAATCAAGAAAATTCAGAATGAACTCCATGAACCAAGAACTTAAAGATAAAAGACAAAAGGATAAGATTAAAAGGAAAACAACTGATCCAAGGAAAGAAAATTACCAAAATATATATATATATATATATATATATATATATATATATATACTTCATATCAGAACTTAAAATAGTGCCAGAAACAGCAAATGCAGAAGCAAAAGGAGAAGGAGAGGACAAGGAAGACAAAGGGATTAAAAGGTAAGAGAAGGAAGAGGGGGGAAGAGGAGAATTTCCTGCAGTCATGCCCTCCCTGACCCACCCCTGAATGCCGGGAATGGGGTAGGAGCTCAGAGAGAACCGCATTAGTAAGTGATGTGGAGACCATATCGGGTCTGACACAGAGAAACTATCACAAGAGCCAGGACCTTCAGCCTGGTGCTGATTAGATGGGACTTTTGGGTTGTCTCTGGGGAGCAGAATACATAAAGTCCTAAAATTTACAAGCCTAAAAAAGGGAAGGAAATATTTATGGCTAAAAGAGTGGGTTGCAAAGTACTGAATTACTGCTCTACACTTTGGGAAGTGCTACTTTAAACCATCTAATTTACTTCAAGAACCTAAAGCCTGTTACATACTAACTAAAAATGCCTAACATCAAGAGCTAACATTTACCGAATACCTAGGAAGCCAGATTCTAAGAGCTTCACATGTTGTAATAGTAATAATAATAGCTAACATTTGCAGAGTGCTTACCATGTTAAGCACTATTCTGAGCACTTCACAAGCATTCATGTAATCCTCAAAACAAAGTACCCGAGGCACATACTATTATTATTCCCATTTTACAGTTGAAGAAACCGAGATACATGTAAGTGAAGTACCTTGCTCAACAGTCCAGAGCTAGTAAAGGGCAAAGCCCAGCTCTTGACCATGATCCGACACTTGTATCTGCTGGACAGGCTATAATGTAGCTGCAGCCTGAGCTCAAAATAAAACTTTTCTGTAAAAAGAAATTTTTCTCACATTAAGCAGAAAAAAAAAGTTTTGCTTCTTCAAAAAGTTCTTTAATGCTGTTAAAACAGCATACATTTTTTAAATAATTAATATCAACATCCTACGGTCCAGAAGTAAACCAGACTGATTTTAAGTCTTGCCCTAGAGAAGATTTTAACGTAGATCAGTTACAATGACTGCTTATAACCGAAATTGCAGGGCCATCTCTATTCCTTTTAGTGTTTTGTAACATCAGTTTAAAACCCATCTGTGAACTTCAAGGGGCGCTCATAATGGAAGAGAGTGTGTCATCGATGCAGAAGCAGCCGAGAAAGCTTATAAATAATTTCTTAATAACCTCTCAATTCTCAGAACCTAAACCTATTCTTATTTTATATAAAGGATCAACATCGTTTTTGTTTCCTGAATATAAATGGTTTTCAAAGGGGCTTGGCAGTTTTCACCATTACTGGCAGGGAACTAAAAGCTGACACTCCAACATTTAGAAGCCATGAGGTGGTAAGAAAACCAATGCCATCACCATACATTTGAAATTTCCAGTAACTCACTAAACCAACAGTAATTAAGGAAAGCCTCTATTTTCCCAAGTGCTACAGGTGTTCCTACTCCCTTCATGACACTGGGCAAATTAAGTTACTCTTATCTCAGCTGTACCTGCCTTGTTTCTCTTCCCCACAAAATAAAGGAATCCAAATAGATATTCCTTAAAAGTCCTTTAGGCTCAAAATTTCTGTAATTCTGTATAGTCTATATCTGAATGTATAGAGACGGGAAATGTTTATTTTAGAAACAAAAAGAACCACAGCTAAATACTTTGGCATGATTACTTATTTTACATTTTCTACATTTCCATTTTGGGCACAGAAAAGGAAACTGTTTACTTATATTTTATTCCCAAGAACTTAAAGCCTCTCTCCTAATACTTTTTCTAAACCTAATATCAGAGAATAAACAGTATGTAGGAAAAAGATATAAATAAGTTAATATTTATTCAAAATAATCTTAGAAAAATTCTTGAGGCGCCTGGGTGGCTCAGTAGGTTGAGCATCCGACTTCAGCTCAGGTCATGATCTCAGTTTGTGAGTTCGAGCCCCACATCAAGCTCTGTGCTAATAGTTCAGAGCCTGGAGCCTGCTTGGGATTCTGTGTCTCCCTCTCTCTCTGCCCCTCCCCCACTCGTGCTCTGCTCTTTCTCAAAAATAAAATAAAAACATTAAAATACACATATATAATCTTAGAAAAATTCTTAAATTTGGGGTTAAATTTTTTAAACAGTTTAAATTACCTAAATATAATTCTGACTGTTCAACATAAAAGCGTGATAAAAAATATAAGCATTGGAAGACTTATTTCCAATGGCCTAGCCATCCAGTAACATTTTTTAGCATTGTAAGCTTTATTTCCTGCCTGACATCCTCAGGGATCTAGTTTGACAGCTCCCCTGTACAATTTCTACTACGAGACTTTCCTGGCCTCTCTTGGCACATGTAAACTGCTGCTAGGTAATATTTCTTTTGGCAACAGACTACATACTTTATAGAAACAGACCTTCAATTGAACCCTCTCCACTCAAACACACATTCTTCCCTAACATGTAAATCTTTTTCTTTTTTTTTTCTTAGAGAGAGAGAAAGAGAGCACGGAGAGAGGGGGAGAAAGAGAGAGAGAGAGAGAGAGAGAGAGACAGAGACAGAGAGAGAGAGAGAGAGAGAGAGAGAGAGAGAGAGAGAATCCCAAGCAGGCTCCATGCTCAGTGCAGAGGTCGACACAGGCCTCAATCCCATGACCCGATCCTATGACCTTGGGATCATGACCTGAGCTGAAATCAAGAGTCGGATGCTCAACCGAGTCACCCAGGCACCCCTAACATGTGAATCTTAAACTAAGTCTACTACAAGATGGGCACATTTAAGGTATTGAAAGGTGATTCACTAAATTTTCCGCAATAGAATCTTAGTTATAATCTCTCCTGAATGGATATAAAAAATCATTTTGTAAATCATATTCTGAATTAGAATTATTTTTCTTTTTTCAATTGCCCTAGAATTATAAACAGATATCTAATCTACTAAATTTTAGGAAATAAAGATACAATTGAGCAAAATCTAGAAAAATAAATACAATATAAACGGTACATCTAAAGCATAAGAACTATACTATTCCCATTTTTTAATTTAATAATTCTAGCCAACAATAGCCCATTACCAAAGAACTAAAATGTACCTTTAGAGACTGAAAGAGCCCAAATGAAGTTCTGTAACAACTACTTAAATAACCGTCTCTCCTTTTAAAATCTCAATACAAATCCCATGTATGCCTTAATGTAACTTTAATATCTATTTGCAATTTAAGTATCTACTTGGCCGTAAGCTTCCAGTGACATTTTTATCAGAGATAGAACCCGCCTGCTAGTTTATAATCTACTGCAGAAGATAAAAGAGTATACAAATTTAAAACTATACATTATGCTGGTATGACAAAGTTTGAAAAAGCACAGGATTGGAAGATTTATTCATTATTAGATGTATGACCTTGAACAGATCATTTGTCTTCTTAGAAAATCAGCTGACCAAAACTTAAATGTAAACAAATGAAAAATATGAATGGTCCTGTATCTATTAAAAAATCAGCTGTAATTAAACAGTTTCCCTAATGAAATCACCACAAAAAAAAAAAAAAAAAAAAAAAAAGAAATCACCACATGGCTTCACCAGAGAATTTTTCTAACCGTTCATGGAAGAAAAAGCACCAGTATTAACAGAACTTTTCTAGAGAAGAAGAATAAATGTTTCCCAACCCATTTTATAAACCGGGATAGCCCTGATGTCAAAACCCGAAGAAGGGTAGTATGTGAACATAAACACAGATTCAAAAACTCTAAAAAATATACCAATAAATTGAAATATAGCAATATATAAAAAAAGATAATGCATCACGACTAAGTATGGTTCATTCCAGAAATGGAAGGTTGATTTAAAACATCAGAAAAAAATTAATTAATGTAATTCAACACATATTAATAGAAAAAAAAAAGGGAAAAAATCATATGATCATCTCCATAGACACAGAAAAAAAGCATTTGACTTTTTTAAACACCCTTTCAGGATTTTAAAAAAGATCTCAAAGGGGCACCTGGGTGGCTCAGTCGGTTAAGTGTCTGACTTTGGCTCAGGTCATGATCTCACAGCTCTTGAGTTCAAGCCCTGTGTTGGGCTCTGTACTGACAACTCAGAGCCTGGAGTCTGCTTTGGATTCTGTCTCCCTCTCTCTCTGCCCCACCCCAGCTTGCGCTCTGTCTCTCTCAAAAATGAATAAACGTTAAAAAAATGTTTTTTTACAAAGAGCTCAAAGACTTCCACTTCTGGCCAAGATGTAATAACAAGGACCAGATTTACCCCCTTAAAACAACCAAAAGAAAGCAGATGAAATAGTTTAGATAACAAACAATAGTTTTCAAGACACTGTACATCATCAGGCAACAAAAAACAGTGATTTCTGAGGACAAAAAGTGAATCCTACAATTGCCCCAGTTCACCAACCTTGAGAGCATTTCCAGGGTGTGACAGGGAAGAGGAGCCCAGGCAGAGCCCAAGGAATATCCTAAATTGAAAAGATGGAGCTGAGAGTCCAGGGAGACATGGCAGCTAAAGTTCACAGGGCAGAATATTGTAGAGGAAAAAGCTAAACAGAGAGAAAATACTGGAGATTTGTGGGCATTCCTCTAAAGTATTCCACTAAAGTATGCACCAGTCCATGCATGCAAGAAAACTATCAAAGACAGAGGAAAAAAATCATCCGAGAGGATTAGAGGCAACAGTGCCTAGAGTTTACAAAGGCCAGTAATAGTGCCTGTTTCCACTAGCCAGCCTTAGAAAGCCTTATAATTTCCTGGTAGAGTATTCCAAAGGATCTTGCCACAGTAGTAAAGAATGATAAGCCCTAATGATGATAGCCCTAAATGTTGCTTTGGTCCCACTGTTGCTTAAAAACCTTAAAACCAAAAGGATCAAAATATTTCTAAATAATTTAACTGCAAGCCAGGAAAATCTCCAGAAATGTAGAAGAAAGAAAGAACAAAACAAAACTCCAGTCCCCCCACCCAATCAATGTCTGGCATCCAAACAAAAATTGCAAGATATGCAAAGAAACAGGAAAACATGGCCAGCAATGATGAGAAAAATCAACGAATCAAAATCAACCCAGAACTGACATTAAAATAGTTATCATAACTATAGGTGTGAGCAACCTTTTACTGTAAAGGGCCAGATAGTAAATTAGTAAATATTTTAGGCTTTGTGAGCCAGACAGTCTCTGTCACAACTTATTCAACTCTGCTGTTGGACAAAATTTTGCCACATGAAAAACAGGATATATCAAAAACAAACAAACAAAAAAACCAAACAACAAAAAACAACCAAGAAACATATATAAAGGTACTTGCCTTCATTAATCATCAGAGGAATGCTAAGTGACACAACACTGTACCCCAGTAGCAACAAGCACACTCAACATCTAGATTTTGATTGATTGATTGATTGATCTTTAATTTTTTTTTTTAGTAGGCTTCATGCCCAACATGGTGCTTGCATTCATGACCCTGAGATCAAGAGTCGCATGTTTGGGGCACCTGGGTGGCTCAGTAGTCTGAGCATCCAACTTCAGCTCAGGTCATGATTTCATGGTTCATGAGTTCAAGCCCCACATCGGGCTCAGTGCTGACAGCTCAGAGCCTGGAGCCTACTTCGAATTCTGTGTCTCTCACTTTGCCCCTCCCCCCCCAAAATAAATAAACATTAGAAAATTAAGAAAAATAAATAAATGTAATGTAAATGTTCATGTGTAGAACAGAAAACTAGGTAAAAACTTAAAAAAGCAAAATAAAGTATGGATGTCAGTTAATAATTTCTTGTAAAAATAGTACATATATATAATTTTTTCTCTGACCTCTCTTAAATGCTATATGATCATTATAAAAGAAATGTGGGGGCACCTGGCTGCTCACTAGGTAGAGCATGGGACTCTAGACCTCAGGATCGTGAGTTTAAGCCCTGTGCTGGGGGTAGAGTTTACTTAAAAATAGTAATAATTTTTTTTTCAAAACAGGAAATGTTGGGGGCACCTGGGTGGCTCATCAGTTAAGCATCTAACTTCGGCTCAGGTCATAATCTCACGGTTCATGGGTTCGAGCCCTGTGTCAGGCTCTCTGCTGTCCACGCAGAGCCTGCTTTGGATCCTCTGTCCTCCTCTCTCTGCACTTCCCCAGCTCATGCGCACGCTCTCCCTCTCTCTCAAAAATAAACATTAAAAAATTTAAAGAAAAAGAGGAAATGTGAAAAACCCAGAAAATATACAAATAAATAAAAATTCTACTCCTTTGGGGTACCTGGCTGGCTCAGTCAATAGAGCATATGACTCAATCTCAGCATTGTGAGTCGGAGCCCCCACACTGGGTGTAGAGATTACTTAAAAATAAAAATCTTAGGGGCGCCTGGGTGGCTCAGTCGGTTAGGCAACTGAATTCAGCTCAGGTCATGATCTCGGTCCATGAGTTTGAGCCCCACATGGGGCTCTGTGCTGACAGCTCAGAGCCTGGAGCCTGCTTCAGATTCTGGGTCTCCCTCTCTCTCTCTGCCCCTCCCCACTCACGCTCTGTCTCTCTCTGTCTCTCAGAAATAAATGAACATTTAAAAAAAAATTGAGGGTGCCTGGGTGGCTCAGTTGGTTAAGCCTCCGACTTTGCCTCAGGTCATGATCTTGAGATCCATGAGTTCGAGCCCTGCATTGGGCTCTATGCTGACAGCTCAGAGCCTGACGCCTGTTTGGGTTTCTGTGTCTCCTTCTCTCTGCTCCTCCCCTGCTCACACTCTGTCTCCCTCTCTCTCTCAAAAATAAATAAATGTTAAAAAAAATTTTTAATTAAAAAAATAAAATAAAAATCTTAAAAAAAACAAAAACAAAAACCTCTACTCCTTGAAGATAACCATGATTAATACTCCAAGGCTGTGGTTCCCAAACTGTGTGTCCAGGCACCCAGGGCACCACAGCAAATTTACAAGCATACTGCAGGACATATTACACTTTCAAGGGAAACACAGTGACATCTGTCGGATACCACACAAACTACAATTTCTAGGTAGTTGAGTTCTAACATTAGGGCACTTTATATTCCTTTCAATAATGTCATATCTTGTGAAGCTGGTTTTTCAGCTGTTGTTGTCATAAAAAGAAAATATCTGTGAAAATCATATGGTATGGGAGGCGAGATGAGGTATCCAATATGATCCCATGGTTTGAGAAGTGAAGGGCCCAAACGACAGTAGTTATTTAAGAATGAAAGTTTAAATGTTTTCTTAAAAAAAAAAGATCCATAATAGTATTATTATACACCTACCACAATGGCTCAAATTTTAAAATACCAAGTGCTGGCAAGAAAGTAAGAAACTGGAATTCTCACAGAAGTAGCTGGTGGGAGTTTACAATAGTACAACCACTTTAGGAATCAATGTCAATATTTACTTGACAATGCCCATTTTATATGACCCTGAAAGTCTTCAGACATATATCCTAACAAACTCTTGCACATGTACAGGAGGTGCTTTAAGAAAATGTCTGTGGTTGTTTGTAACTGAGAGACAATTCAATCGCTCATAGATAAGACAATGGATAAACTGCGAGACCATCATCACGGAACCGTGAAAACGAACGGCACACGTGTATGTGCATCAACGTGAATAGATCTCAGACTCCTAATGTTGACTAAAGGAAACCAAAGAAGAAATCCAGTATGATGTCATGTATTTAAAGCTTAACAAATCTAGAACCAAACAATATATGTACAGTTAAACCCATATGTTGTAAAACCATGAAAGAAAATACAAGGGAATGGAAACAATTTCAACATAGTGCTTTCCTCTAACAGGAGAGGGGAGGAAGTGAATGCCATACAAGAGAGGCATAGGAGGAACTTCCAAAGTATTGATAATGTACTAATTTTAAAGCTGGACAGTGGGAACAAAGATACTAATTTTATTATTCTTCTTTAAAGTATATATATGTTGGGGCGTTTCTCGCGGTTTGTGGGTTTGAGCCCTACATCAGGCTCTCTGCTGTCAGTGCAGAGCCCGCTTAGGATCCTCTGTCTCCCTCTCTCTGCCCCTCCCACACATGTGTCTTGTGCTCTCTCTCTCTCTCACTCTCTCTCAAAAATAAACATTAAAAATTTTTTTAATAAAGTATACATATGTCATATGTGCTTTTTTTGTATACATGTTAGATTTCATTTTAAAATAATTAATTAAGGTAAACATGATTTATTCAACAAAATATTTCTTAAAAACCCACTGCATTCCAGGCATTTTCTGTGCTTTACAAAGAAACAGCCCTGCCCTCATAGAGCTTACATTCTAGTAGAGGAAGAAGACAGAAAGCAACACTCAGATTAAATGAATGAAAAAAAACCCCCACAAAGCCCAACATTTTTTTAATTAAAAAAATTAAAAGTAGGGGGGCCTGGGGGGCTCAGTCAGTTAAGTGTCTGATTTTGGCTCAGGTCATGGTCTCATAGTTCGTGAGTTCAAGCCCCATGTCGGGCTCTGTGCTGACGGCTCGGAGCCTGGAGCCTGCTTTGGATTCTGTGTCTCCCTCTCTCTCTGCCCCTCCCCCACTCATGCTCTGTCTCTGTCTCTGTCTCTGTCTCAAAATAAATAAACATTAAAAAAAATTTTTTTTAATTAAAAGTAGAGCAGAGAAAGAGATATCAGGAGCACAGGGCAGATTGTCATATGAAATACTGAATTTAACTTGGGATGTTTAAAATTTTTATTACAAGTAAAATTGTATTATAAATAAAAACTCTTAGATGTTTAACAGTTTGTAAGATACTAGGAAAAATTTAAAAGGTCAAACCCATCAACAATATTTAAGAGAAAACCATCAATATATTAAGAGAATCCCAATCAAGTAAATTGTCCATTAAAAGGCCTCAGAATATTTTTTAAAAATACTAAGCATGTCTAGATACTTTTAGAATACCTGTTAAACAAATGATTGCCTGTACATGAAATGTCTTAATTACATTTTCAGAGCTATCATTTTCCATAAAATAAAATTTTTAAAGAATTTCTGAAAATGAATGGCCCAATTCCCATTTACCCTTCACCTATTACATTTATTTCTTTATGTAGTGTCAATTTTCAAGTAGAACACACACACACACACACACACACACACACACACACACACACACACACCAGAACATGCTGCCAAGGATAAAACAGTCTAAAATATGAGAGAAGAAAGAAAAATGTGAGGCCTTCAGGAATACGATGCTGACTAAATCAAAGACTGCATTCCTGCACCTGAAGATGTTTCCACTCGGTAACATTTCAAATTACTTGTCCACTATCTAGTTTCCGGCATGAGGCTGTTTGTTATCCAGGAAAATCAAGTGACATCACTTACATCTCTGCCTTTAAATATTCTATCTAAGAGATGCTTGAGTTCTCTCAATAGCATGAGCTTTCTGGAAACAGAATTGTTTTCATTCTTAATGGTCTTTATTTTCTTGACTACTTAAAAGTAAAGTTGCACTACATTATCCCAAACAACTGCTTTTACCTAATAACCACTAGAGAGGATAAATTACACTATGTCAATTATAGAAATTGGTAAAATAAAAAATAATGGTTTTAGAAGCTTGAGGAAGTTTGAAATTTGAAACCAGAAGACATGTATATCAAAGAACTGTTTTCATTTTACTTATGGGACTTTAATAAAGCCTCATAGGAAATTATCTCCACCAAAACTGAAAAAAAAAAAAAGCCAATATCACTATTTTAGTCTGTAACAGTAAAAATATTATAGAGACAGACAAAGACTATGTTTGTCTTGCCTGAGCCACTTCCTAGTTGTGTTATTCTGGGTAAATCACTTCACTTTCCCAAGCCTCAGTTTCTCTATTTGTAAATGGGAGCAATACCATCCGTCTTCTAATGAAGAAACAAATACAAATCCAAACTGCTTATAAGCACCAACCAGCACCCTGGGAATTAAGTAATTCTCTCTCAGACCCCTCCTCCTATTTAGTTCATTAACTCTACTCTGTAATCAACCTGAATGCTAAACAAGTAAGAATTGATAAAAACAAACAGTGAACTCAATACCTAAGATCTATACATTTTATGCATTAAAGTATTCATTAATAAAGTTAAAAGGTTTGTTAAAAAACATATTTGAGAAACCACTGGCTAATACATCAATAAATGCCAGTCATTATCAAGAAGCCCATGGAGCAAAAAAAAAAAAAAAAGAAGAAGAAGAAGAAGAAGTCCATGGAGTGCCTGGGTGGCTCAGTCGGTTGAGCATCGGACTCTTGATTTCAGCAGCTCAGGTCATGATCTCAGGGTTGTGGGATAGAGCCCTACATTGGGCTCAGTATTAAATGTAGAGCTTGCTTGAGATTCTCTTCCTCTCTCTGCCCCTCTCCCCCACTCACAGTGTCTCTCTCTTTCTTGAAAATAAAAAAAATAATGATAAAAACAAATAAATTAAAAAAAAAATAGAAGTCTAAAAACCAGCACGCTTATTCTGAAATTTCTTCATCACTTTCTCCCTAATCTTTTTTCCCAAAGAAGTCCTTCTGGTCTTCATTTCTTTTTTTTTTTTTTTTTTTTTTTTAATTAATTTTTTTTTTAATTTTATTTGAGAGAGAAAGAGAGAGAGTAGCAGAGAGGGGCAGAGGCAAAGAGAGAGTCCCAAGCAGGCTCCATGCTCAGTTGAGAGCCCGACACAGATCTCAATCCCATGACCCGATCCCATGACCCTGGGATCCCAACCTGAGCTGAAATCAGGAGTCAGATGCTCAACCAACAGAGCCACCCAGGCAGCCCTGGTCTTCACCTCTTAAGTGAAGCCTTAAGCCTTAAAAAAAAACTAAAACAATTAATTCTTTAGTCCTTTTAGACTTCTGAGCATCCCTCTGTCCCTAACTTCTTAGGAATATTTACTCCATCATTTCAGATTGCAACCTTTCTGCTGGTTATCCTTCCCCTCCCTTGTCTAAAAATAATAATGCCAATAATAGTGATAGTGACCAGCAGTGGTAAGAAGAGCCAACATTTTGTGACAGGCACTATCTTAACACTTTGTATGTATGTATCACTGAAGGCTCACCACAACCCAATGAAGTAGATACCATTTTATTTAAGAAACTGTGCTACAGAGAAGAGGTCACTTTCCAAGGTCACATACCTCACCTGAATCATTCTAAAGTCACTGCTCATTACTAATATGCACACAACCTTCTATATTAGAAGGACATAAGAATGGAGTTATATGGGCAGGGATATTACTGTCCAATTTTTGCTGTTTTGTACTACTCTTAATTAAAAAGACCCAGAGGTGGGGCGCCTGGGTGGCTCAGTCGGTTAAGCGTCCGACTTCGGCTCAGGTCACGATCTCGCGGTATGTGAGTTCGAGCCCCGCGTCGGGCTCTGTGCTGACTGCTCAGAGCCTGGAGCCTGTTTCAGATTCTGTGTCTCCCTCTCTCTCTGGCCCTCCCCCGTTCATGCTCTGTCTCTCTCTGTCTCAAAAATAAATAAACGTTAAAAAAAAAATTTAAAAAATAAAATAAATAAAATAAATAAGTAAATAAAAAGACCCAAAGGTACCTGGGTGGCTCAGTCAGCTAAGCATCCGACTTCGGCTCAGGCCATAATCTCACAGTTTGTGAGTTCAAGCCCCAAGGAGGGCTCTGTGCTAAGAGCTCGGAGCCTGGAGCCTGCTTCAGATTCTATCTCCCTCTCTCTCTGCCCTTCCTCCTCCCTCCCTCCCTCTCTCTCTCTCTTTCTCAAAAATAAACATTAAAAAAAAGACACATAATTTAATAAATACAGAAAGTGAAACCCTATGAGATAAAAATCTATAAGGGAACAGGACACAGAATCTATTTTTTTTTCTTTTATGATACAGACAGTGGTCCTGAAGGTAGAAACACATCTTGTTTGTAAGTTGAAGCAGTTTTATATATGCAGGGTCTCTTCTCTCAGCTTTGGCAAAATGGAATACCAATTCAGTCATCTTCTGTTGTCTAACTTAGTGGCTTAAAACAACAGCCTTTAATTGTCCTTGGGAATTTGCAATTGGGTAGGGCTTGGCAGGGACAGCTCTTCTCTGCCCTTAGTGGGCACCCGCAGGGGCAGTATGATGGGGATCTGGAGGATTAGGATCTGCTTTTAGAATGGCTCACTCACATGGCTGGCGAGCTAAGGCCAGATGTCAGCTGGGAGCTCAGCTGGGGCTGAGGGCCAGGAGCTTCGGTTTCTCTCACACAGGCCTCCCACTTGAGCCCTCATAGCACAGCCTGGGAACTCGGTTCCAAAAGTGAATACCCCAAGAGAGGAAGGCAGCAGCACACAGCATCTCCATGACCCAACCTATAAGTCACAGAGGTTTGCCTGAGCCATGCTCTATTGGTGGCAGTTACAAAGGCCTGCTCTGATTAAGAGATGGGGACACAGATCTCAACACTAGATGGGAGGAGCGTCAAGGTCACAGTGTAAGTAGAACATGTGTAATGAACGATGCTATTGCAGATATCGTTGGAAAATACAGTCTATTACATCAATGGAAGGTTACGTGTCCGTATATATCGAAATTGATTTTTTTTTAATACTATTTTTTGGGTTCTATTAAGTAGACTTTTCCTGTAAGGGGTGAAGAGACTGAAAACTAACCTGGAGCTTCTCCTCCTCTGTGATGAAATGACTTCAGTGGCCTACAAGTAATTATCTTCAGGGCCAAACAATAGAGAAGAAAAAATGGTTAGGTACTAGTTAGCAACTACTAGAAAACTGAGCTTTTATTCATTTACCCTTCAATGAAGGTTTGGCAAACATCTTGCTTTTAATAAAACTCTAAATTCTCAAATGCATAAATTTTTATTCATTCATTTCATTGCCTATTGTTACTGGCAGTAGAAACCCCTGAAAATGAAAAAGCCATCGGGGCGCCTGGGTGGCTCAGTCGGTTAAGCGTCCAACTTCAGCTCAAGTCATGATCTCATGGTTCATGGGTTTGAGCCCCACGTTGAGCTCTGTGCTGACAGCTCAGAGCCTGGGGCCTGCTTCATATTCTGTGTCTCCCTCTCTCTCTGCCCCTCCACTGCTCACACTCTGTCTCCCTCTCAAAAATAAACATTAAAAAGAATTTTTTTTAATGAAAAAGCATCAAATAGTTTCACAGTTAACAAAGTAAGGGAAAAAGCTGAGGCACCTGCATTCTCTTTCAAAGAAGGGTTTATGGGCAGAGAGAACAAGAGATTACCAAATGAATGTTGGGGGAAAAAGATGAATCAAACCCCTAGGGCACGTGGGAAAAAAAAGAAAAAGGAGTGACTAAGAAACCAGCCAAAGCCCTGGGGATTTCACCAGCATGTTCTGTGATGCTCTTTACACACGCCCTTACAGACTCCATCCTTAAGCTACGGTTCCTTTCCCACCTATCAGAGCTAGAAATAGATCCAAAAATATCTAAATCCAGTAGTTTCCAATGTTTTCAAGTATAAGACCCTCTTTTTAAGAGTAAAAATTCTGTGGCCACCTATATGACAATTGCTGTGGTTTTATTATCTGATTATTAAGAAAAATCAATAATGATAGAAGTACTTTGAATTCACTATAACCTCTACTAGATGCCATTGGTATTTTGTACAAGGGCGTATAAAATATGCAATAGCAGGTACATGAGATATTTAATTTAGATAAAATTCTTAGGAAATACCAAATACATATCAATTACTAGTAAACATGTAAGTAAGCCACATCTGAAAAGACCAAGACTGAGGAATTTTAAAGGACTTCCTTTTCTGTTATGTTACGTAGGATTTCTCCTACTGTGCCTACGGCTGGATTCAATAACTAATTTTTCCAGTACCCATTCTATAATTCTCTTATAAATTATGAAGAGCATTCCCCTTCTTTTCAGCTTGTATCTTAATAACTTAAAACTGGTTTAAGACAATACAGATGCGTATTCCTATTTTATAAAAAAGTAAGAATCCTCTTACTCATTGATGACAATTTCTCATCACCAGCCAGGAGTCACCACAATAGATAAATGACTTGCTTATCTATTGTTGGAAAGACAGGCTAATGGCAACTGTTCTAAATCTAAAATCTTTATTTTCAGCAGCTGTTCTCTAAAAACATATAGATAATGCTAGAGTTTGGAAATTATCACAATAATTTAAACATTCTGGGGCACCTGGCTGGCTCAGTCAGAAGAGCATATGACTCTTGTTCTCAGGGTCATGAGTTCAAGCCCTACACTGGGCATAGAGATTACTTTATAAATAAATAAACAAACAAACAAACAAACAAATAAAACTTTAAAAGTTCTGATTGCCACTTTGCACACTTTTGGGAAACCATGTGGGAACACTCTCATCATGGGTTCCTTCATCCAGGAAGAACTTCTAGAATACTGCCAAACAGGTACATATGCTTCTGAGGCCCACAGAATATATGGAGAGAGCCTGGAAAAAGAAACCCAACTGCAAAATAAGAATATAAAGAAATGATGTGCAGGGGCACCTGGGTGGCTCAGTTGGTTAAATGTCCAACTTCAGCTCAGGTCATGATCTCACAGTTCGTGGGTTTGAGCCCCACGTTGGGCTCTGTGCTGACAGCTCAGAGCCTGGAGCCTGCTTCAGATTCTGTGTCTCCCTTTCTGTCTCTCCCCCACTCACACTCGGTCTCTCTCTTTCAAAAATAAACATTAAAAAAAAACACTAAAAAAGAAAAAAAAAAAAAAAAGAATGATGCCTAGCCTTAGTGTGAAATGTTTCCAAAACAACTGCCAAGTTTACAAAAACACAAGCATTTCTTTTGCTGAGCTTGTGGTGAAGATGGCCATTTACAGCAGACTGCATCCATGAAGAGAACCCACAGCTCATTGTGCAGAAGCTATGACAAGTTTAGGAGCACTCTGGCAAACCAGGGATGAGACAAAAGAAGGCCATAAAAAAAGACAAGGCTTGGGGCGCCTGGGTGGCTCAGTTGGTTAAGAGTTTGACTCTTGATCTCAGCTCAGGTCTTGATCTCAGGTGAGTTCAAGCCCCTCATTGGGATCTATGCTGGGTGTGAAGCCTACTTTAAAAAAATAATAAAAATTTAAAAAATTAAAAAGACAAGGCTTATATACTAGAGTTATCCTGAGAAACAGAACCAACAGGATGTGTAATTGTGTGTCTACATAGAGAGACTGGATAATAACTGGATTATGAAATTATGGAGGCCAAAAAGTCCCGAGATCCGCAGTCAACAAGCTGAGACCCAGGAGAGCCAACAGTGTAGTACTGGTTGGAGTCTGAAAGCCTGAGAACCAGGAAAGTTTATGGTATAAGTTCCAGTCTGAGAGCCAGCAGGCTCGGGACCCAAGAAGAGCAAGGTTTCAGCTTGAGTCCAAAGGCAAGAGAAGACTGATATCCCAACTCAAGCAGTCTGGCAGGACTGGATAAGTTCCCCCTTATCCAGCCTTTTTGTTCTTCTCAGGTCTTCAACTGATTGAATGAGGCCAACCCATCTCGGGGAGGGCAAGCTACCTTACTCAGTCCACAAATTCAAACGTTACTCTCATCCAAAAACATCCTGACACACAGCCAAAATAATATTTGACCAAATGTCTAGGCACCCCGTGACCGAGTCAAGTTGATACATAAAATTAACCATCAGTAGCTTACCTAAGTGTGATCTGTCCACTCTTCCCAGACAGCCAAGAAGGGGTAGGAAAAAAGTTCAAAACCTGGTGACAGATACCAGGCAGAGGAAAAGTGAATTTCACTGGGCTACGACCTTCTGGCTCTTATCTTAATAAGAGTGAACATGAGCATGGGACTACCTCCCAATCTGTGGGACAAAAGACCAGGGACTCCGAAGAGAAAAGCAAATGGGTAGAGATTCAGCTATTACAACAGGCACACATCACTGCCTGAAAGTAAACTGTCCTGCAATGCCTTTAATCAAAAGACAGCTGCTTCCAAAACACACATACAGACACACAGGCACACAGTGCCCATCAGAGACCTATCCAGAAGGAGAGAAAACTTAGCCAGAGATTCATCCCTTGGGTACAATAGAGCCAGTGTGGAAAGAAAAGAGACTACCTCCCTCCCCCGTCAAAAAAAATCACAGGCTCATATAACTCAGCCCTTGTAAAGCCAGGATAGTAAGTCAAGCTTTTGGCCAGGGCGGTAGTCATCTCAAGGCTCAACTAATTCAGGATCCCTTTCCAAGCTCACTCATGTGGTTGGTGGCTGGCAGTCTCTCTTCCTTACCATGTGGCCCTCGCCATTGACTGCCTGTCCCCACAACGTGGCAAGTGACTCTTGTCTGTCCAGGGCCGTCTCACATCATGGCAGCCAGCCTCCTTCAGAGGGAGTGATGAGAGACAGAAGGAAAGAAACAAACCAAAGTCTCCTGACGACCTGATTTGGGAAGTGAGGTCTCATCACTTCCACGGCACAAAGTCCAGCCCACACTCAAGGAGAGGAGAATTAAGCTCCATCTTTTAAAGAAAGGAGAATCAAAGAATTTGTGGACAGTCTTTAAAACCACTACAGAGACTAAAAGAATTGTTGAACGTAAAAAAAAGGAGCTGGATAGTTATTAAGACATCAATGGACGTTTTGTTTTCACTGTATTCCCCAGACCCCAAGAAGACGGTCCTTGCCTCAAGGGAGGTTCGTTTTTGTTTTCTGAAAATGTGAGCTCCTTGAGGAGATGATGCTGAGGGGAGGGGGGGGGAACTACAATACCTTTGAGGGCACGAAGGTAGAAACGAGAAGAAAAAAGGAGTGAACTGTTTGGTAAGGGGAAGGAATTCTTTGGGACCCACAAAAAGAAGAGGCCTGCAAGCCCACTTCCTGCCAGGGCTCTAGATAAATGACAGGTCCTCAGAGGGAGATGGGTGTGTGCTGTACCCAGGAAAGCTGACACTTCTACACCAGAATCCCCACACCTAGTAAAAACCCGTGTGCCTAAAGTTGGCCCTAACTGTTAGAGCCACCGAACTTCAAGGAACCATATCCTCTTACACAACATGCTTACCAGTCACAGCCATTATGGACTGAAAATGAACCTTTCACCCTTTGCCTGGTTCCTCAGATTCCTGTACCACCCTAAGGAGGGATGGATACCCATTCTTAATCACTGAGATTGAATTTTTCTCATCAGTTTGGTGCATTAGGGGTGGGGGGAGCACATGTCCCAAGGTTGGATTTAATTTCATTTGAAGGAATTAAAATATTGTAACATTTCTTGGTTACCTGATTTTGTTAAA
This sequence comes from Panthera uncia, assembly GCF_023721935.1. Classification (NCBI taxonomy): domain Eukaryota; kingdom Metazoa; phylum Chordata; class Mammalia; order Carnivora; family Felidae; genus Panthera; species Panthera uncia. Next base: position 81,776,630 of record NC_064807.1, read on the forward strand.
TGTAATTTGTATCTACTACATGGTCAACTAACTTACTAACTTATGGATATCTTTTTAACTTATCCACCTTGGTAGTTTTAAAAAAAGTTACAAGGGGTGCCTGGGTGGTTCAGTCACTTAAGCATCCGACTTTGGTTCAGGTCATGATCTCACGGTTCTGAGTTCAAGCCCCACGTCGGGCTCTGTACTGACAGCTCAGAGCCTGGTGCCTGCTTCAGATTCTTTGTCTCCCTCTCTCTCTGCTCCTCCCCTGGTTCACACTCTGTCTCTATCTCTCTCTCTCTCTCAAAATAAATAAACATTAAAAAAAATAAAGAAAGTTCTGAACAGGTTGCTCCATTAAGATTTTTCCATTAGTAATATATATTTTTAAATTTTTTTATATGTTTATTTTTGAGAGAGAGAGAGAGAGAGAGAGAGAGAGAGAGAGAGACAGAGCATGAGTGGGGGAGGGGCAGAAAGCGAGGGAGACACAGAACCCGAAGCAGGCCCCAGGTTCCAAGCTGTCAGCACAGAGTCCAACACGGGGCTTGAATTCACAGACTGCGAGATCATGACCTGAGCTGAAGTCGGACACTCAACCGACTGAGCCACCCAGGCGCCCCTCCATTAGTAATCTATTACCCACAATTTTTTCTAGGCTATTCTCTCCTATAGAAAGTATATAGTAGCTTTGGGGAGCCTGGGTGGCTCAGTCGGTTGAGCATCCAACATCGGCTCAGGTCATGATCTCGCGGCTCGTGGGTTCAAGCCCTGCATCGGGCTCTGTGCTGACAGCTCAGAGCCTGGAGCCTGCTTCAGATTCTGTGTCTCCCTCTCTCTCTGCCCCTCCCCTGCTCACAGTCTGTCTCTGTCTCTCAATAATAAATAAATGTTAAAAAAAAAAATTTTTTTTAATTCAGATTGTGGGAAACTCTTAATAATGAACATAGTTCCTTCAACAAATAAACAGCATGGGGGAAAACAGAGTGGGAAAACTACAGATTTAAAAAACGGTGAAGGGCGCCTGGATGGCTCAGTGGGGTGAGCATCCGACTCTTGATTTCACCTCAAGTCATGATCCCGGGGTGATGGGATCAAGCCCCACATCAGGCTCCATGCTCAGCCTGAAGACTCTCTATCCCTCTCCTGCTCACTCTCTCCTTCTCTCTCTCTCTCAAATAAAAAAAAATAAAATAAAATAAAATTTAAGTAAATAAATGTGAGAGCTAATCAAAAGATTGCAAGTTACAAACCTGATCTGAATCTTTGAACAAACACATATTTTAAAAAATGATTAGCCAAATGTAGAAATCTGAACACTGATAAGATATTTGATAACACTAAGGGAATATTTTTAAGTTATTGTCAATAGTATTGTGGTAATGTGTTTTAAAAGAGTCCTTGATCTTTCAACAACACATACTAACACATTTACAGATGAAAACTATGTATGGCATATGCTTCAGGTAGAGTAGGAAGGTATACAGATGAAACGGGATTTAGCTTATAATCATTGAAGCTGGGTGAACAATTTAAGTTCACTGTAGCGTTCCGATATTGTCTGTATCTGAAATTTTCCATATTAAAAATACATATACATACACATATAAAGTAGAAGTGGAGCCTTACAGGCTAGGCTGTTTAACTTTCTTCTGCCTACTTCTGACATCCTGCCTTCCGAAGAGTCCTCGAATTAGTCCCAATGAACCTTTGGGCTCATTTTTTTAACACGCTTAAAAATCACTGCTTGGTGGGGCGCCTGGGTGGCGCAGTCGGTTAAGCGTCCGACTTCAGCCAGGTCACGATCTCGCGGTCCGTGAGTTCGAGCCCCGCGTCAGGCTCTGGGCTGATGGCTCGGAGCCTGGAGCCTGTTTCCGATTCTGTGTCTCCCTCTCTCTCTGCCCCTCCCCCGTTCATGCTCTCTCTCTGTCCCAAAAATAAAAAAAAAAAAAAAAAAAAAAATCACTGCTTGGGGCGCCTGGGTGGCTCAGTCGGTTGAGCATCTGACTTCAGCTCAGGTCATGGTCTCGCAGTTCGTGAGTTCGAGCCCCGCATCGGGCTCTGTGCTAACAAACAGCTCAGAGCCTGGAGCCTGTTTTGGATTCTGTGTCTCCCTCTCTCTCTCTCTCTCTCCCCCTCCCCTGCTCATGCTCTGTCTCTCTCTGTCTCTCAAAAATAAATAAATGTTTAAAAACTAATAATAAATAAATAAATAAATAATCACTGCTTTAGCCTGTCTAGGTTTTATTCGAGTACAGTATTACCATGAAAATGCTGACCACTTTGTACCACCTTGGGCTCCTGCAGAATCTGTTTTTACAGAACCGAATTTTGTTGTTATGTCCTTAGGTTTTCACTGACACAGGCTGGAAGAAACAGCTTTACCAACACCACTGCATTTCTGTAGGGACGTTGCTAAGGCAAACACTATCACACAGAAACACTCTAAGTAGAGGACATTCCTGTGTTTCAGTGTAAATTGGAAAGTGTTCATCTCATTTTCAACATAACTCCCTCCAGAATCTCAGTTTCTCACCAGAGTACAGAGATCTGTCTCCCAGAGATAAACACTATTTGTTTGAGGACTACATACAGAAAGACTGCAAAGGACAGACAATACTGCAAAGATAGAACATCCAAAAGACAGAAAGCAGTCTGGTCTACTTCCACAGCCTGTTTTTAGGACACTCTGCTCTTCACATTTCACTCGAAGTGGTCCCCCTCTGTTATTCCATTCCATGACCAGGATAACTAAGTATTTACTGATGACTTCCAAGTCTATACCTAAAGCCCTACTCTCTCCCTTCTCAGCTCCAGACCCATGTTTTCACCTGCCTGATGAGAGACAGTGTTCACTGAAGCACTTTACACTGTATACGGTCAAAATAAACTCATAATCTTACCCTTCCAAACTTGCTCCTGTCTCTGTTGTCTCAATTAAAAATGTTCCCATCCAACCTATTATTCAAGCTAAAAGCTCAAGATACTGTGAAGAAAAGGAAAAGGCAAGCCATACACTGGGGAAAAACATCTGCACAACATAGATCTGATAAATACTTTATTCCCAGAATACATAAAGGAACCCTTTTAACTATATACATAGACAAACAACTGATTTTTAAAAAACGGGCAAAAGATTTGAAAAGAAAACTCACAGAAGAAGTTTTATGAATCGCAAATTAATACATGAAAAGATACTCAACAAGATTAGTCATTAGGGAAAGGCAAATTAAAAACATAATGATATATATCACCATACACCCCTAGAACAGCAAACAATGGCAATGGTTTTAAAGGTATATACATGTATACACATGATTTCAAGGGTATACACATGTGTCAAAACTTAGGGGTACCTAGATCGCTCAGTGGGTTGAGCATCCGACTTTGGCTCAGGTCATGACCTCAGTGTAGAGCCTGCTTCGGATTCTCTGTCCCCTCCCAATTGTGCGCACACACACACACTCTCTCTCTCAGGCTAAATTAAAAAAACATTTTTTAGGGGAGCCTGGGTGGCTCAGTCGGTTAAGCGTCCGACTTCGGCTCAGGTCATGATTTTGCGGGTCCGTGAGTTCAAGCCCCACGTTGGGCTCTGTGCTGACAGCTCAGAGCCTGGAGCCTGCTTCAGATTCTGTGTCCCCCTCTCTCTCCACCCCACCCCTGCTTGTGCTCTGTCTCTCTCTGTCTTTCAAAAAGGAATAAACATTAAAAAAAAATTTTTAATGCTTTTTAACTGTACACTTTAAATATGTGAGTCTTACTGTATGCCATTATACCTCGACAATGATGTTTAAAAGAAAAAGAAAGACAATACCAAATATTGGCAAGAATATGGAGCATATGGAATCCCAAACATTGCTGGTAGGAATGCAAAATGGTGCCGTCACTTTGGAAAACAGTATGGCAACTTCTTAAGAAGTTAAACATTCACTTACCATAAGACCCAGCAAGTATACTCATAGGCATTTACTCAAGAGAAATGAAAACATATCTGCCCAAAGTCTTAACTCAAATGTTCATTAACAGTTGTATTCATATTAGAAACCAGAAACGAGCCAAATGTCTGCCAACTGGCAAATGCGTAAATAAATTGTGGTAAAATCATACAACGGAATGTTCCTCAGCAATAAGAAGTTACCTACAGTTACAAACAAGAACATGAATGAATCTCAACAGTGTTATACCAAGTGGACACAAGACTATCTAATGAATGATTTACTTATATGAAATTTCAGAAAAGATAAAGGTATAACAATAGAGAAAAAAGATCAGTGGTTTCGGGAGGGCAGCAATGGTGATGTTCAAAATCGTGATTACACAGCTGAATACACTTGTCCAAAGTCATCAAACTGCATACTTAAAATTGGCATACTTTTTTAAAACATAAATAATACCTCAATAAAGATGTTCTTAAAAAGGCTAGAAGGAAAGGCAAAATAAAAATATTTAAACTAATGATAGTTAACAGGTATCATTTATTGAATCTTTAACATGTCAGGTAACTTATCAAGTACTTTACATTCATTACACCATTAAATCTATTTTTTAAATAGACAAAAATCTCTGCACTCACATGGTCTATATGCTATTAGAGGAGGCTAGTAACCCTACAAAGTAAGTACTGTCAATACCTGCACTTTGTAAAAGTTCAGGTTCAGAAAGATTAAATCCATAATTTGTTCTAGAGCCCAAAGCTAGTATTTGGAAGAGCTGAGATTAGACCCTAATCCAGGATTTCTCAGCTTCAACATGACTGACAATTTGGGCTGGATAATTCTTCAATGTGGGAGGCTATTCTATATATTGTAGGGTGTTCAGCAGCACTTCTGGCCTCTACCCACCAGATGCCCTTAGTTGTAACAAGCAAGAATGTCTCCAGCATTGCCAAATGGCTCCGGGAGGCAAAGATGCCTTTGTTGGGAACCACTGCTTAATCTCTAAAAATTGACACCACAGCACAGAACTCTGAAAAGCACCTTCCTTTCCATACCTGACACTGACCTGGTTTAGGTCCTGAGTTCAGCTCACTTAAGTCCTCAGCATTAGTCCATCTATATCCAGGGTCTACTCTGTCATTTCAATAGTCACACTACCACCAAAGTAACCTCCTGAAAACCTCCAAGGCTTAGATGAAATGTCTGTGGAAAGTGCCCTGACTACCAGTATGCAGAATTACTAAAACCCTTTGTATACATATAAAGTCATTACACTTTCCCATTGTTTGGGTCTGCCTTCTCTACTATATGAGATTTACCCAGCAGGGACCAAACCTTAATCATGTCTATATCCTTGGTACCCAGGATTAGAAAGCATTTAAATGTTTTTAAAGGGGCACCTGGGTGGCCCAATTGGTAAAACATCCAACTCTTGATATCGGTTCAGGTCATGATCTCACAGTTGGGTTTGTGAGATCGAGCCCCATGTGGGGCTCTGCGCTGACAGCACAGAGTCTGCTTGGGATTCTCTCTCTCCCTCTCTCTTTGCCCCTCCCCTGCTCACATGTTTTCTCTCTAAAAATAAATATTACTTTAAAAAATAAAATAAAGTTTTTAGAATACAAATGTAATGCAGACAAATTATATATTCCATCAAAATGTTTACATCTCTTTGCTTTAATCACTAAAAAAAAAAAAAAAAAAAGCCCCCCAAATCACACAGTAAAGCTTTAATCAACATGAATCATATCCAAACAAATGGGTCTTATTCCTAATAGGATCTGGAAGATGCTCTAACTCATAACCCAAACATTACGAAGCAACAGGTTGAAGTTTTCACAATTTTCCAAAACCAGAGAGATCAAGTTTCCTAATCTTAAAACTCCTCTTGGTCTAGTACAGTTTATCAGGGTCCTTAAATAGTGTCACAGTATTTTGAACCACTAAAGCCTCATCCTACACGAACTCCTTCTTGCTACTAATTCATTTATTGTTTCGCTATAGTTTTATTGAGCACCCACTCAGTGCTAGGGATACAAAGATGAACTAAGATAAAGAAATAAAAGTTTTAGTGAGGAAAGAAATACACACGAAATTAGTAACAGTAGTATATGAAATGCTTATCTCATATTACCTTAATTTTTTAAAAAACATCCTTATAGTTTGGTGTACACCAGGAATGTTCTCAAAAGATGACGTGGAGGAGGAAAAAAAAAAAAAGATGACGTGGAGGGATGTGGGTGGGGGATGGGTGAAACAGATGACGGGGATTAAGGAGGGTAACTTGTGGTGGTGAGCACTGGGTGATGTACAGAAGTGTCGAATCACTAAATTGTACACCTGAAACTAATATTACACTATATGTTAACTAACTGAAATTTAAATAAAAACTTAAGGGAAAAAAAAAAAAACAAACCTCAGTCACTATGACTTAAGAGCAAGTATCCAAAAATAAAAATGATACTTTCGGCAACAGTTTTCCAAACATTAATAGGATATATGGTATAATAGTCAATAACTCTACACAGCAGTCCAACTCAAAGGGATGCTTAAGACCAAATTCAACAATTAATTCATCTGGAAGTGTTCATTACAAAGTCATTTCATTTGATACTGAGAATTTTTATGACCACAGTATGCAACTGATAACACCAGCTATAAAAAAAAAAAAAAAATCTGGCTATGACCATTACATCTTTTCCCTATAATCCATCTTTAGGGCCTTAACTGGCCATTTTGTTTGCTATTTTTAGAGCAATCTCAGGACTGTTTTCTGAGGAAAATCTTGTCTTGCCCATAGGATCTCTTCATAGATTTATGTTGGCTGTCCATTCAGGTCAAAACCCTGACTTGATCACAGGCTCTGACCTTAATCAGACATGCAAAATACATGCTCTCATGATTCTTCACTGAGAATATAAGATAAAACTCATCGTTGCCTGATGTTGATCAAAACTTAGTTGCAAGAAACAATATTCAGGCGGCCCACACTGGGGACTCCTGGTGGTAACAATTCTGGACCCTTAAATGTCAAACACCCAAAGGAAGGAAAGGTGCCTCTAGGAGGGACGTAGTGTTAAAAGAGCATCCCAAGAATTAAGAGTTAAGGAAAAATTAGTCTTTCTTATGTATGATACGTTCTCTTATACAGCTCTCAAGCTTTTTGGTCACAGAGCCCCTTAACACTCTTGAAAACTCTGTTTGTGGGTATATCTATCGATATTTATATTTCAAAATGAAAATTTTATATATAATAATACAGAAGCACACATTCCATGAGCCTTCAGAGCAAAAATGAAATCACTGCTAATTGTAGCCTAAGAAAATTAAACCATGAATGAGAGAGAATCATGATAAAGGGAAGTAATGTCTCAGTATGATTAAGAAAATAGATTTGGGGTGCCTGACTCAGAAGAGCACAGGATTCTTGATCTCAGGATCGTGAGTACGAGCCCCACGTTGGGTGTAGGGATTACTAAAAAAATAAAAGTAAAAAAAATGTTTAATTAAAAAACTAATATTCATAGAGAAGTATTTAAGGACACATTCATTCAATAATTCAACCAACTGTTTTCTAAGTGCCAGACACAAGTCTAGATGCTGGGAATAAACAGAATCTCTGGAGCTTATTCATCCCTGTTTATCTCTAAACCAAGCCAAGCAAGCCACCAGTGAGCTGTATACTTAAACACTGCTTTGGCTCTTTGGAGAATGTTCACTGGCATCATATGAACCTGGATTAAGAAGCATTACAAGAAGTTGGGCCGCCTGGGTGGCTCAGTTGGTTAAGCGTCCGACTTCGGCTCAGGTCATGATCTCACGGTTCATGGGCTCGAGCCCTGCGTCGGGCTCTGTGCTGACAGCTCAGAGCCTGGAGCCTGCTTCAGATTCTGTGTCTCCCTCTCTCTCTGCCCCTCCCCCACTCATGCTCTGTCTCCCTCTGTCTCAAAAATAAATAAAACATTAAAAAAAATTTTTTAAAGCATTATAAGAAGCAATCTTTAAAAACTCACTACTATGTTTATCACAGGGATTCTGCCCCTTACAAAACCAGTGTCCCCACTATGAAGACCTCTGAGAAAAATTTCTCTCAAACTAACACTCAAAAAAAGTTGTGTTTCTCTTAAACAACATGTGTTTGGTTTTATAAACACCATGGATCTGGAAGTTGAGCTTTATTTTCTTCTTTGCTTTGCTTGAGGAAACTCAGAGCCAAATATGGAACCCACCTTTAGTGACTGTGCAGTATTTTCTAGTCTATATACCAACTTTGCCACTGGTTTAAAACAGTTTTTTGCCACTGGTTTAATTTTATTATTCTTTTCTCATTTCTTCTTTACCTTAATACCTTATTTTTGATCCTTTAGCCTGTATATATTTAGAAAAGGGGTGGGAAATAAAGGTATTTGATGGCTGCTTTTTCATATAAAATTTACTGTGTATTTTCTATGTGCCAGGCGCTGTACTAAGCACTTTACAACCCCTTGAAGGTTGGACTATTTCTTTCTTAATTATTCTTTAAGTATTTTATTTATTTTTTTAATGTCTATTCATGTTTGAGAGACAGAGAAAGAACACAAGCGGGGGAGAGACAGACAGAGAGGGAGACACAGGATCCAAAGCAGACTCCAGGCTCTGAGCTGTCAGCATAGAGCCCAACACGGGCCTGAACCCACGAACCATGAGATCATGACCTGAGCCAAAGTCAGACATTTAACCGAGTGAGCCACCCAGGCGCCCCTAAAAAAAATTTTTTTTCTATGCCCAACGTGGGGCTTGAACTCACAGCCCTGAGATCAAGAGATCAAGAGTTGCATGCTCTACCGACTGAGCCAGCCAGGAGCCCCTGGTTTGAACTTTTATTATTTCCATATACAGATGAGGAAACTGGGGCTCAAGGAGGTTTATTAACTTATACATGATCTCATAACTTGTACTTGACAGAGCTAGGATTCAAATGCAGCCCAAACCATTACCCTTAGGTGTATGTACAAGCTATTATGGGAGCAAATAAGGTGAAGGAGAGGTTGGGAAAGTCTGCACACAGGATGTGACATATGAGCTAAGTCTTAGAGGGAGCCTGCCAAGGAGCAAGGAGAAAGTAATCCAGAGAGAAAGAGAAACCATGTGCAAAAACCCAAAGCAAAGAGAGTATATAAGTTCTGGGAATGGCAAACAGAACACAGAGTTACATTCAGCAATTAATTCATAGTGCAGGATTCAGCAGAAAGTTAAGTCACTTAATAGTAGATATTTAATAGATCCATTATTGAGAATTTCCATGGCCACAGTATTCAACTGTGGCTGGGAAGACAGGGAGAAGAGAAAGGCAGTCTCTTTTTATGATTGGGCTCAAAAGTCTGAATTATGTTCAATAAGCAATGGGGAACCACAGAAGGATTTAAACAGGGGAATTACAAGATCAACTTGTAATGAATGAATTACAGATTTAAGGTAGAGAACGCAGTCAGGAGGCCACTCCAAGAGACTGAAGTGGGGTAATGAGAGCTGAAGTCTGTCCAAAAGAAATTTAATATAAGCCATATATATAGCTTTTAAGTTTTGAATAGCCATGTTAGAAAAAGTTAAAGAAAAAAGTGAAAATAATTTTAGTAATACTTTTATTTACCCACTAGACCTAAAATGATTTCATCATCTAATCACTACAAAAATTAGTAAATAAGAAATTTCACATTCATTTTTTCATATTCACCTGAAATCTGATGTGCATTTTTACTTCAAGCACATCTTGTTTCGGACATTAAATTTTCACTGGAAATACGGGACTTGTATACAGATTTCATAAAACTTCCAGATGAAAAAGTAGATCCCCATGCCCAAATTGTTCCAAACATACCTTCCAGTGAGTCAAGTACCACTTTCTGAATTTAAATTAATTATAATTAATAAAATTTAAAATGCAGGGGCACCTGAGTGGCTCAGTCAGTTAAGCGTCTGACTTGATCTCAAGGCTTATGATCTCAAAGTCTGTGAGTTTGAGCCCTGCATCAGACTCTGTGCTGACAGCTCGGAGCCTGGAGTCTGCTTTGGATTCTGTCTCCCTCTCTCTCTGCCCCTCCCCCAATCTTTCTCTCTCTCTCAAACATAAATAAACATTAAAAATGATAATAATAAAATTTAAAATTCAGTTCCTCAGTAATGTGAGCCACATTTCAAGTGTTTTATGGCCGCACATAGCTACCATATTGAACAGCACAGGCCTAGAGTGACAAAGGAACTTTAACTGACAGCATTTCCACCGTTACTTCATATCTACTTACTGTTGAGGTTTTCTGTGTACTAACATCAGTAACTTACCAAGTATTAACTACGACAGGCGTCCTACTGGTCCCATCCTCACTACTGTAGCTTATTTTCTCTCTAGGCCTGTATCTGTGAAAAAGAACCCTTCTAATGACCACACAGAACTGCTACATAGTATCTGACATGTGGAATGCACACAAAAAAGTTTGTGGGATGGATGCATGCTCTTCTTCATTAGTCAAGGAATAATTCAGTTGTTTGTGGACTCCTTAAGCCCCCTGTTTCTAGTTCCCTATGGTCTGATTGTTTATTAGACTCTACATACTATGTACAATGATAAAAGAAAGAAGCAGTAAGAAAATCTATTTTCAATTGTATGTTTATTAGAGGCAGTATAGTATAATGGGTAAGAGCTTAAGCTCTGGAGCCAGATCGCCTGGATTCAGATCTGGTTTCTATCATTTATTAGATGAGTGAGTGATCTTGGCCTCTCTGTGCCTCAGTTCCCTCTTCTGCAAAACAGTGATAACTTATGATACATACTTCCTTGGGGTGTTTCAAGATTACAGAAGATATGGGGCTCAGTTGGTTAACCATCTGACTTCGGCTCAGGTCATGATCTTGTAGTTCATGAGTTTGGGTCCCACATCGAGATCTCTGCTGTCAGCGCAGAACCTGCTTCAGATCCTCTGTCTCTGTCTCCCTCTCTTTCTGCCCCTCCCCCACTCATGCTCTTCCTCTCAAAAATAAACATTAAAAAAAAAGATTACAGAAGATAATACATATAAAGCACTTGCGCATAATACTCAGCACACAGTAGATGCTCAATAACTTTTTAAATATATTTTATTTATTTTTTATAAGTAAGCTCTATGCTTAAGGTGGGGCCTAAACTCAGGACTCCAAGATCAAGAGTAGCACACTCTACAGACTGAGTCAGCCAGGCGCCCCAAACATTAGCATTTTTTTTTAATTTTTTTTTTTAACGTTTTATTTATTTTTGAGACAGGGAGAGACAGAGCATGAACAGGGGAGGGTCAGAGAGAGGGAGACACAGAATCTGAAACAGGCTTCAGGCTCCGAGCTGTCAGCACAGAGCCGGACACGGGGCTTGAACTCACAGACCGTGAGATCATGACCTGAGCCGAAGTCGGCTGCTTAACCTACTAAGCCACCCAGGCGCCCCAACATTAGCATTTTAAACAGAGGTGGTGGAGAGGTTGAAATTACAGCTAAAGAAAAAAACTAAGGGAGTGCCTGGGGGGCTCAGTCAGTTAAGCAAGGGACTCCTGATTTCAGCTCAGCTCATGGGTTTGTGAGATTGAGCCCAATATGGGGCTCTGTGCTGACAGTGCAGAGCCTGCTTGGGATCCTCTCTCTCCCTCTCTCTCTGCCCCTCACCTGTTCACGTGTGTGCTCTCTTCTCTCTCTCTCTCTCTCTCTCTCAAAATAAATAAACTTAAAAAAATAAAGTAAAAACTAAGATTTCTCAATTACCCATGTCTCTTTCCCATATAATCTTACATACATACACACAAATGGTACAGGGTAGTACTTTGAACTCCTCAAAAAGAAAGACCTTGGATGCAGTTATATTCGTTAAGGAAAGGAGCTAAATAAAAAACTTCATCTACCGACCGTGTGTAACTATGCAGTATGGCACAGGTGAAGCCAAGCAAATGGAAAAACACGAAGCAAAATAGGAAGGCATTTTGCCTTACCTGCTTTTCCGTTTTCGAGGTGGTTTCTCCACCGTGCCAGTCAGTCTACAGACCAAACAAATAAGATGGTAACTAAAAGTAATATACAAGAACACATCTCCTGGCCCTACTGTGCCAGTCAAGAACTGAACGTACCACCACCCTCTAGGACCATAGGCTCGCTAGGCTCATACCTGACCTTACAAATGCCTTATGCTCTCTGTTTCCCCTATTTACCAAGACCAAGCAATCCTGGGACTCACAGTTCCCCTAATGTCTGCTCTGCCCAAACCCTGCTCTCCCTTCTAGTCCCTCACTCCATTCTCAGCTCCTATTCGTCACAGCCCCGCTCCCCAAAACCACCCACCTCCACCTACTCATTGTCTGCCTCGTCACCCCCGCAAGCCCCTCCGGCCTCCCCTCTCCCGTGCCCACCCCCTCCCGAGCGTGCACTGCCCCCTGAGCCCCGCCCCTCCAGGCCCCGCGCCCCCCGCATTCCACGGCCCTTCCACGGGGCGCGCACGCCCTGCCCCTCCCTGCCCGGCGCCCCCAGCCTCACCCCGCGGCGACCCTTCCCTCACACGCCCCTCTCGTCCGGCCTCGAGGATGCGATCGCCGCGCAGCCCGCTCCCCCGCTCCTGGGCGCCCCCCGGACCCCCCCTTCAGCCTGAACCCCCCTCCCCTCCCGGAGCCCCGAATGCTTCACGGCCCCGAGCCGCTGCCCGTGGGCCCGCTCCCGCGCCCCCACGCCATCCCTAACCCCGACCTCGACTGAGCCCCCGCCCCACCTGGGGGCCAGGCGACTCCTCGGCTGCTGGGGCTGCCGGGCTCCTCTGACCATCCGGCTCCTGCTCCGCCGCGGGAGCTGCTCCGGCGGCCGCAGGGCTCGCTCGGGAAGCTGAGGCGGCGGAGGCTGGAGTAGGCGGAGAGGCGGGAGGAGGGCCTCGCGCCTCTGCCTGGCATGCCGCGGGGCCCGCCTCCTCCGCGCCTCTCCTCGGCTCCCATTGGCTAGAACTGTAGTGTAGCCGAAAGCCTGGCGCTCGATTGGACGCTCGGGCCGTCACATTCCGCCACCTAGAGTTTGGTTGAGACTGCAGGTGGCGGCGGAGGTGCCTTAGAGACTGCTAGCAGCGCCGGGGAGACTTAAGCGCCACCGTGCGCTGGAAAGTAGAAACTGCATCTCCGGCGCCAGACACCTGCCGGCAGGTTCTCCTGGCTCTGCGTCCTGCATTCCACACACCTGCTGGCGCCCCCCAACACTGCACCACGCCAGGACCAACAGCCAAGCACTGCAATTTCCCAAACTCCTCTGGCAGGTGCGACGGTGAGGTAACTCCAAAACGAGCTTCATTTTGAACCACCTCAATGCGGTCCCTGACTCTACATCATGCTGAAATGGTCTCACAGCTCACAGATACACTTCATTGAGGATCCAGCAAGAAAACTGTAAGAGTCTACCAAAATAAAGCATGTTTCAGATGCTCAGTCCTCTGCAGAAAAGATCACAAGCTTGGGTGCTGGCTTCCAAGAAAGCAAGAGATTTTAAAAATTACCATGAAAGAAAAATCATCACTGCAAACAGAATTGATGCCATAACTAAAAGCAGTATGTTCCATTTTGGAAGGGCTAAATAGAATTGATCCTTGAGTGTGTGCTAACCGTCGTGTGACACTGCAGATGATTGTAAATTCAATGCCAGCTAATCAATTTAAAAATAAATTTCACTGCATTTGTTGACAGACCTAAGCATGCAAGACTACCAGCACATAAGCACAGTATGTTACTGTTCATCTTCTACATTAAGATCATCCTTGAAAATAAGACATAACTCGTTAACATTTTATAAAATTGTTCCCTTTAATTAAATGTATTCTACAGCCTCTCTACATTCCATGTGAACAGGTTTTTGTTGTTGTTGTTGTTGTTGATAGATCCCTGGCATCTATTTGGAGCTGGGAGGAGGCATAAAACTTTCTCTTTTGCTATTTCCTATTTATTAGAACATGTTTTATGCATCAATAACGTGACAGCCTAGAGTAGATCACACCACCAGTTTGGGGACAAATCTCTCACAGACCCTCACAAATGGCAAAAATTAGGATACTGGTTTTTCACAAAACCAAATTTATTTGGCATAAAGGGCATTTTTATTGAGATGGCCTTTTTTTTAAACATTTCATGTTAAAAATATTCCTTCTACAAAACAATGATGGTAAATTGTAGGGGGGTCGGTTAAAATGGCTTTGACAAGAAAAACATGTCGAACATCTGTTGGTTTCCCCAAATTCATATTTTATGTAATCCCCAGATCAACAAACTACAGACGGTCTCAATGTCAACCAAACCAGAAAGGGAAGGGGGAAAAACCAGAAATATCTTTCAGATAAGACTGTGGCAGGTGGGGTCTGATTCCAGGTAGGATCACCAACTCACTAGAAGACTAATTTTGAAATATCATGCATTACATTTCTTAAAAATAGGGATTAAAATCCCATGTGGTTTTCAAGATCTTTCATAATTGGCCAACTCCTCTCTGATACATGGTTCTGCCAACAGAGCTGTAGCTTTTCATTTCTTATGCCTTCCCAAGAGGTACCCTCAAGTCCCATCTTCATGTCACATGTAAGTTCTAGTAATCTCCGCTTCTGTGTTTTTACTATAAGAAATGTATATCCCATCATTCCAGTTCACATTTAATTCACACTTCCTCTTTTAAGTCTTCCCCAATTACTCTATCCTATGTCAAACACTTCCTTCTCCAAATTTGTTGTACTTCCAGAAGCCTCACTATATTAGCAACTATCTATTGCCTTAGATTACTCTTACTTCCCAACTACATTTAATTTGGGCAAATACTATATTAGAGTGAGCCCTCAATAAATAGCAGCTTCGGGCCAGGGACCAGGTGCTTTATGCGTGCTGTTTTTAATCTGGAGGTTAACCCTGTACGGTATTATTTTAGACACAGAATTTTAGGATCTAGAGAACCCAACTCACTCAGGATCATACAGCTACAAAAACCAATAATGCTTCAGATGGCTTAAGAGGGTTTAAGATGTACTCTTGCATATCCTAAAGGAGTTGAAGTTCCAGCTCTCCTATGCAACCTTGGACAAGTTACCTATCCTAAGTCTGTTTCCTCATCTGAAGGGGCAGGGGGGCAGGGCACAGAAAGAGGTAATATAGTCATAGAACCATAGTAAAGGTAAACACAAAATAGGGCATGTACATCATTTAGCTAAGTTAGCTATTACTGCCTGGCAGAGCTGAGTTTTTACATAGATCTGATCCCAGAGCCTATATTCTTTATGCTATTCCATAACGCCTCCATGTATTCTTTTATATCTCATTCCCATTTATACCCAAAAGCAGAGTGCTGAGAATAGTGGATGTCCAGGGTTTGAGTGGAACATACTTAGGTAGTAAGTATTTTTGTTGATACACACAAAAAAATCTTCACAAATTTCATGCAGTTTTGAATAAAGAAAATATTTGAGTGATCCAAGTCAGAATAGTCTTACTCTCCTGAGGGTAAAAAAGGCAATCACCAACTGATTGGTAAGGAAATAGAAAATTAAGAAGAGGGGAATAAGGAACAAACAGTCCCCCAAGCATCTACTGTATCGGACACCATGCTAGGGGACTTTGCAAATGCTTCTGAGTGTTTTACTACTGTATACTTCATCAGCATGAATACACACTGTAAACACACAATTGAAAGAGTTGTGACATCTCGTGATGCATGGTTCTGGGCATGGGGTCCAGGACATAACAATGACTACTTCCTTTAAAGAACTGGAACACTTAGCTCAAAGTCAAATGCAAAACAAGAAAAAGTTTCGCTTCTGTTTACTAGTCAAGCAACCAAGTGAAGGAATAAGCATTTTTTAGTTTAAATTGTGTTATATAAAATGCTAACTTTTGGTCGGGACATGCTACAGACTATGCATCAGATAAAATTTTCTCACAAACTTCCTATA
This sequence comes from Panthera uncia, assembly GCF_023721935.1. NCBI lineage: Eukaryota > Metazoa > Chordata > Mammalia > Carnivora > Felidae > Panthera > Panthera uncia. Next base: position 81,792,491 of record NC_064807.1, read on the forward strand.
ATCTTTTTATTAATTTACACTGAGAGAATATAGCACCTTTCATCCAAGGAACTGAAGGTGCTTTACAAACATTAGCATTTAAAAAACAATTACAATGAAAAATCTGGATTCGTGCTGTTAAATCTCTTCGACTCCAGATACACAATTTTCTGGAGGCTGATGGAAAGCAATTCTATTTCTGACAACGAAAAAGGCTCAGAAAGAGTTCAGATTTGCTTTCACAATACAGGCATTTCCAAAACCTGGTGCTGGGCTCACAAAGCAAAAACACACAAATCTTAATGCAATGAACAGTATTTCAAACCTTATTTCAAAAGCAAAACCCAGGGCTTAAGACGTCACAATCTTCCAACAGTTCTAGTCATCCGGACGGAGTAGGAGCTGATGCATGTTGCATATGAGATGTGCTCTTGATCCAGGCTTTTTACGTTCACAGCCAAATGAACACATTTAAAGTGGTGACATGTTTCAGAAAAAAGCATTAACCTATAAAAAGCTAGCCAAGAGCGTATCAGGAAGAGGGGAAAGGGAGTCATTGGCAATTAAAAGTAGACAGTTCTCACTAGAGCCTAGGACACTTTATTAGAAACCAAGTATTATCATCAGCAAATAAAAATAGTTATCACCCCCATTAATACAACATAAAGGATTTTACATTCAGCCTAGATACAGGGAGTAACAGATCCTCCTGCCTACAAATCTATGACTTGCAAGTATCTTCCACTACATGATTACTCTATATCGTACATAGCCCTTATTTAGTAGAGGGATCCAAATATTCCTTTTAGGCTTACAAAGTCCAATACATTCACTCTCTCTTCCCTTTACATGTCTAATAGTAAAAACTATTTTTTTTCATGCAAAAAAGCCGTTATTCAGCTGAAGAGAAAAAAATCAGACAAAATAGAGATGGCAATTAAGGAATGGACAGATTATTATTGGCACATGCCCAACTAGTGACAAACAAATGCAGTACACCATGACTTAAAAATAAAGGTCACATTACAGGGATAACTAAAACAACTACATCAATCTGAGCTAGGGAGTGTCAAATGGGAAGGGAGGGCTGAGGTTACCGATTTTATTGATACAACTTCAAAGCAGAGGAGCAAGCACTTAAATACAATTTATGGTAACAGAAAAAAATACTGCAGAGAGCTGTTCAAAGACCACACCAAGTTGTCTGTATCATTAATTTCCAGTGTTTCACAATTAGTAAAATACATAGCTACATATCCCTGTAAGATAAAAATACCTTTCCCCCTGAATTACACTGGGGTCAGGGCAGTAACACAAAGCTACTGACCCAACAGTTCAAGTGTGTGCAGCAAATGTCTGAGCCACTTCTTTCATATAGCTATACAATTAGAAACTAAACAAGGAGCTAGGTGGTTGTGGGAAAAAAAACAAAAAACAAAACATTATTGTGCTCATTTAATAAAAAAGAAAAAAAAAACCCTGATGAAAAATTATGTGCCAAGAAGCTTAGACTATAAAGATTTTTTATTGCATTTTTAGGTAACCTGGAAGTTCTTATCCTGAAGGGGAAAAGTTGGTTTTCAAAACTACCTGAACAGATACTAAAGTGCTTTATTAACTGGCTGGCTTCACAAAGATTTCCTGGAATGACAAAAATTAATTATAGTAGTAAAGGGATACCAACTATTTCACAAAATAGTAAATTCCGACATCACTTATGACCAGAGTCATAAGAGACACTGGAACACTTGTCCTTATTAAGTGGACAGTTGCATATAAAGAACTGATCATCACACCCTTTGGATATTCAAATTACTTACACAAAGCCGAAACATGGTATCACAGACCTTTACAAAAAAAGGACAATCTGTTTCTTCCTACACTTTTTTAAATTTTGCTTCCAATTACAGTTCACAAATACAAGTCCTGACTTTTCAACCTTTCCAGTTGCAGTTAAAAAATGAACACTTTCTAAAAGTTAAGGTCAAGTGTTACAACAAGAGAAGAATGATTCCCATCGAAAAGTACACAGATTTTACTTAATGATACTCATGATAGTTTGTAAACTGGATCGATCACATTCTACTCAACTGGTATCAAATGAACACATCAGCATTACAAGTATTAAATGTTTTTCTATTACTCTAGAGAATATAAACCAAAACATTAATATGGCAGTTATGTTCTTTAGGCACAGTTTAGTGATTTTTTTTTTTTTTTTAAATAAATAGTATTGAATTTCAGGTGAAGTTTTAAACTCAATAACCAAAGGGTCAAGAACTCTGATTAGAAGGGGGGGGGGAAAGAATAACTTTAAACTAACAATGTAAGCTGTTTAAAATTTCTAACACTTTAACCTATCTGGGTTTTATTTAAGAGTACTTTATTAAAAAATACAAGGAATCTGAAAAAAGATCAATACAATTATCTTACTGTACAAAGTCGTATGCTGTAGCAGTTTTAACTAAAATTTAAAAACACAACAAGGAGGGCAGCCCTTTAGACCAATTTATTTTATATCCACTTAAAATATCATCCAACAAAGGACAATGACGTTTACATCTGGGACAGGTATACATAACTCGAGGCATCTGCAGTCCATCGTGCCCACTGAATAACAACTTTGCTGCTGAAATTTCTTAAAACTTACCAAACTAAAACAAAAGGCTGAATGATACAAAAGGAGGAGCATTTCGGTGTAGTCTGTTCTGTCAATTGGCTTTTTAAAAAGAGGAAACACATCCTGTTTCCCCCAGACCAGTAAATAAGCAAGAGCTACATGCAGCAGTGTGAGTATTAAGACATTTCTCAAGTCTTTTCAAATGAGTCCAAGGTGGGGATGGGATGGGAGAGAAAATTGATAGAAAAACATTGCTATAGACACCGTAACAAACAATAAATTTAGATAATTTAAAATTAAAAAAAAAAAGGCAAGAGGCAGCATTTCAGCAGCAAAGTGCTCGATAAAAAGTATATTGAAGAGGGTAATACACAAGAGTTGGGGTAAGAAGAGGGCAGAAAAATGGGTCAGCAGGATGGGCGAAGGCCTCAAAGGAAATACGGCGTCGTCGTTCTGGGAGGAATAACACGTTCTGAATCTGGAACTGCCCGGAATAACTTTGGTTCTCTTGTATTTACATCTTTGAAGACCATGATCGAAGCAATATTTCCACAACGATAGCAGTAATTAGGAGCTGACCATACTGTTACCAGCTTCTCATCAAACATAAATTTATAGCCTTCGTGCACTAGTTGGTGTGCTCTGCAGATGAGTTTTAAGTTGTTGATATGAACAAACTGCAATTTAGAAAGGTTTTGTTAAGTAACCAGCACACTAAAAAAAAATCATGCTACATCAATAAAAGAATAATATCTAATGAAGTATAAATCCTGTTACTACTAGAGTTCTCATGATGACAAAACCCATTCTACTAGTTATCCCCCAAAATTCCAGTAAGTTACACACAAATACACCTACTTTGGCCTAAGTTATGGAAATCATCCAGTCACGTGATTATTTAGAAGTTTCTGGACAAACAAAACATTCTATAAGTACTAGCAGATATGAAAAAAGTTTTTATGGTGTAAAAATAAGTATATTGCTATTAATATCTATCATACTGAGGGTTTAGTATGATCCTTAAAAGAATTCTGAGATTTATCGTCCTTCTTTTGTAACTTAACAGAAGCTCAGAGAACATAAATAACTTACTTCAATTATGCTGAACCCAGCTCTTTCATTCCATTATGCTGGATTACTTCCTTATATAAGCTCATCCCTACATGTGTATGTAATGTGTGTGTATTTTTTTTAACTGAAAACAGCCTAACCTCAAAAGTTGGCTTTTCACTATAAATACACATATCAAATCATCATGATGTACATCTAAAACTAATACAATGTTACACGTCAATTACATCTCAATTAAAAATATAGTAAAAATTGTTTACCTGTGTGTGTGTGTGTCTATCTTGCCCTTGCTATATTAATATTTAATTGCAATATTTGAAAGAAAAGAAACATTTATTTTATACATATTACCAAGTGGATACTGAGGAAGACATACATGATAAGCTAGATGAGAAACAGACGATTGTTATCTATAGCCACATAGTTCTTTAAGTAGTCTACTAGCAACCAACAAACCATTTTCTCAAAAAAACTGGCTTTACCTCATTTGTGACCTTTGCGCCAAAAAGCCAACCTGCTCCTCGGGGACTGATTGCCCAAGTATCCACATCTTCAGGATCTGACCAAACCAGATCACAAAATGCTCCTTTATGAGGAATTTCCTGATTCCGTTCAATGGTTCGAATTTGATCCAGTGTTTTGATATCAGGAGATAAACCACCATGAACACACAAAATCTGCTCATCTATTAACTAGCAAAAAGGATAACAGAGTTGAAAGTGTAATAATAAACCCAGTCATATCTAAATTCATCGATGAATGCTAATGATAACAATATAATTGAGATGGCAATTGGATGAAAGTATGCAAAGTGTTACTGGCAGGAAAATACTTAAGCTTTTACAAAGATTTCCATAAACTTACAGCTGCTACTGTGAGCATGTCGAAAACTTTGGTACAGTATCTCCAGGCATTAGCATTTCCATATTTGGTTTGGCACTCATCTATCAAAGAAACAGAAGAGTTCTCATTAATGAAGTTCTGAATCTGCTGATAAAAATAAAGAATACTTCCAATAATAAAGAAGTTTAGCTTAAACTAGGATGGCAAATTATGACACTTATTGAGCCCTGGTAGGTCTTCCATGTAGAGCCATGAAGGAGACGAGTGTTTAACTAGTCTAAGAATGTGGTCCTGCTTTTCATTCGAGAAGCAGCCCTACAAAGCAGCTGAAATCAACATGCTATAATCAGGGAGAGCTAAATATTAAATTCACATAACCCCAAACAAATGCTTTTATCTAGTATGTTATTCACACTGGACAATTCTATCAAGCTGAGTAATTTCTTTAATGTGAAGACCTTATTCTCCTAGGGTAAACTAATTAGAGGACCCTTAATTACAGGAGCATGGGTAATTCCTATCTCAACATTTCTCAGGCCTAGATTGTCTCCTCGGAGATTTCTGCAAATCATGCAATGAAATACTTGAGCTTCAGTAAGTACACCTGCAGTCATCACTGGGAGACAGACTGCCAATCAGGTCCTTACATATTCCTAGCTGAACACTTTCTATGCTGTCTACAACAGTTAATAGGATATTCATCTCTTCTTTCAATTAATACCATGGAAGTTCTGTTCTTTGACTTCTTCCTTAATTTTGAAAAAAAAAAAAAAGTAACATATCGTTATTACAATGATATAGAAGACTACAGGGTATGGTCCATCCTCATGATTCTCTAAATTACATGTCTGTGTGAAGCAGGATCCTTATGTAAACTCACCATGAGAGAGAGAGCCAAAGCATAAGAGACTCGTAAAAACTGAGAACAAACTGAGGGCTGATGGGGGGTGGGTGATGGGTATTGAAGAGGGCATCTTTTGGGATGAGCACTGGGTGTTGTATGGAAACCAATTTGACAATAAATTTCATATATTTAAAAAAAAAAAAAAAAAAGAGGGGCGCCTGGGTGGCTCAGTCGGTTAAGCGTCCAACTTCAGCTCAGGTCATGATCTCACAGTTTATGAGACTGAGCCCCACAATGGGCTCTGTGCTGACAGTGCAGAGTCCGCTTGGGATTCTCTCTCTCCCTCTCTCTCTACCCCTACCCCACTCTCATGCATGCTCGTGCTCTTTCACTCTCTCAAAATAAATAAGCAAGCGCTTAAAAAAAAAAAAAAGAATAGTTCTCTCTCCATGGTAAGGTTCTTGATTGGGGAAAGAAGAGGATTTAAAGGTTGAGAAAGTAGGGGTGCCTACGTGGCTCAGTCAGTTGAGCCAAAGTCATGATGCCAAGGTTGTGGGATCGAGCCCCACATCAGGCTCCACACTGAATACAGAGTCTGCTTAGGACTCCGTTTCTCTCTCCCTCTGCCTCTCTTACTCTCAAAAAAAAAAAAAAAAAGAATCAGAGAATAGAAAGTCTTACCATAAAATCCATACACCTGTGTTATCTGTCTACTCTCATGATTTCCTCGCAAAAGTGTAATACGATCAGGCCATTTAGCCTTTAGTGCAAGAAGGTAAGTGAAGGTCTCCAAACTATAGTAGCCTCTGTCTACAAAATCACCCTGTAAAATAAAAGTTTACAGTTAGAAACAATAGCAACAATATTTTTTTTAATTATACCAAAGTGTACAAACTCAGAGACCCAGTCAAAAATAACAAAAATGAAGAATCAAACATTGAATTATTTGAAAATTGGATTTTAACAAAAAATTCAAATTGAAGTAAATAACTATTTCTACTAAATGTCTGTGCTAGTCTTAGGATTCAAGAGCAGTGCAGGAACCTGCTGTGCAATTCTCTCAAGGATCTTCCCTGGAAAATCACCATTTTTCCAATTCTCTATCGCCTACACTAGCAGATATTTCTAAAAGGTCATGTGTGAATCAAAAAATTTTAGATGAATTTCAAAAATCACTTTAACTGCATCAGAAAAGCTACCAAATTGAAGAAATAGTATTTTTGTAAAAGCAGATACCAAAATTATACTACTGTTCTGGGTTCAGCTTTGTATTTAACAACTGCATGTAAAGCCATACTAATTACACTTCTCATTAATGTCTTACTTGGGACAATATTAGAACAATAGGAAGACACCTAAAAGAATAGGAAAGTGACCCACAAACCTTTAGAAGGGAGGAAAATGACAGGATTCAGACAAAATTCAACAGTAACATTACATTCCAAAAGGAAACTAAGCAAATATCCACCTTAATACTAAATGTGTATATACCTATATTCATCAATCTACAGATTAATAAACGATGAAATTGCTCAAAAAGTGTGATAAAACAACAGTAAAATTAAGATTTGTGTCTTAAATCTATGGTTCTGGGCTATATTTGTGCCAGTCACTACTTAGGGCTACAACCCAGTCCTATGCACACAGCAATTTACTAAAGCAATTATTTTCAACTAGATGACATGGCAAAATGTAAAAAAATACAGAATCACCTTTTCATATATTTAAATAGTGAATGTCACATGGCAATGAAATTATTACATAATTTACATGTAGCAAGTCAGATCCTTTCCATTTTAATAAATATTTGATATCATTGGGGTTTACGTACCATAAATATGTAGTTTGTGTCAGGAACCTGACCTCCAGTTCTGAATAGCTCACAAAGGTCATAAAACTATAAAAGAAAGGCAATATATGCTGATTACAAATTCCTGTGAAGGAGTAAAATAATAAAACTGAGAGCGAAATGTGTAAAGAAGCATTTAATTAAGACCTCAAATATTTACACTTACAAAAAGAAATTAAGTGTGAGCAAAACTGCCAAGCACACAGCTCTCAAGCTTAAAAAAAAGCACTAAAATAAATCTCACAATTACCATTAAAGTCATTCCTAGATCATTAATATTACAGGCCTTCCCCCTCAAATTTCTGTCATTTATCTCCCCATCTATCACTTGAGAATTTTTTTTTTTAAGTAATTTCTATGCACAGCATGGGGCTTGAACTCACGACTCTGAGATTAAGACTTGCATGCTCTACAGACTGAGACAGCCAGGCATTCCATCACTTCAGTATTTGAAATAACTGATCATTTATCTAACTTGTCAATAAGCTAACCTAACCACCCCACCACATACTCAGTATCTATTTTAATGAGACAAAAGATAAGAAAACAAGTGGATAAGAATTTCTTTCAAAGAATAAATTTACATGATACTTCATAGTATCTTGAAGAGCAAATCAACCTACCTTCCTACACTCTACTTTGGAGATGTGTGTACCCTCAGGCTCTACAGCTATGGAGTGTCTTCTCAACAATTAGTAAAACAGAACTGTTTATTTCATCATATTCTATTTGACTGAAAATTGGAAACTGATAAATTGTCCATTTGGTAACTTCAGTCAACTAGATTATCTTAATCCTAATTTCTAAAGAAAACTTCACAGTTTTTCTAAGAAAGGATTTTGAATTAAAGGAATTGACTGTAATATACCAACTACAACTAATTATTTCCTATACAGTTATCTTCTACACTTGAAACTAAAAAATTATTACTTAAATTTCTAACACTTAAAACAGTACAGAAATCTTAATCACAGTGAAAAAAACTGAAATTTAAATGTTAACTACTAAAAGAAATAAAGCACTACTCTTTATAATGTTTCATAAATCTGAAGCGTTGTTACTTGCTTAGAGTTAAGAAAAACTTTAACAAGTTTACAATAAAATTTTCCTATCTTCTTAAAATTAGCAAGCAAATAAATGAAACAAATGTTCAACTCAGTCAAGTGGTAAACTTTTGTCCAAAGTATTTGCTGTCCATTTCTACTATGTAAAGACCTTCCCTTTGAAAGTATACTCCTCAATTCCCAACCCACAGATGTATATATGATATATATACATATCATTTACATACTATTTATATATACACACACACACACACACACACACACGCACACACACACACACACACATAATATGAGCATGTGTGTGTGTGCGTGTGCACACACATGTTACTCTGGCCTAATATTTCCACTTCTTTGACTATATCCTAAGGGCAAAAAGAAGGAAGGAAGGAAGGAAGGAAGGAAGGAAGGAAGGAAGGAAGGAAGGAAGGAA
>NC_064807.1:82181200-82266614 GCF_023721935.1 Panthera uncia
AGTAATAATAATGTCCCGTTACGGGAGTGTTGTGAGGGCTGACAAGGGTCCATTACAGGACGCGATATAAAATAGGAACTCAATAAAACATAGTTATGGTGATAATGACAAAAACTTTACGTAAAAAGGAGTTTAAATCCTTTAGGCTAGATTTACATGAATTTTGTTTCTGAACTAAAACAATATCATAAAAATTCCTTATTTGAATGCTATGCACTTAATAAGATAGAGGTTACCAGAGCTGAAAAAACCCCCAGCAAGTTACTGTTTTGATGTCATAATTAGGAAGGGAAAATGAAAGTCAGCAAAACCCCAGTTTTAGACAAGTGGTTATTATATTTTCTTCTTTCCACTGTGGAAAAAGGCCTTCCTGTTGAAGAAGGCAGTGAAATTTTATCACAGCTATTGCTATTCATAAATCTTATATCTATTTTAATTCAATCTGGCCCTAGCCTCTGAGTCGCTGCACCACAATTTGATTACTATAACCATACTTTTTAACTGCTGTCAGGAAAGACAGCGCCTTATACAAACATCTGCCGGAACACATGCCTGCGTTCTCCAGCACCAGCCCTAAATCACGCTCTGGTGATGAATCTTTATCTGACACTAATACTTTTTAACTTCATACAGACAATTAAAATGAATTGTAGCTAAATGCACATATAACAAATCAATTTAATCTTTGGTTGCATAGTAGCATCTTTTGCAAATTTCCTAAACTTACTTTCTTACATGTATCTTTGTCTAGGTGTTAAAACTTCAATTTAACAGAAAGGAGTGGAGATATTAATAAAACACAGCTCTTATGATACTGCCATGTAGTTGCAAGCTTCAAAGAGTAATGACATTTGAAATTCGTCACTGCCATCTAAAAAAACTTCCACATTTATGTGTGAAGAGTGCCACGCTGAGCTCCATAATAAGAGTGACCAAAGTCAAGTCTCTGCTCTCTAGGAATTAATACAATCACAATTCAGACAAACCCACCTGTGATGACAAACTGGATGAACATCATTGCCGCCTCCGCACTCCCACGGTCTCTACTCCACTACCAATCACATTTACTCTACAGTTAGTTCTTCATGGGTCTCTTCATCTGCTTAATCAGATGCACTTGATGTCATGGACCACTGTCACGGTCCCCAGCACGGGCATAACACTGACTGTGAAGTATGGTTCCTCCACTGGTTGGCCATATGGCCACTCTTACCTTCAAATTCCTCCAGGGCAGTTAGTCTTGTCTTATTTATCAGTGCCTAGCACAGAGCCAGTATGTAATAAACATTTGAAATGAACCAGTACAGTATAGATGCTTAGTAAATAATTTCGTGGCTGGATAGACAAATGAATCCACTCTGCACAACAGGAAGATCAGGGGAGATAAAAAAGCACTTGTGGGACATATACTACCTTCTATGTATAAAGCATTGCCCCTTCCCCAGCCCTAGTATTGCATTTCTTTTTTTACATGTAAGAAAATTGAGGCTTACAAGATGCAGTAACTTACCCAACAGGCACAATGACAATAAGGTCTGAACCAGTCTGTACGATATCAAGTGCATGCATAAAGGAAAAATTCTTTTGTTTTTAAATTTAAAAATTTTTCAATTATTAGCAGTGTTTTTTGTGTCCTCCATAACCATCACTATAAAAGAGTGTAGGAAAGACAACTGTGGTACTAGAACAAGGAAAAGGGAGTTGAACATCAGCTCTGCCGCATACTAGTGGGGCATTCTTGAGCAAATCACTTTCTCTTTCTGAGCTTCAGGGTCCTCACTGGTAAAATGGAGATAACACTCCTGGCATCGCAGCTTTGTTATGATCAATTAAAAGAGGAAAGTACCAACATACATGTGGAAGATCAAAATTTCAAGAGTTCATGTTTTCCCATCTGTAACCTACATGTCACTGATGTCAATCACCTCCCCAATCGCAAAACAATGGAACCTTAAAACCAAGAGGAATCCAAAAGATCATCCAAGTTAAGTTCCTCATTCTAAATAAGCAGAAGCTTGGGGCACCTGGGTGGCTCAGTTGAGTGTCTGACTCTTGATTTCAGCTCAGGTCGGGATCTCAGTTTGTGACACCGAGCCTCACGTCGGGCCCCGCGCTGACAGCGCAGAACCTGCTTGGAATACCCTCTCTCCCTCTCTCTCTGCCCTCTCTCTCAGAATAAATAAACATTAAAAAAATTAAAATAAATAAATAAATAGGTAGAAACTGAGGCTCAGAGATGGGAGGTGACTTATCCCAGACCCCATGGCACTACCAAAGCTAAAGCTCACATTTTCTTTTTCTTTTTTTATTTCTTTTTTAACGTTTATTTATTTTTGAGAGTCAGAGAGCGACAGAGCACGAGATGGGGAGGAGCAGAGAGAGGGAGTCACAGAATCTGAAGCAGGCTCCAGGCTCTGAGCTGTCAGCACAGAACCCTATGTGAAGCTCGAACTCACGAACTGAAAAACTGACATTTTCTGATTCTACACCTGTGTTCTTTCTACCATGTTGTTTTCTAGTCCCGGAAATCAAGTTTCCATTTTGTGATATGAATGCCAGCAAGAATGAAAATAAAAATCTCTGAGAATAAGAACATTTAGATTCTATGCCCAGCTGAGTGACCCTAAGCTGTCATTTGATGTCTCTTACCTAGTTCTCTTCAAGACAGTAACATCAGGGCCTAGTACTTTGAGGGACAAGGAAATCGCTCTACTGCAAATTACAGAGTAGGGTGCCCTAGATGCGGAGGCTCAGTGTAAAACCCCACCATGCCTAGCCTCACCACAACCAACAAGGATTATCTCCTAGGCTTTCTTCCTTGGGACCCTCAGTGCTTGATATACAGTCCAACCAGATTTCGTCTGCTAATCTGGTATTTCTTTAGCTAGGAAGAAGATAGTGCTACACCAGTAATCTTGTTACAACATAAATATGTCCGTGTTTTACCTTTCAGCCCTCTAACAAGGGCTAACAATTCTAACAAGAATTACAATCAATATATTTTCTTAAATGACACCTGACATCTGCCTCATCTAAAATTACTCTCTCATTTATTTTCTCCTCTTAACAGCCTGGTGAGCTGGGTTGGGCATCTGGAGTACACAGCCCATCTCAGAGAAGAGGTGACCAATCTCCAGGGCAATTCTTCAGCCAGAGTTCCAAAGCTGGCTGTGAAGTGGGAACAAAGAGGAGGCTTCTGGCTCCCAGCCCACTCTCATCTGAGACCCCTGCCTCAGATGACCCAAATACAAACCAAACAAGCAGGGTATGCTGCACACCCCTCCCCCACAAAAAGAACGTGTAGTAACTTCAAGGATGTGGTAATAAGCTGTGATCTGCAGTCACCAGGCCCAAACCAGCTCACAAAGGTAACACCTGCTTCATCCTCAGCCCTCTTTCGGTGCATCCTAATTCAGGGATGGAATCATCTTCCATTCAGTTCCATTGGATCAAGGCATCGCCCTTGAAACCCTTTTCTCCCCTATTCCCTGACATGTAATCCATCGTCAAGTCTTAGCACTTTTACTTACTAACATCTCTGGAATTCAAACACCCCTTCTACATCACCAATAAGTAAACCCAAGTTACCATCTCTCCTAACGGGACCACTGCGAAAAGTTTCTTGATTGTCTCTCTGGCCTCAAAACCCCTTCTCAGGTTGTACTCCCTTCAGCACAGCCCAGTGATCTTTTCAAAACATAAATCTGATTACCTTATCTCCTCATTTAAATTTGTCAAAGGCTTTCCAATATTCTTAGGTTAAAGAGGACACGTCCCCCAGCCATACATGGTCTGGCCCCTGCAGCTTTACCTTGTACCATACTCTGCCTCACCCTGAGTCCCCAGTCACACAGCCTTCTTTCAGTTCCTCAAAACAGCGAAGCTACCCCCTTGCCTCAGATCCTCTATTTGTCCTTTCTCCTCCCCCTTCACCAACTTAGCTCTTACTCATCCTTCAACTCTCAGATCAAAAGTCACCTTCACAGGGATGCCATCCCTGAGCCCTTAGACTAGGTCAGATGCCCTTATGATAATGCTCTGAAGGCCCCAACTACCTTTCTTGGAACTTAGTAATTATTAGCTGTGGGTATACGATGATGGCAATTTTGCATTCAGTCGGGTGATTATTTACATAACATCTACCTTCCTGCCAAGAGAGTAAGTTCCAAGGTCAGAAACCAGGTGCGTTTTTGCTCACCATGTATCCAGATTTTACTTCACATAGTAGGACCTCACTAAACACGGAGCAAATGAATGGCAATGTGGGAAAATAAAGGAAACTAGTAAGTCTCTCAGCACTGTCCGTGTACCAGGCACTTTGCTATTTATGCATTTCCCATTTTCATTAAGTCCTTGTGACAACATTTAAAGACATCATTAACTTCATTTATACATATGAAAACAGGCTCAAAGAGGCAAAAATGACTTGCCTAATATCACACAGCAAGTAAATGGCAAAGTTGGATTTCTAATCCAGGTCTGCAAAATTCTACTGTCCTTTGAAAACCCTCTAAAGCCAATGGTCAATCCTACCTCTACCAGGAATTTCTGGAAGATTGTTCCACAACCAGAGGAAGCCACTACAGACTGGAAGAAACAGGGCCTAGACAGAAAGCTCAGAATGGAATCAACTAGTTTTAAGAACTCAGTCTCCAAAATTTAACTTCACAGTGGAATGCTGAAAACACGGTCTTTCACTGTAAGATTCCTATTTAATTCGTTTTGAATGCCACCCAGACAGATATCCCAACATCTCTCCTTGGGATTTCCTGTATAATGTCAAGCAAAAGGAAGAGAAGTGCATTAATACAATGGTAAGGGGAAAATAATCTTACTAAGAGATGTTTTTAAATTAATCAATTCGGTCCTTCTATTAGTAGAAAGAGGTAGTATAAAGAGGTAGTGAAGAGCTATTATCTTCCTTTAGAAATAGAACAGACTAATAAAAACTGGTCTATGAAAAAGAAGACTAACAGAATGCAGTCACAGAGATAAGAGGCCAAAAGAATAACCACGAAAATGATGTTGGGACTTAGTCTCCTTTATTAAAAAGGTATGTAAGATGAAGCCAATCAATGGAAGAGCTAAGTAGCCCCTAACTCAAAACACCCTGCCATCTGAAATTTGTCTCTCAATGGGTGCAAACAAGTGAACCCCAGGAGCACTTTCACTGAAAGGGTGGGGGCTGGTCAACTTGAGGGGTGGAAAAGAAAGAAAGAAACTCAAAGCCAGAAGGCTCTTAGGCTCAAGGCCACACCTCAGCTCAGGCAGCAATAAACAAAAACTGCTGTCTAGAAACATAACTGGCAATAAAGTCCAGATTATAATTTTTTGGAAAGAGACCCTGAACCAATAAAGTAACTCCACATATTAGAGGGGACCATTTCCATTATAATAGCAAATATTCCAAGTTCAGATGTTCCTCTAAAGGCAATTTTTTTTAAACATAATTTCAATTCGCTGACCTTTTCTGAGTTTGCCACATTTCTCAGGGACTTCATGCTTTTCTGCAAAGTTTTAAGTGACTTTCTTTGAAGAGAGCTATTTAATGCCAATGATTGTAGAAAACATTTGTTCATAATTATCCAGACATAGACTGGAACAATGCTGAAACAAGAGCAGCATGCAAAAATGTATTTAAGGACTATCATCCCAAAATGCTGCTAAAAGCTATTAACCAGTATGTGTTAATTGCCACAGCATTCATATTAATTTTCACTTCAGGCTCGACATTGTGGAATATTTCCCCTGATACATTTTAAACAAAGTTTAATTTAAGGAACTGCTTCTATCAACACTTATGAAAATTAACAGCCAAGCAATTAGCACTCATGAATTATCCCTTCCCCCACGCTCTCTGCAGCTTCAGTTAAAACAGTTTCTAACAGAGAAATGGTTACTTTCTAATAAGTTAACACAATCAAAGTCACAGTCGTCTAAATGAACAAGAACTGGTTCTGCTTTCTCAAGCACTTGTTAAGGCAAATGTTCTCCTTATAGTTAAAGTAGAATTTTGCTAAGGCAAATAAACATTTAACATTTTAGTAAACTGCCAAGCAATTACTAATCTAGAACTACCTCCTATCATGCTTTAAAAAAAAAGTCGCTACTCTCCCCCACAAAAAAAAAAGGAAGTAATTACTTGTCTTAATCTTTCTATTTAAAGTTAAAGGCCAAAACCTCAAAACTTCACTGGACTCCCTGGACTTCACACAGCCCACCTTCACCCAGTCTGCTGCACATCTTGTTTAACGATGCTATTTCTAAACTCCTGGTTTTAAGAACACATTTCCTCTCAATCCTGTCAATAATCTAATGAAGTACACAGAAAAGACAGCATCACTGGCCCTCATCCTTTACACAGAGAAAGGAGCAAAAGTGGGGTATTTGTTGAGTCCTTCTGTTATGCGCTACATGTCTTGGTAAACAGACCTTATCTCAATTGATCCTCATAAGGAAGACACATTATCATCATCTCAACCCACAGAGGAGGACTGGAGCTTCATGAGGTTAAGAAACTAGCCTGAGGTCGCATCATAAGTGGTGGAGTCAGGATTCAACTTAGGTCTTACTACAAAATAGGTCTACTTACTAAGTAAATTATACTGCTTCTCTTGTGCTCGGTGCTCTATCCTAGTATTATCTTATGTGATGGTCACATCAGCCTGGTGAGGAAGGAACTCTCATTTCTTTTATCAGCAAAGAAACTGAGGTTTGGAGAGATGGAAAACCTGAGCAAGAGGTCACAACTAATAATCGGCACCATTTCTTAATAGTAACTATAATGACAGGAAACGAGTACCTTAAATTCTAATGGTCTAATGATGATAATATTTGCAAACTCAGTTTAATCAAAATAGTGATGACATACTAGCAAAAGTTTCTCAAGTAAGCGATTCGGCATGGAACGGAAAGGGTTAGATACCTGCAAAAACACGGCCTCATTTGAAACAGACAGAAACACAGGGCAGAAATCCACATATTTAGGGATACTTAAATCAGTGCTGAGTGCTTACTGTGTTATCAGTAGAGCTCACTCCTTCATCACCTCAAAACAACTCCTTGCCACACCCAACATATCCCACATACAGTGAAATCAGCACTGGGACAAGAAGTTTTCTGACTGTCTCAATCTCTAGAACAGAGATTTTGTGTTGTTAATTAGGCTACCTGAAGTCTTGTTTTCAACAAGCCCAAAAAATTCAGGCAGATGGCTGAGCCTGGTTTTGCCTGGTCTGACTAAGCATTCCCTCAAACCACTTACACTCTATCTTGGGCTTTTTACAAACGATCAGTAAAAAGATCATAATTGATCAATAATTGATCAATAATTGATCATAATGATCAAACTGATGAATAATCAGTGAATCTAAAACAGGCCACAGACAGCAATTTACCAAAGAGATAATATAAACATAATTAACCTGAGCCAAAAAATTGTCAAAATTACAACAAAGCACATGCCTAAGTACAGCCTTTCCCTCTCAACTGTATGTCTCCAAGAAATTATCAATCAACCACAATTTTTAGAAATGAAATTATTAAACTGCTACAAGAACCAAAAATTATTTGAAAGTATTCACATCAATTTAGCACAAAAGCTAAGAGATGCTTACCCTCAGAATCACTAAAACCAACAACAATCCAGTTCGCACAAACCGTTAAAGACACTAGACATGCCAGCTTAACTGCAATGTAATTGTAAAGTCATACCAAAAACAAAATCTTTTTCAAATCTGACGCTAGTTTAATCTTAAGGAGGATTTCACAGCAGTTAGTCTCTTGAGGAAATACATAATTAAGTAGTTTTTTAGCATATTTAATTAGACCCCAAACTCTTCCCTGTCCCCTTCTCTCCCCAATTATGTACCATTTGCCCAAGAGACCTAAGCAACTCAGTTAATTATGTAAATAAGGCAAGCGTTATTCCCAAGAAAAGCATTGTGAATATTTGTACGCGAAAAAACTGTACATATTTTAGTGGCTTTAACAAACCTTTGTGGGGGGAAAAAATAAGGGACTCCCAAAGTACATGAAAAATCCTTATATTTGAGGCAAAAAGCATGGAGTTCAATGACAAGATGGTGAATCATTAAAACAGGACACTCATTTCACTGGTTAAATATGAGCTGAATAAAAATAAAATAATTTTAAGTTACAACAGTAACAAAAATTTAGTGCTGAACGTCAAATGATTTATGGGAAGAATCAATCTGGAAATTATTAAAGTCGACTCTCACAGAAAAGGCTTTATTATCAAGGGGTTGACATGATCTTAACTCTAGAGGCAGCCATGGTGCTGTTATAACTACTACAATCCCATTATTATGCAATCACAAAATGCTAATTTGATCATTTTGAGGTGTTATTTGAATAGTCATTTTAATTTCTAGGTTACAAAAAGGCTTGACTCAAGTATAATTCTCTATTAATCATTGAGATGTCATTGAATATCATATTGATGCATTTCACAAAGATAAAGAAAGACTAATTTAATATGTACAGTACAATATCCTTCAAATATTAGCCACTTTCATTACGTATCTGCCAAATGCATCAATATTAAATAATAGATGAGAACAAGGGTTTAATTGTATTTTAGCAATTGTAATATGTAGGATAACAATAAAATAGCATAGCATCATAAAATAGACTTATCGATATATAAATCTTTCTTAATCAAAGTGTAACGGTGACTGCCCCATGTACACATCCTTTGCTGACTACAAATAGATCTGGTAGGACAAAAGCATCCAGAGTCTTAAATGTAAACACATCTAGCAAAAGTAATTCCTTTGTGACTGAGGAAATGGCTTCTTCACAGTTTTTAAAAAATTTCTCCTGGCACTTTAAAAGTTACATATATACCAAGAACACTTCACAACTTTCTGTCAAATCCAAAGCTAAGTAATTTATAATAAAATCTAATGTATAATGAGAGTTCTAGGACATAATATTTTAAGACATCTATGCTATTTTGTTGGCATCAAAGCATTATTACATAGTAATTATTCCGGCAATTATGCCCTCAAACAATGAGATGGGATCAGGCAATGGAAGCAAATAAATTCCAGCCCTATAACCTAAATCCAACAATAACTTCTCACGTATCTAAACGAATCAATGGTTGTTTAAAAAAAAAATCCCCTACAGTCCAATTCTCTGTTTTCCAGAGGCTGACATTCCTGTCCCCTAGAGGGATCCATCCTCCTCTTTGCTACAGTCCACAGGAAGAAACAGGAGCGGTGGCAGGGGCAGGCTAAAGAGAAGCTTTACATCAATACAATCTCTAATTTACTCAAGGTACTTTCAGAGGTTTTTTGGAGGCAACTCCTGAGCATATTAGTATCTTTCTGTAACTTACGCATTTTATTTCTAGTTCTTGCTTTCCTTTCCCACCAACATCAATAACCTCACTTGCCCATGGCCATATATGCTTACTTAAAACTATGGAAACATGCTGAACCGGTTGAGAAAGGGTTTTGAAGTGAAAACATCTTGCTCAAAGATACAACTGACCACACCAGCACCTAACCAGAAATTGAATATGAAAAATGCAAACATAAGCAAAGAGCTGTATGTTTATTAATTGCGATGGTGTTAAAATAAGACAAATTGTACACAACCCCCAACAAGCGATCACTCAGCACCCCCCACCACTACCAGACAGCAAATATAACGGCAATAAATATAAAAATCAACTGCTACTGTCGCCTGAAAGAAGCCCAGCTCAGCTTAGCGCAGAAACACAGAATGGCAGGGAATGTGGGGGGTGGTGGGGGGGGGGGGGTGCTGCACATGGAACTATGCTCCGCCTACAACAGTGGCCATTTTTCTAAAAGGAAAATAGACATGCTTTAATTTTACAACTACAAATTGTTAGAATAAACAGAAAAAACTCACCCTGCATAGTGAGTGTCAAACAAGATTCCCTACAATGAAATACAGACATGCAAACAATGGCCTAGAATTCTGAAATGAAGCTCGAAGCTCAACAATTTCTGCAGTTATAATGAAGAGTCAGACCAAAACAATGCAAACTGCCTCCCAGAACCACTTTCAAAGCTTTCCCAGCACAATCAGGCCTTGACGAATCACAACCCAACTAACCCAAATCCTCAAGTATACTCCTGGAAGATAAAACAGGGGAAAAAACACGCATACAAATATCTCAAGACTACTTTTGTTTTAATCCCTCATCAAACATATTGCTGTGGAAACAATATCAAGCCCAAATGCAGACTTTTTCACATCTTCAGTCTTAGAAAATGTGAGGGACATTCTATAATTACTTTGAGTCATTTTTGAAAACCGAAATTTAATAATAATACCAACAAAACAATTCCACTCAATTGAGGTTTTATTTAAGGGGACAAAGTTTTATTTTTACTTACCTTGCCATCAAATTTGGAATACTCATTAAAGGGGTTATTCAGCTGTAGAGGGCACTGCTCCAGTCGTACAGATAATATTGACTGCTTTCCAGAACTTGGAGGTTTCTCTTTGAGGGACTTTTTTTCAAATAGTGACTTTAACTCCTGGGCTGTGATACAAGAGGAAGATAAAAACATCTTTGTGATTACACACAGAGAGACAGCCTGTCTACCTTCCCTAGCAAGTCTTCCTTGGAATCTTAAGGAGGGAGTGTCTGGGGCATATTCAGGTCTGATGTGTGCAAAAAGCCTCACATATACTTCGATGCTTGCACCCTGAAAAGGCAGAGCCCTGAAATACGATCAGGTCAGGACTGTCAATTTAGAAGGACTAGGGTTTAAGGAGTGGGGCAGAGTCAAACCGACAGAGCAGCCATTCTGTAAGAAGGGCATTCACAGCTAAAGGACCTGAGCTTTGGCCTGGCTTTGCCACTAAGAGATATATGATAGACAGTTCACTAACGCTTTCCGGGCTCACTGAACTGGATAAGCTTGAAAATCTCTCCTGGTTCTAATACTGTGGGATTTTGGAATTCCAGTTCTTTAGGGTGAAGGTCTACATCTTAATCCTCTCCTATTCTCCAGTGACACCTAGCACAAAATCTAGAAGACAAAGATAAGGAGGAGGAAAAGGAAAAAGAATTTAAAAAAAATGTTTTTTAAACATTTATTTATTATTGAGAGACAGAGCAAGACAGAACATGAGCATGGGAGGGGCAGAGAGAGGAGAAGACACAGAATTTGAAGCAGGCTCCAGGCTCCGAGCTGTCAGCACAGAGCCCGATGCAGGGCTCGAACCCACCAACTGTGAGATCATGACCTGAGCTGAAGTCGACACCCAACCAACTGAGCCACCCAGGTGCCCCAGGAAAAAGAATTTTTATAATAATAGCAGCTAACGTTTATTGAG
The DNA here is from genome assembly GCF_023721935.1 of Panthera uncia. Lineage (NCBI taxonomy): Eukaryota > Metazoa > Chordata > Mammalia > Carnivora > Felidae > Panthera > Panthera uncia. The sequence continues at coordinate 82,192,544 of NC_064807.1, forward strand.
CAAGCCAATGTACCTCAATTACTCCTCCTAACAAGCCTATGAAGTGGATACTGGCATTATCTTAATTTTGTCAGTGTGGAAACTGAAGCCTAGAATACTTTGATTAGCCTTAGACCAACACAGCTAAGAAACAGTGGAGCTAAGACTTGCACTCAGGCAAGGCTCTTAGCCATTAGACTAATGAACAAAGTTGACCCTCAATAAATTTTATTGCATGAATCAGTGAATAAAATAATGATTGAAGGAATTCAGATTAAATTATTATTAAATCAGAATCTTTAGCTCTTACTCATTAGTGAATCAAGACAAGTTAATTCCATATATTCTCATAGATCATTTAAGTGTCCATATTATCCTGAATATCACTTAAGGTGGTAGATACATAAGTACATGGAGATCTATTATACTCTCCATTTCTGTGAGTATTAGAAAATTTCCATACCTAAATTTAAAAATAAATCGATCTTAGATCTTAAAATCTGCAATGAGGGCCACTCTGGGAGGCTCAATTGGTTAAGTGTCTGACTCATATTTTTTTTTATTTAAAAAAAATGTTTATTTATTTTTGAGAGAGAGAAAGAAAGAGAGGGAGACAGGATCTGAAGCGGGCTCTGTGCTGACAGGAGACAGCTTGATGCAGGTCTCGAACTCATGAACCACAAGATCATGACCTGAACCAAAGTTGGATGCTTAACGGACTGAGCCATCCAGGCACTCTAAGCATCTGACTCTTGATTTTGGCTCAGGTCATGACCTCACAGTCATGAGATCTAGTCCCATGTCAGGTTCCATGCTTGCTTAAGATTCTCTCTCTCCCCCCTCCAAAAACAAAAAACAAAAAAACTGCAATGAATAGGTTCAACCCCATTCCATCCTTGAACATAGCCAAACTGAACTTAGATCAAACAGAACTCTGAAATAGTGACTTAGAACTTCTAAAACATGTTACTAAGACCATCTTTTCAACAAACCAGTGGAAAAAATTTATCAAATAAGGTCCTATAAATTTAAGTGGCAAACCAGAAGAAAAGGATCTAATTCTTTTTTAAAATGTGGCACATATTTAATTTCAGAATCTGAATATATACGTTCAAATAATCAACAGATATTAACTGCGCATTTGAAAAAGTTTTAGACTACTAAAGTGATATTTTAAATATTACAAGTATTATTCTGCACGTAATTTATTAATAATTTTATTGCTACACTTTGGAAAGGAATAACCCTTTATTAAATACCTACTATGGGCCAGGAACAATGCTACGTGTTTTCTCAACTTGTCCTCTCAACAGTCTTAAGAGCTGGGTTACAACTAGCCCCATCAACAAACTGAGTTTAGCAAACGTAAGTAACTTATCAAAGTTACAGAACTATTATCAGTAAGGGTGTGAAGTGATGATAGATTAACTCTTCCATTCTCAGACTAATTCTAATTCACACTTAGAATTCTCTCCTCAACTTCTGACATTTTCCATCTCCCTCCCATCCATCCTTCTGTCCATCCGTCCATCCATCCTTCGTCATGGAGACAGAGAAACAACCAAAAGAGAACTTCTGCCTACCTTCCCCTCCTATTACAGCGGGTGAACTGTGTAGGCCCATACCTCAGGCCAGCTCCTCCTTTGCGCACTCAGGGGCTAACTTCTTGCTGACTCAAGGGCATCACTCAAGCAATTTTCTCTGATTTTTGGTTTTTCCTCCTACTGACTGGGTCAATTGCATCAGCACACAAAGATACTGAAATACTGCTCGTTTAAAAAAAAAAAAAAATCCTTCTTTGATCCTGTACTCCCAGTTACTATACCACTTTTCTGCTCCTCAAAATGCTGTGTTCTTGCTGTCTGGTTCCTCCCCTCGCTTTCCCTCAAACCCACTGCAATCAAGCACTTGGGCTCCCCACACTCCTCAAAAGCAGTTTGCGAGGTCACCAATGACCCCTTATTGCTAAATCTACTGGTCCATTTTGAATCCTCATTTTTCAAGACTTCGTGACAGCATTTGAAACAGTTCATCACTCACTCCTTTTTGAACCAGTTTTTTCACTTGGTTTCCAGGGCTCCATTTGATCTGGTTCTCATCCTATCTTCCAGGTTACTCTTTCCTAGTTTCCTTGCCAATTCCTCATATTCCCCTCAAATCTTTGGCATTCCCCAAGTCATACTATTTGGATCTTTTCTTTTCTGTACCTACATTCGTACCCTTGGTGATCTCAGCCAGCCTTCTGTTTTAAATATAATCAACAAGAAGAGAAGCTAAATTGTGGTAATACAAATCAGAACAATAGCTGTCTATGGGGAGTACCCCAACTAGAAAGAGGCACGAGAGAACTTTCTGGGGTACACAAATGCTCTATACTTGATTGGGGTGCTAGTTACACAGGTCTATATGCTTGTCACAAGTCACTGAACTGTATACTTAATATCTGTACATTTCAGTATATAGAAGCATACCTCAATAAATAAATAAAAAGGGAAAGCCTAAATAAATATCATCTACATGCTGATAACTCCCAAATGATTATTCCTAGAACTAAACATTCCCTGAAATTACGGACTCACATATTCAGCTTCCTGTATGGCACCACCTCCACTTGGATATCCAATAGGTGTTTCAAACTTTATATGTCCATAACAGAACTCTTGATCTTGCCCCAAATCTGCCCCTCCCACAGGCTTCTCCTTCTCAGTTAATGGCAACTCAATCATGTTAGGCCAAAAACATCTCCACTCTTTTCTTTCTCTCATATCTAACATCCTATCCATCAACAGAAATTTCAGAATATATCCAGAACCATCTCCAAAGTTACCAATGCTGGATTATTACCACTACCTTCAAACTGATCTTGTTTCTGCCCTTGCCTCCCCCAGGCCCACTCCTGCCAGTCTCTTCCCAACACAGCAGCCAACAGGAGTCTTTTAAAATGTAAACTATAAACGTCACAGTAAGAAGAAAACAATATGACCACACAAAATAAAAACATTTTTGTATGGTAAAAAATTAGCAAAGTAAAAAGAAAAATGACAAACTAGAAAAAAATAAAGGTTAATATTCTTAATATATAAAGATTCTAAAAGTAGAGAAGACAGTGACCAACAATTCTACAGAAAAATGGATAAGAAATATGAAATGTCCACAGAAAAGGATATTCAAATGGTTCTTAACAAATGGAAAGATGCTCAACCACGTTAATAATAATAATATGCTGAGATATACATCTATCAAATTGGCAAAAATCTAAAAGTTTACAGCTGTGAGGAAATAACATTCTGTACCTTATTAGAGGAATGCAAACTAGCAAAACACCTACGGAAGGGAATGTGGCAATATCAAGGGAGATCACATATTTACCCTATGACCCAACCATACCACTTCCAGGATTCTTAGATACACTGGGAAAAATAAACACAACACAACACAATGCATTAGGCTACTCACTGCAGTGTCATTTTCAACACCAAAAATCTGAAAACACTCAAACTTCCTTCAAAAGGAAACCAATTGGCTAAACTATGGCACCTCCATATCATGGCTTATTATGAAGCTGTAAAATGGAATGAAGCCTATCTCTATATATTCACCAGAGTAATTCCCAAGATGTGTTGCTAAGTGAAAAAAGTATTGCATAAAATGGTGTGTACAAAATGCTATTTATAACCTAAAAAGAGGGGTATATGAATATAAATATGCTTACACATAGATTTAAGGGAACAGAAAAACCAAAACCTTTTTTAAAATGACTATGAATAGAAGAGACAAGAATTGAAGCTAAATTTCCCTGATTTTACCTTGTTTTATGTACTCAACTTTGAAACCATGTACATTTTTTTTTTTAATTTTTTTTTCCACGTTTTTTTTTTTTTTTTTTTTTTTTTTTGGGACAGAGAGAGACAGAGCATGAACGGGGGAGGGGCAGAGAGAGAGGGAGACACAGAATCGGAAACAGGCTCCAGGCTCTGAGCCATCAGCCCAGAGCCTGACGCGGGGCTCAAACTCACAGACCGCGAGATCGTGACCTGGCTGAAGTCGGACGCTTAACCGACTGCGCCACCCAGGCGCCCGAAACCATGTACATTTTATATATTTCTTTAAAAAAATTAGAAGTGTAATTTCTAAAAATAAAAGCAAAGGCAAATGAACCCAAGTGTAATACTGAGTTGGCATTTTAACTACAAAGAGGAGTTATTTTAAGTAACTTTATCACACAGCAATTTGTACATTCCCTAATAGAACATATCAAAAGGGCAAAAAAAAAAAAAAAAAAAAAAAAAATTATCTATCTATCTTCAACTGTTTTTAGTAATCATAGTGTTAGTAATGACGATGATATCTCTATTCTGGAACCAGAACTTTCAGCATAAGAAACAGATACATAAACATAAAATCAAAAAAGTTAAGTAAATACTCTATAATCCTAAATTTATACAGAAATTATCAACATTAACTCACAATGTACTTCCTCTTAAAAAATTTATTTTTTTCTGAGCTCTATCCCCTGAAATGCCTACAAGGAAAAAAATAAAATTCAGTGAGCACCTCTAGAGTTCAAGTTCTGGTCTCTCAATGCCATTTATCCCTAAAAAATAATCAAGACTCTAAACAAATGGCTAATTCCAGATATGGAGAAGGAAATACTTAAGAATCAAGCATTTATCCTGTCTTCTGGTAGGGATTATATCTGAGAATAACGAAATAATAGATTAGGAAAAAATGTTCTTTATATGAAGACCAATAAAATTAGAAATCACTATTTTGCAACTACTAATGAAATAATTAATCTAGGTAATGCCCACCAATGACCACTAAAACCATTAGAAGGAAAAGCTGTTGGGATGGATGAATGACACCTAATAATAATAATAATTAATAATGGATGAATGACACCTAACTCTAGCATCAACCTGAACGTCACAAAATAGACAAGAAGACCTTCTATATAACCTGATATGATGCAATATGAAGTACAGATCAGCATGTACAAAATACTCTTAACAGAAATCAAACTTCAATCTGAGCAAGTTTCTAGATCTAACTACCTGTTTATAGGAAAAAGAGAGCCGAGGAACCTATTAAATGAGACCAAAGAGATACAATTAGCAAAATCTAGAATGTAGGAAATTCTACAGGACACGTGACCCAGTTTCTTAAATAAATTACAACGAAAAAAAGTAAAGAAGAATCTACAGATTAAAAAGGAAATCAAACATATCGACCAAATGTATGGACCTCATATCTAGACCTACACGAACAAACTGGCAAAAGAAAAGAAAAATTTGACACAGTGAGGGAAATGTTTGTTAATATTAAAAAATTCCTGCTAATTTTTTGGAGAGTAGTGGTATTACAATACCAGAAAACTACATTTTCTTATGTGTTAAAAAATACACAAGTATTTAGGTATCAAATTATGATAGTTGGAAATTGCTTGAAAATAATCTGGGGACGCCTAGGTGGCTGAGTCGGTTCAGTGTCTGACTCTTGATTTCAGCTCAGATCATGATCACAGGGTCACGGGATCCACATGTATGCTGTGCTAAGTAAGCGTGGAGCCTGCTTAAGATTCTCTCTCCCCCTCTCCTGCACTCCCGCTTGCGCGCGCTCTCTCTCTCTCAAAAAATAAATAAAAATAATCTGAGAGAGGAGGGGAGGTAAATGTATAAAAGAAGCAAGACTGGCCATATGTTGAAGCTGGGTGAAGGGTGTACAGGGGTTCATTATACCATTCTAGTCTACTCAGACCGCATCACTGTACCCAGAGTAAAAATTGAGTTCTGTACAAGATCCTCCATGATCTGCTCTCTCACTGCTTCTCTGGACCCACTCTTCCCCCTTTGCCCTCTACTGTAGTCAGTAAGCATCCTTCCTTGCTATTCTTTGAATACATCAGGCACACTTCTGTTGCAGAACCTTTGCACACGCTCTCCCTCATCTTAGGACACCCATTTTCCAATACCTTCCCAACTCATTCCTTCAGAACTCTGCTCAAGCATCACCTTCCGAAGAGGCCTTCCCTGATCATCCCATATAAAATTGCAAAATCCCCTACCTAGCATTCCTTACCTTCCTTGCCAGGCTGTATTTTTCGCTATGCCACTTATCCCATTCTGACAATACTAGGTTTGCTTCCTGCCTATTTCCCCAACAAGATCCATGAGGCAGGGACTCTGTCTTGTTCACTGCTGTATCTTCTAAGTCTACAAGTGCCTAGCTGCCCCTGCATATTGTAGGAGCTTAAGAAATACTTGTTAAATGATTAACTGTGGACCAGAGAAGTAGAAAAAGTAGCTGTGGGGATAGGGAGGCAGAAGAGAGGGAGGAAGGAGCAAATGGGCACAAAGAAGTAGAAATGAGACAGGGGTGGGTAATGAGAGCCTTTCCTCCTGGTTCTAAGCCACTCATAAGACATAGTTGTACCTCCTGAGTTGCTCTACTGCAAGCTGCTTTTCAACATCACTTCTCTTTATCATTTGCAGCTGAAGAGTTCTAACCACTAGAAACAGTTGGAAGTCCCCAACAAACTGGGAACTGAAAAAACAATAGCCTAGGAACGTAATTACCATCAGTCTTATGAGAAAGCACATACTATAGCCTTCAGGAAGATGGTAATGCATATCAGAACTTCTAAGGATTCAGTGAGTGGCTGGATACAAAATGGATACATAAAAACAACAGATTTCTTCACAAGAGCAGTAAGAAAGTTATGGGGAAGAGGATGCTAATTACAAGGGCAATACAAAATGCAAAACATCCGGAAATAACCTTAATAAATGTAAAAGTGCAGGAACACCATGGAGACAAGAAGACAAAACGGTGCATTTATGTACTACTTGTATATACAAAAAAAATACAAAAAAGATAAGACGTATGTTTAGAATATTTAAAATATATATACTTATATAAACAGAATCTAGAATAAATACATCAAAATGTTAACAGAAATTCCTCCAAATATGAGACTATTGGTAGCTTATTTTCGTTTTCATATTTTGCTTCAGATTTCCTATAACAACATTTTCTTTTAATAAAACTTTCCTGAACGTTGGCCATCGCTGACACAGAGGAGGAAAGGAACAAGGGAACAGGGAATCCTCAACACCCAAAGCTCCAGAGCAGCTCCTTTCTGCCAACAGTACTGGAGAGAATAGGAGGCAGCAAGAAGATTATAGTCTTCGGGGTCAGACTGGCCAGGAGAATTCTGGCTTTGACATTTACTATTTGTAAGTAAGTAATGTGAAAAAGTTACTTAGCCTCCGGGGTCCAGTTTTCTCACATATAACACAGAAATAGTAATAGCTAATTTGCTGGATTTGTGTTAAGATGAAGCAAACTTAGCGGCTGGCATATTATATACCAGCGATTCCCAGTAATGGTTACTCATAAGAATCACCCAGGGAGCTTCTGAAAAATATAGACGGACCCCAATCCCTATCTTCTGAATCAGGAATTCCACATATATGGCTAGAAATTTATGCAGAAGCCATTATAACATGCACTTTTAGATGTATTTCTGATTTTTACACAGCCATTGTATCTGCAAACTGTTGTTTTAAGAAATCAGTACTAGAAGTTACATAAAGAAAACTTCAGGAATATTCATAAATAACTGATTTACACTACATTGTTTTTGAGTTACTATTTGACTTTATGTGTAAATGCCTTTGTCTTCCCATTAGACTTCAAACTTCTTGAGGACAGGAGTCGCATATTCCTCCAAGCACCTAGCATAGAGTTAAGATGCACACAGAAGGTATGAAAGAAATGTTTGTTAAATGAGTCAGTGAATAAGGGTAATAATACATTTTATAAAGAATATACCAACACCATTTTAAAACAATAAAATTAAGGGGCGCCTGGGCGGCTCAGTCAGTTAAGCGGTCGACTTGGGCTCAGGTCATGATCGCACAACTCGTGAGTTCAAGCCCCGCATCAGGCTCTGTGCTGAAGTTCAGGGCCTGGAGCCTGCTTCAAATTCCGTGTCTCCCCCTCTCTCTGCCCCCCACCCCCATCCATGCTCGGTTTCTCTCTCAAAAATAAATAAAACATTAAAAAAAAATTTTTTTTTAAACAATAAAATTTAAAATACCGAGGCTTGATTTGACACTGTTCCTGACAAAGCCATCTTCCAATAACCATCTTCACATTTATCCATACAATTCTGGCTACAGAAACACTACAAGGATCTTAGTCTAAGGTATTCCATTTATCATGTGGTCTCAGGGCACATAAAGTATATATACAAAGTTCATAAAGAACTTCAGGGTATGGACCAGAAGGCTTCTCAGATCTCTTCCAACTCTTCAATGAAAAGGCTGCATTTCTGCTGTATTAAAGGATGGACTGGATTCAGACAGAATAACCGTGGAAGAAAAACATTCCAGGGGAGGTCATCATATTCATAATAATGATTCTTCTAGTAGGGAATAAAATAAAACAAAGATAAGAAAAACAGACGAAAGGATTTTAACAAAATGTAAACAGCAGATAAAGAATGAGGGAATGAGTAAATGACTACCTAACCAAAATTTCCAATTAAGATTAAAAAGATCTGGCTGTGGCATTCCTTGACAAAAAAAAAAAAAGAGTATGTGCTTGAGAAATGTGTGAAAACAGAGTAGCTGCTCAGTTTGCCAGGTAGCTGTGTAATGGACTGCTGGCTCCACTTTCCTAACACATTTCAGGACACCCAGAGTGCCAACCTGTGGTAATGGTGGAACCCACATGAACAGAGAATTCAAGACCATTCATTCCTCTGTGCATTGACAAAGTTCACTGGCCTGGCCAGAAGCAAGGTCAACATTTCAGAGAGTGGCCAGGTATATTAAGAAGGAACTTTTTCAGCAATAAGATCACAGGGCCAATTACTGAAATCCGTGAGAGACAGAAATAAGAGAGATGGAAAATGAGGGAGAGAGAAGTATACACAAATAATGAATGGTATGGCTCCAAATGAAAGCAAAAAGGAGACTATTTCTCCAGCACATTGTTTTTGTTTTTGTTTTTTTTAATATTTATTTGAGAGAGAGAACACGTGCATGAGCATGAGTGGGGGACGGGCAGAGAGTAAGGGAGGGAGAGAGAATCCCAAGCAGGCTTCATGCAGTCAGCACAGGGCCCGATGCAGGGCTCAAACCCACGAACCATGGGATCATGACCTGAGTTGAAGTCAGATGCTTAACCAACTGAGCCACTCAGGCGCCCCAATCCAGCACATTCTGAGAAACACTGAACAGAAGTTAAAGTGGATTAGACTTTAAGGAACGAGTGGGAAATGTATCAAAATTTATTAGATGTGTCTGATTAGTAGATGTATCAAAATTTAAGTTGAAGAATTTATTTCTCACATTGCAAAGGGGATTAATGCTGTTATATCTGAGGTACTCTATTCATCCTATTTTTTATTTGTAATTGTTTTAAGATAAGGAAACAAAGAAAGCAAAACGGAGGGTACCTGGAAAGATGAGTTTAGATAAACTGGCTCTATACTCATTAAGAAGAAATTAACAGAAAAAGCATCAAGATATATGAAAAATTTGAAAAAAGTGAACAAGATAAACAATATAAAGGTTTTCAGTTTGATAAATACAACAGAGAGAAGTATTAACTGGATCAACAGAAAAGGCCAGCCTGGAGCGATTTTTTTTTTTTAAGTATTAAGAGCAAAACTAAATAGACATTCCATGAGAACTATAGAAGTCACAGAAATGAGACATAAGAAAGAAGTGAATGAGATTTCTGGTTTACACAGCTGTCACTTAGACGCAACTATTAAGAAAATCATGCCGACTGAGCACACCTGTGTTTACAACCACAGCAGGAGACAGCAATAACCACTTTATACAGTGTGGTTTAGCAGAAAGAGGTTGGCCTTTAGCTTCAGACAGTGGTATCTACAAAATACGGCTCCACGGCACTTCCGCTTTCTAGCCTTGTAACGTTAGCAAGTTAAAGCTCACTGAGTCTCTGTCTCATCTGTTAACCACAGCAATATCTATATCTTTTAAGATCATTACATTGGAGGTAATGCGTGTAAAGTGCTTAGAATAGCACTAGGTAGGTGCTGATGTTAATACAATAATCATTAATATTGTTAGTTTTATAAATACTATGTAGCAATGGAGTCAGTCAACAAAAATTGAGTGGACATCTATTACATGCCAGGGTGGTTAGTAGGTGCTGGAAGAGAGAAAACAGAGTGCAGACATTACTTTGAAAGAAGAAAAAAAGAAAGTCTAGGACACACGATATAAACGTTAGAAAATATTTCAATAGCTTTTTTTTTTTAGGTGTTCTTGCTGAGATTGAAGATTTGAAAATATGTAATATGGCCAGCTTTTTAATACATGTACCATATGAACACAAACTACAAATGCTGATAATACCCGCAACATAATGCTTGTTAAGCTAAAGGAAAAGAATCAGCATATATGCAAAAAAGATTATTACTGGGGTCACTAATGAGGCAAGAGAAAGTCAAGGTTGGAACTGCCAGGAGGAAATCTATAACCCAGAGGCCCATCCAAACCATAGGTATTCCTTGACTTTAAGAACAAGGTACTGGCATGAGAGTTTGTACAAAATGTGCCTTGCACACATCTATTCCTGTGACCCAGAATGAAGAGTGACCAAAAACACAAGACCTAAATGAACACACAGCTTCAGAGGGCAAAGGCACCCCAGTGAAAGCATTCAAAGCTCAAAACAAGAGGTATCTGCTCAGAGGATTTAAAAAGATGAATTAAAAATAAAGCTCTCATATAATAATATAAACTACATATATAAATCTCAAATTAACAATTAAAATTATTTCCATTTACCTGATTGCTTAGAATTTCTTTCTTTCCACTGAATATTTTTGCATTTGATCTGGTTTTGTCTCTCTTTTCGGAGTCGTTCTAATCTTTGAGCTTGAAAAGAAATATTATAACTATAAGTTTGTCAATGAAAGTTTACTATAAACAAAGACATAATTAACTACCTTTATATGAATAAAGATGTTTTATATTGCATATGTAGAGAAAAAGTCATAAAATTTTAAAGGTGGCACCCCTGAAAAGCAAATACCAACAAAAACATGAAAATATTCTTGATTTATAATTGAAATTAGAGGATATAAAACATTAATAGAGATCATAAAGATAGTATTAACATGGAAGAGAATAATAAAATGTGAAAACTTCTGTGATTAATATGACATTTCATTATATAAATCATTAATAACGGTCTTAAAGGAATTTTAATGCACAAATGAACTGAAGTGAATATTACATTACAGGAATAAAATTACTGTTATGAATTACTCTACCCGTTTCAAAAATTAAAGATAAATGAACTCAGACTAGACTATTAAAGTTTTAAATATAAAATCCTTTATCTAAAAATCATGAAAATTATAAAATGTCAAAGCTATATAAATTAGCATAGCTTTTCTTCAGTGGGTTGAAACAGTTTATAGGTAGTAAAATAAATGATTTGTATCTTTGTAACATTAGTCAAATCTTAAAAAGAATAATTTTTCTTATACAAAATTTTAAGATATGCTGAAAGGATTAAAAAGTAAAACCTTTGGTCACTAGGACACCCCACAATTGTAAGTATTAGCATCTAAGTGCTATCTTAAGAAATTCCAACAACAGTAACAAAAGCATCACCTAAAAATCCTACATTTGTGAGATCATATGACCACTGGCTGATCAACCTTCAAAAATCAGTGAATTGATCTCTTAAAGAAATACTGTCCAGCATATATTAACAACTGCTGCATATGGAAACCACAATGGAAAAGAAAGTCATAATTGATGCCATTTCTTGAGATCTGGCTAATCTTCAACTTCCTATCCTGGAACAATGCTAACAAAAAATAAATAAGTAAACTTCTCTTTCAAGGCAGGAAACCATACACACGTGCCTTGGCATTGTGATAGGGAAACTACCACTGATACTAACCTTGCCAGAAATGTGAACTGTGCTGGCAAAAGCATCTGATAATGTCACTGTATCTAACCAAATTCCACTGGAGGAAAATACATTCAATTGCAATTAATAAATGTGAAGGGTACAGCCAAAGTAATATAATCATAAAGCTCTCAATTTAGCAGCATTCTCCTACTGAAATCCATTCAACCTGTCATACAAGATATCATCTCAATAACTCGCAAGGAAGTCAGTTTCGACTAGAGAACTGAGAATCAATGGTTCTAAATTATATTCAAACCTTCACTCAAATCCTATTTTGATAAAAATTCCTTGAGATACTAGGAAATGCTATTAATTATTTTCATCATGAGAGCAAATTATTCTCTGTAGATGTCACAGAATGCTGAATTCTGAACCAAAACCTTAACATGCTTTGCACTGTATATTGTATCTTGCAGTACTCCTTTATGTGAATTTTACATTTGGACCAGGAAAATAAACATGTAAACCTTTTCAATGTTCTACCACATTTCCTGCCATTACGTTTCCTGGGAGTTAGCAGGTCACTGCTACTGATTAGTAGATTATATTTTCTGATGACCTAAATAAAAAAATCACCTCCTAGAATACCCTGTCATATTAGAACTACATTATATGTTCTAAATAATTTATCTAAGTAAAGGTCTTGGTTCATCACATTCCCTTTGAAAGGTTTCCAAAACACATAAGCTGGAAAATGGCCAGTGATAAGCTTTTAAAAGATAATCACTAGATATTTATGTACCAAAGTTTAGCATTTTCAAACCACAAAGATCAAATGGTAGAGATCAACTTAAGAAAATAAAAAGAACATATCAAAAACGGGCACCTTTTCTAATCTCACACTCAGTGTAGCAACTCCTATTAACAGCAGCCCGAACAAATATTCAGCTATTTACCTCCAACATCCCTTTGCCTCCCACAATCCTTCCGTGGCCAAGAAATGGCTCTGGCAGCAGTACTCTGTGGCTGGTCAGCTTTCTATATTAAAGGTTCTTTATTATGTCAACCTGAAACCTGCCACTAGGTAGTCTACCCACTGGGACTAATGTTGCTCTGTGAAGATACTCAAAGTAAGTCCACTTCCCTTTCTACATGAAGACTTTTGAGAAAGAGAACATCCAACCTGCCTCCCCTAGCCACCTTTTTCCTCTATTCATCTTCTGTCTACTTCCTTCTGATAGCGTCATTCCAGGGCCACTCTCCATTCACAGTCACGAAGATGGAGATGGTGTTTAGACTTGCTCTTATTGTAATACATGCATGTTCCTGTTAACACACAGAAACCTTCCCCATTAAAGCTATTCCAACATTATGCGTTATTCTGTAAGATTGTTGACTGATTTAAAGCTCAGAAGACATGACTAAAAGGCAATGTTTACCTGTATTTGAGCGTCTTCTAATACCAAAGTCCCAACTTGAGGTAATATCGACTGACTGGGCATATACATAGCCCTGAGTCTCACCATTGCTTCCCTGAATTTCTGACCCACTGTCTCCAGGCATTGAAGGAGGATGAATCTTCTCTAGGTCAACATCATGATCAATGAGAACCATCTCACACATTCCTGTGTCATCACTGGTCACATGTGACTGTCGAATATGAGCTAGAATGATAGTTGGATTGTCCAAGAAGGCCATCCTTTCTGTGGGCCAATCTCCTTAAAAGGCTATTTTCTCCTCTTCATATTGTTTCACGTGCTCACCTCCCTAGAAACATGATGTACACAGCAATATTTAAGAATAAGGAAGAAAATGACTAAATCATTTTTCAAACAAATCAATGTGGTAAAATGCTACCTTGAAAATCAACATTTATCCCTGCACCTAGGAGCTTACAAGGATTAAGTCTAAGCTGAAAGGAAATCCTTATAAGCACTGGGAGCTACAGCTCTAGTCAATGAGATCTCCATGGTATCAGTGAGAATGGCTTCTTCTCTCGCAAAACAAATAATAGTGATTCCTTAGGCCACTCAAAACACATAATTACTGTTAAAACAATAAATTTGCCTTTCTTTCTCCCTTTATTCCCATGCAGTCTTCTCATTACTTTATAAGGTCAGGGAGAACAAGTTGTATTTTCCTCACATTATGAGCTCGGGTATGAAACTGTATTTCTTTAGTTTACATTTCCCCCTCTTTGCCATAGGGTTGTGAGGTAACTAAAAGAACACAGACAATACTTTGAGTTACTAGGAATTTTGCAAAAATGTACCACCAAAGTAGTTTTGTTCAATAAATACATTTTCCTTTCTTCTGATTTAAGGTAACATTATGCTTTTCAAATAAACTTTATCAGGGATGCCTGGGTGGCTCAGTTGGTTGAGTGTCCAACTTCAGTTCGGGTCATGATCTCTCAGTTCGGTTTGTGAGTTCGAGCCCTACGTTGGGCCCGCTGCTGTGAGCGTGAAGCCTGCTTTGGATCCTCTGTCCCCCTGTCTGCCCCTCCTCCACTTGTGCTCATTCTCTATCAAAAAAAAAAAAAAAAAAAAAAATTGAAAAAAATAAAAGTTTACAGAAATAAAATAATAAAAAAATAAACTTTATTAATCGAACTTCTTTGCTACCAAAAATTAATTTAATTTTTTTAGGTTTTTTTCTTTTTTGTAATGGTTTATTTTTGAAAAAGAGAAAGAGAGAGAGCATGAGTAAGGGAGGGGCAGAGAGAGAGGGGGACAGAACAGAGGATCCAAAGCAGGCTCTATGCTGACAGCAGAGAGCCCGATGTGAGGCCTGAACTCAAGAACCATGAGATCATAACCTGAGCAGAAGTCAGACACTTAACTGACTGAGCCACCCAGGTGCCCCCCCTCAATTAATTTCTTATTTTAGAAACCTCACTCTAAGAACTGCTTCCTGAATCCTGTTGAAACTAAAATGATGTTTCTTCTGGGAACAAGATGGTACCTCCTCAATTAAATGCCAATACTCAGCAAAGAAAACATGGTAGTCTCCCCTTATCTGTGGTTTCATTTTCTGCAGTTTGTTACTTGTGGTCAAACTTGGTCCAAAAGCAGATGATCCTCCTTCTGACATACTGTCAGAGATCAGTGATAGTAGCCTAACGCTATATCACAATACCTATGTCATTCAGTGTGCTTCATACCATCACATAGGCTTTTTCTTTGTTTTTGGGGGGGGGGGGGAATTCCAGACAAGCTCCATGCTGTCAGCACGGAGCCTGGCACAGGGCTCAATCCCACAAACCCTGGGATCATGACCTGCGCCGAAATAAGAGTCGGACGCTTAACCAACTAAGCCACCCAGGCGCCCCACATCACATAGGCATTTTATCATCTGACATCACAGGAAGGTTGAGTATAGTACAATAAGGTATTCTGAGAGACAGACCACATTCACGTAACTTTTATTACAGTTTATTGTTATAATTGATCTGTTTTATTATTGTTGCTAGTCTCTTACCATGTCTAATTTGAAAATTAAATTTTATCATAGGTATGTACGGGTAGGAGAAAAAATAGAATTTATAGGGTTTGGTACTATCCATGGTTTTCGGCATCCACTGCGGGTCTTGGAACATACCCCCTGAGAATAAGGGGAGAGTACTGTAGTACAGAACACTGGTTAGGATGAGGACGCACAGGCAGGACTGGGTTCAAATCTTAACCCTGTCACTTGCTAGCTATGTGATCCTGGTCAAAATAAACTTAACCTCTGAGCCTGTTTTCTTTTTTCATTTATAAAATGGGGATCCCAAGGATAAGAGGATATATAAGAGATAATGCAGGTAAAGTGCTCAAAAGAACACCTGACACATAATTAAATAGTAGCTATTAATAATAATAATGATTATGGTAAAAATAATCACTACTAACTTCAGCTTTCAATTCTTGTTAAAAATAATCCTAAAATATATCAACATCTCATCCTTCTTTAGTAAGTTCACAGCACGTAAAATAAATGTGTGCTTCCTTTTTGACAGAGGACTCCACAAGTCACCTGGGTCACCTTCCACCTCCTTTAAAATTATTATGAGATGCAAGGAACATGAAAGCTGGATTGAGTATGTTCCTAGAACAGTCCTAGAAGGTATTTATTTTTAGAAAGACCTCTAACACCAGATTTCTTGTCATTTCTTTCTCCTAGAAATGGAACAAAGGGGGAAATCTAGTTAATAAATCATTATAAAGACTGAGGTTTTATAAATTTTTGTCTAGTAACACATTATACTGATATCACTTGGTAGATCTTAAAAATAAAAATACTGAGATTAAGAGAAAATTTAACTGAGGAGCACCTCTAATCAAAGAATTATACTAATCTTCATTTTTTCCTTCAAATATATTCATGGAGTAGTTCTACTACACTGAGGATATTGGGAAATGCCAAGGTAAGGTATCCCTGAATCAAAAAGTTTATACCCTAAAACAGCCCTACTGTATTTCCTAATCCTTACAAGGAGATTTCTCCAAGTGTCACATTTCTGAGTCTCAGAAATGTTAATGTCAGCCTAACATTTTAAGTGTTTTAATCAGAAAACCATTACAGAATTAAAGGGGAACACTGAAATTTCACTTGTAAAAGTAATTACGATACCACAAAGAGATGTATACAACCACGGAATTACTTATAAAGTATTTGACTATTTGTTTTGTAACAAAATCATAGCATCACAGATGGCCAAAGCTGCAAACATCCTTGTAGCCAGCACAGCATCTCCCCTGTGGGGGTAAGGCAATGAGGCCCGAGCAGAATGGCAGGTGCTTTCAATTTCATATTGAACAATTTTCCCCTACAAAAACAAGGACTTTGGTGAGAAGCCACACATTTAACAGGCACTGACAAGTCAAAGGGCAAAGAAACAAAAGTGTACTGAAGTACCCTCAACAGAATCTTTTTTTTTTTTTAAGAAAATGGGTCTGCTCCATCACCTCTTATGAGGAAAAGAGTTATGGGCAAATACCTCTGAAGGCACACACCAATTCCCTAACTTTATCCTTCTGGTACAGAGGCCCCAAAATATTCCAACAGGAGCAGATATCTTCTCTATTAGTACACTACGACCTCATACAAGTTTACTTCATACTTAGTATACTGTGACTTCGTACAAGTATGATTCGCTCAACAAATATTAATCAATACCAGTTCTGACAGGGAATTCCCACAAGTCTGCCCTGGAAAACATGCCTTCCACATCCCATGACATGTACTTGAGGATTCAGACTGTAAGTTCCACAAGGACAGGAGCCACACCACCACATCCCTTCTGGCAATGAAGAATCTTCCACACGGCAGAAATTCAGTAACGGTTGATGTCTGACTTCCAAGGACTGTATAATTTTGTAGTAGAGATAAGTCATATGTGAGCATGTGTAGTGTGATTATACAGAAAGGAATGCCTTTTTTTCTATGAATACAGACACAAGAGCTTCTCTTCAATGTGCCCTTCAAAACTGTCACCTTGGGACACTAAGCAACCTATCCCAACGCTACTCTTCAGAACCAAAAGAACATGTTTTAAATCACTTTAAGAGCAGCAAATTATCACTTGAAGGTAGATTTGATTTCTAAGACAAAGATATTCCCAACACAGATGAAAACAAGTTATTTTCTCTGATCAGTTGTGCAAAGATCAAAGATTTTTAAAACCTAGAGTTGGTAGGGTTCAGAGAACTGAGCTCATGCACAGTTACATGTGCATTACAGGGAATGTAAACTGACAGTTTTTAGATGGTAATGTGGTAATGTCTCTCAAAGTATAACGAGTATCCTTTGGGCAACCCTACTTGTAGGATTTGCTCTTAGGAGATAACTATGCAAAAATATTTATCTCAGGATTGTTTGTTATACTGAAAATCTGAAAGTAACCTAAACATCCATCAGTGGTGATGTGCCAAGGCAAATACATACAATAGAATACTACATAGTCATTAAAAATACATGGTAGAAAATGGATAAACAAAATGCGGTATATACATACAATGGGATATTCGTCAGCCTTAAAAAGGAAGAAAATTCTGGGGCGCCCAGGTGGCTCAGTCGGTTGAGCGGCCGACTTCAGCTCAGGTCATGATCTCACAGTCTGTGAGTTCGAGCCCCGCATCGGGCTCCGTGCTGACAGCTCAGAGCCTGGAGCCTGTTTCAGATTCTGTGTCTCCCTCTCTCTGACCCTCCCCCATTCATGCTCTGTCTCTCTCTGTCTCAAAAATAAATAAACGTTTAAAAAAATAAATAAATAAAAAAAAAAGGAAGAAAATTCTGACATATTCTATAACATGGGTGAACCCTGAGGAGATCATGCTAAATGAAAAAAGTCACAAAAAGACAAATATCGTATGATTGCACTTATATGAAGTACCTAGAGTAGTCAAATTGATAGAGACAGAAAGTAGAATGGTGGATGCCAGGGGCTGGAGGGAGAGGAAAATGGGGAATATTTAAAAGGTATATATAAGTTTAGGAAGATAAAAAGTTTGAGAGATTGATGGTGGTGATGGTTGCACAACAATGTGAATATACTTAATGCCACTGAACTGTACTCTTAAAAATGGTTAAAACAGTAAATTTTATGTTATATACTATATATATTACCACAATTTTTTAAGTTTACATTTTTAAAAAATGTCCAGGAAATGTCACATTAAACAAAATTAAGTTTTCTTCTTGCTGTTTAATTACAACCTTCTCAAAGCTTTTTTTTTTTTTTTAAGTTTATTTAAGTAATCTCTACACCCAATAGGGCACTCGAACTCACAACCCTGAAATCATGAGCCGCAGGCTCTACTGACTGAGCAGCCAGGTGCTCCAGACTTCTCAAAGCTTTTAAACTACTAATGTATATTGTGAACCTCTAAAAGTAGGGAATCTAGAAACGCAGTATATCCCAAATCTCAAACTTATCTGATCCCTAAACATGTCTTCATCTAGGAACACTAACACATATCAATGTATAAGAGATTCACAAAACATGGTTCAGAAATGCTACTCTAAATGTTCACAAACGCTGTTTCTTTGGGCCTTGAATGCCTTCCCTGGATATTACCAATTCTTGATTGAGATACCTCGTCCTTTTTATATATCTTTGGGCCATTAGATAAACAATTTCAGGCTCCAGGAGATCTGCTCCCCTAAGATGTCCTACTTTTCTAAGATTCTCCCACTTTTTACTCCAGGTTCCTCAAAGCACAAGAGATTTGTTTTACTAAAAATGAAAACAACAGAGACACCCACACAGAGTGGGAGGACATGAGATGCCCCATAATGACAGCCATTTTTAACTTACTGGGTAGGTCTCGCTTTATACTTACTTCATTTGTTGAACAAATACTTAAGTTCCTACTATGTGCTAAATATTGTTCTAGGTACACTTTGGATGCTATTACCACTTTACATAACCATTTGTGTTCATTAATGACCATGCAACCTGCCTGTGTTAACTTTGAACATGCCCTAAACAGGGAAGTAAAATTTTAGTAGGTTTTAATGGATATCAAGTCTTAATACAAGTCTATTTTTAAAAACAATTTTGGGGGCACCTGGGTGGCTCAGTCGGTTGAGCAACTGACTTTGTCTCAGGTCATGATCTCCGGATTTGTGAGTTCAAGCCCCACATCCAGCTCGCTGCTGTCAGCCTGTCAGCACAGTCTGCTTCGGATCCTCTGTTTCCTTCTCTCTGCCCCTCCCCCACTTGTGCTCTACCAAAGATAAATAAATATTTTTAAAAATTAAAATAAAATAACTTTTTTTAATGTTTGTTTACTTTTGAGAGAGGGAGAGACAGAGTACGAGAAGGGGAGGGCAGAGAGAGAGAGAGGGAGACATAGAATCTGAAATAGGCTCCAGGCTCTGAGCTGTCTGCACGGAGCCCAACGTGGGGCTCAAACCCACAGAGCACGAGATCATGACCTGAGTCAAAGTCAGATGCTTAACGACTGAGGCACACAGGCACCCCCGATCAAGTATATTTTTTTTTAATTTTTAAAAAATGTTTATTTATTTTTGAGAGACAGGCAGAGCATGAGTTGGGGAGGGGCAGAAAGAGAGGGAGACACAGAATTCAAAACAGGCTCCAGGCTCTGAGCTGTCAACCCAGAGCCCAAATACAAGTCTATTTTTAATAATAACTTTATACACACTCTCCAAATTTTCTTTGCAATGGCTTATAGAAAAACATAAGATACAACACAGTAAAAAAGTAGATGAGAAAAGTGGCAGAGGATAAGCAACTCTGGATGAATGTTGTAAGATCTTGTACATTTGCCACAGGAAGACTGCAGAATCCCAGAAGCAAAAAGCAATCATAGTAACTAAACTTAACTTAAAGCTACCTTTTTAGGTGGATTAATTCATATAATTCTAAAAATAATTCTATGAGATAGTATTTCTGTCTCCATTTTATAGATGAAAAAACTGAGGCACATCAAAAAACCTGCCCAAAGCCAAGATAGTTAATAATTCTGAGAATCTTAAGCATCATACAGCCTCTCAAAACAAAAATGAACAAAGCATTACAACACTCATAATAAACAAGGTTTTAAAAAATCCCGTTGTTGAGTTATTTGGGATCTGGGGCCTTACAAAAATTTCTCCCAAGGGTCTTTGTGGAAGATGTAATACAGTAAATGCGTTATGCAGAATAGACATTTAGCCTCCCCTCCACTCGTGCAACTATGATTTATACAACAGTAGTGCATATAATGGTTGTTCAAAAATAAAAAAAAATTACAAAATTTTACACAAGAAAGGAACTTCAAAGATCATTTACTTGTTGACCTGAAACCACAGAGGAAAGGTTTACTTTAAATTCCCAGTTAGATGTAAGTATCTTCTTAAAATCCCTAGAGATTTATGCAACTTCAGCTATAAGCAAAGTCCATACCTGAAATATTCTATTTCTTAACCCCAGCACAAGCAAATGAGCCCCCTCTATACTTCTTCACTCCCTAAGGACCTGACATAGGTCTTGAACGTGACTTAAATCACTCAAGTCCAGCCAATGATTTAAAGGATTCCCTTTCCTGGACTTTCAAAACACTCTGTACACCCACTTCCCTCTGCCAAACAGACTTCAAGCCCCCTTACCTGCAATCTGTGAAAACTTGTCTGAATAAGCAACAGCCTGAGGCTTCTCCAAGGTCTGCAAACTCCCAATCAAAAATTACTGCTGCCCCATCAATGTGTCATATAAATGTTGGCATGTTAATTGTGTATTTATAAGATTGTTAATGGTTAGTTAATTTACCTCCCACACTATTATTGTACTTGAAATGATTTAACGTCTGCTGAGGGAGTTAACAACATGTAACAGCAGATGTGAGATTTTTTTTTTTTTTTTTTTTTACCTTTCCTCACTGTACCCCGACTTCATGCTATTAGCATTAACTTCAAGTTAAACCTGATTCCTATACAGGACTCCTTAAGAATGTTATAGAAGCACTCACATTTATTTTGCACAAGAAACGATCACAATTTAGGAAAACAAGGCTTTTTATCATTATAAAGTCTTTCATTTATAAAAACCAACAGATCCTGTGTTTTACTAAGATTTCAACATCCTCTGATCCAGTTAAACTTCAGAGTTCATGCCTCCTGAAATTTGAAAATTATTGAAATGACCATTAAAATAAAATGCACTTTATTGCTTTAAAATCTCTTTTTCTAACTCTCTAATTTAACTCTAAATTAAACCTTCATTTATTTTTTTAGACCAGCAAAAATTAAGCTTTTTATTCCTTTAGAGAATTAAAATCTCCACGTGAATATGCCTAATTTCATTAAACAGTAAATGGTGAGACTCTGTATCTGGAGAGTTTAATTTTTTCTTTCATAAAAGTACTTGCTAGACTCAAAACAACCCAAAAAGAAATGCTTGTATCTTCTTTTAAATAATATGGGATTCATTCACGAAACATCATTGAGAGCTAGGCACTGGGAATACTACAAAAAATTGTATGAACACTGGCCTGCACCTTCCAGAGCCTTACAAACTTTGGCAGATGAGCTACCTCGTGTACATACATTCAAGTAATATAAGGTAACACATACTAACCACCAAATAAAACACTAAGACAATATGTTTTTCAAGAGACAAGAAAGTTACAGAAGGCTTCAGGAAGGAAGAAAGTCGCATCTAGGGATCACCAACCTACCAGGAGACCAGGTTTTCTCCCCTGTAAAATGTCTCCTTTGGAACAAGAGACCCTGGCCCTTGATTTTTCTTGGGCTACTAACCTCTACCTGAAATGTCTCTGAATCTTACCAGCTGCCACATCCAGTTAAAGGATGGTAGTGCACAGTAAACTTGTCCACGGACACACCCGAAGGGGAGAGGACAGTGGCCATAAATCAAGGTATTAGAGAACCTTGGGGGAGCCACCTAAAGCAACAGGCTATAAGAAACTTACTTTTAGAATTCACTCATATTCTGCATTCTATCCTATAATATACTGCACCTGTATTGTTTTAACAGGAAAAAGTTTTACCTTTGAATACACCACTAAAACGGATAGTCCAGGAATACATGCCATGCTTACTTTGTGGCTTCCAATATTCCCTGGCACATACTGGAATTCTCATAAACCCAGTTTGGACAGCAAGGCCTAGTGGAGAAACAGACTCTGCTATAAGAAATGTCTGATTTTGTGAAGATAAAATGGCATTTTATCAATGGGCCACTCGAGGAAGGGCTGAATTTTGCTCAATAGAGGTTTCCTATGACAAGTATGAAGAACAACTAGGGGCACCTGGCTGGCTCAGTCAGAAGAACATGCAGCTCTTAATCTCAGTGGGGGCACCTGGGTGGCTCAGTTGGTTAGGCGTCAGACTTCACCTCAGGTCATGGTTTCGTGGTTCATGAGTTTGAGCCCTGCGTCCGGCTCTGTGCTGACAGCTTGGAGCCTGGAGTCTGCTTGAGATTCTGTGTCTCCTGTCTACGGTCATACCACCCTAAACGCGCCCAATCGCATCTCATCCCAGAAGCTAAACAGGGTCGGGCCTGGTTAGTACTTGGATGGGAGATTCTGTGTCTCCCTCTCTCTCTGCCTCTCCCTCACTCACGCTCTATCTCTTCCTCTCTCAAAAATAAACATTAAAAAAAAAAAAAAAGGAATCTCAGGTTTATATGTTCAAGCCTCAAAGAGATTACTTAAAAATGAGACCTTAAAAAAAAAGAACTGTAATTATTAATAACACCAAACTATATATAAAGTTGCAAGCACAAGTTAGACTAAAATCCAGATTTTTATGCAGCCATTATAAAACAATCAGTATTTTTGAAGTGTTTTGAAATAATGTTTAATAGCTAGCAATAGATGTGAAACTTCAGAAAATCTAACCACCCCACCACCCCCAAAACTCCAAACATGCCAACAGCCAGAAATGGCTGTTACAATAAATCTGCCAGTTTGGTGCAATGCAGCCCTAAATTATTTTTCCGTTGGGGGTTGTCTCTCTGACATAACTAGATTTGATTGACACTTGTGGCAATAAACAAATAATTTCAGATTTTACTTTAATATTTCAGGTAAAAGTGTTTATAGTTTTACCTAGAGTGAAGAAATGAATAATGCCAGAGAAACAAGACTGCTTCCCAGTGTGAAATTTCTGAAATATGTCAGTATAGGAGCTGAAACCATAAATAGCACTCAACTGCCCACCAAATACTCATTCACTGATTACATTCATCTGACAGATATCTATAAAGCACTTACTATGTGCCAGGCACCAGAGATATAATGCTAAGAAAAAGATTTGGCCCCTGCCTTCCAAGAAGCTGAAAGTGTGCATGGTAGTCAGAATTCAAAGATGACTCCAGAAATTCTTGTCTCTTGATATCCATGCAATTGTGTCACGCCCACTCCTGGAGTGTGGATAAAACCTAACCAACAGAGTATAGCAAAAGTGTTGGGGCTGGTGTGGCGGCAGGGGCCGGGGGGGTGTGGAGGGTAAGTTACACCCTGATTACTGTTATATGAGACTCCATCGTAGGCAACTGAAGAGACGGATCTTCCTGCTGACCTCAAAGAAGCAAACAGCCAAGTTATGGAACAACACATGGCAAGGATCTGAGAATAACCTGCAGGCACTGAGAGTGGCCCAGCCAACGGGTAGCAAGAAATGAGGACTTTAGTCATACAGCCACAAGGAAATGAATTCTACCTGAAAGAGCCTGGAAAGCAATCTTTCCCTCATCAAACCTCCAGATGTCATCCCTTTGAGACCCTCAGCAGAAAACCCAAATGAAGCCGTAACTCCTGACCCGTTGAGAGACAATAAATGTGTATTGTTTTAAGCCACTAAGTTTGTGTTAATTTGTTAAGCAGCAACAGAAATGAAAATAGTGCAGGAAAACAGCCTAGACACCTCTGCCTTGATATACAACCCAGTTTTACTCACCTGCCCCTTCTCCCCAGCAGACAACACCCAGAACTTTCTGAACATGGTTCAGCCTTTGGTAATGATAATCCCCTTGAGATGTGCCCCTCTCCACTACAAACCTTATTCTTCAAAGTGGAACTCAAGAATCCCATCCTGTGAACTCCTCTCCCATTTGCAGGGTCCAAAATGTTTTAAAAGCACTTTATGTCTACCTTCAATATAGTCAATTATATGAATATCATGTATAAGGAACTGATTTTAAACTTTTTGATCCAATTCTAGAATCTGAAATGTGGTTACTGTATAGAGGTGTAAATCTCTCCCCCTGCCCAATCATTTGTAAAGTTGCTAAAGGTAGGAATACCTAGACCCCAACAGTAATGCAGTGGTTCTAATGTGATGGTTCTCCGTTGGAAGGTGATTTTGTTCCCCAGGGGACATTTGGCAATGTCTGGAGACATTTCTGGTTGTCACACTAGGGGTGGGTGCTGTTGGCATGTAGTGGATAAATGCCACAGATGCTGCTAAACATCCTGCAATGCACAGACAGTACCCACAACAAGGAATTATACCTCCCCAAAAGGTCAGTGTCAATGATGCCAAGGTTGAGAAACTCTGCTGTGATATGCTGTGTGAAGCCACTAAATCTGTGGTAATTTCCAACCCCCTTGGAACAGTTTCATTTATACTGAGACTAAACTATACAACTTTCCCGCTAAAATCTCTGCTCAAATCTTCGAAGGTACTAAACGAGCTCAACGCCCAGCATCTGTTTACTGAAATTTTAACATGCCCTAAGGAAAATCAAAGCCTAAATTACTACAGTAAAGACAAGTTGCATTCCATCATCAAACTTGATCTGAAGCTTATCCACCCTTCTTCATCTGGCTACCTCCTACTAATTCCTCAAAATCCAGGTCAATGGTCAATTCTTCCAGGAAACCTCCCCAGTGAATCCCACACAGCAGGTTAGCTGCTCCCTTCTGTGTGGCCCCACTGCGCTGCACTTTGTCACTAGTTCCACCAAATAATTTACCCAGCACGGTGCCTGCTAGTAGTAAGTACTATGCGTTTGTTGAATTTATTCATACAACAAATACTTATGGAAGCCTACTACGTGCCAGGCACTATTCTAGAATGCAAAGAGTACAGCAGAAAACAAAGCAGAGGGGCGCCTGGGTGGCGCAGTCGGTTAAGCGTCCGACTTCAGCCAGGTCACGATCTCGCGGTCCGTGAGTTCGAGCCCCGCGTCAGGCTCTGGGCTGATGGCTCGGAGCCTGGAGCCTGTTTCCGATTCTGTGTCTCCCTCTCTCTCTGCCCCTCCCCCGTTCATGCTCTGTCTCTCTCTGTCCCAAAAATAAATAAAAAAACGTTTAAAAAAAAAAAAATTAAAAAAAAAAGAAAACAAAGCAGAAAGTCCCACCCTCACTGAGTACACATTCTAGTGGGGGAGACAAGCAAAACAAAAGAGTAAATTATATGCTAAATTAGAAGAGCTATGGTAGGGACACCTGGGTGGCTCAGTCGGTTGAGTGTCCGACTTCGGCTCAGGTCATGATCTCACGGTTTGTGAGTTCGAGCCCCAGGTCGGGCTCTGTGCCGACAGCTCGGAGCTTGGAGCCTGGAGCCTGCTTCGGATTCTGTGTCTCCTCTCTCTCTCTGCCCCTCCCCCACTTACACTCTGTCTCTGTCTCAAAAATAAACATTAAAAGGAGAAAAAAAAAAAAAAGAAGTGCTATGGTAGGACAGCACAGGCAAGAGAGAAGGGCATGCCAGGTGGTGGAGCCACAGCTGCAATTATAAATGGTCAAGGAACGCCTCACTGAGAATCTGACATTTGAGTTAATATTTGAAGGAGGTGAGAGAACAAGCCAGGTAAACGTCTGAAGGGAAGTTTAGGGGAGCGTGCCTCGCACCGTTCAAGAAGTAGCAAGGAGGGGCGCCTGGGTGGCGCAGTCGGTTAAGCGTCCGACTTCAGCCAGGTCACGATCTCGCGGTCCGTGAGTTCGAGCCCCGCGTCAGGCTCTGGGCTGATGGCTCGGAGCCTGGAGCCTGTTTCCGATTCTGTGTCTCCCTCTCTCTCTGCCCCTTCCCTGCTCATGCTCTGTCTCTCTCTGTCTCAAAAATAAATAAAAAACATTAAAAAAAAAAAAAAAAGAAAAGAATGTGTTAAAAAAAAAAAAAAAAAAGAAGTAGCAAGGAGTCCAGCAGGGAAGCAAGTAGTAGAGGACGAGGTCTGGAAGAGAGGAGCAAACATGTAGAGTGCAGGCCATTCTAAAGATTCTTCCTTTACACCAAGTAAAGTAGAAAATCACAAGGGGATTGCGAGCAGAGCAGTTGATATGATCTAACTCACATTTTAAAAGGATCTCCCTGGGGGCACCTGGGTGGCTCGGTCGGTTAAACGTCCAACTCTCAGTTTCTTCTGCTCAGGTCATGGTCTTGCAGTTTGTGAGTTCGAGTCCCACATCGGGCTGTGTGCTGACAATGCGGAGCCTGCTTGGGATTCTCTCTGCCCCTCCCTCTCCCTCTCTCAAAATAAATAGACAAACTTAAAAAAAAAAAAAAAAAGGATCTCTCTCTGGACATAGGACATAGCAGCCAGAGAGAGCCTTAAAAAAAAAAAAAAAAAGACTGAATGAATGACTAATCACACGATTTTTTTAAATATATAATTATCTATTTATATGTTGGTTTTCTCTTCTAAACTCTCAGCTCCTTAAGGACACTGTCTTATTCATCACTGTGCTGCCAGATTCTAGTAGAATGTGGCTGGCATCCAGTAAGAGCTCCACGCAGAATGAATAGATGAACAAACCCATCTTTCTTGTTCCCAAAGGGGTGCACCATGATTTTTCCCAAAAAAAGACCCCTTATCCATGGTGCTGGTTCAAGTAGATAAGTTTCCCACTACAGTCTAAGATTTATTTTCCTTTCATTGTCTCCTTGATGTCTGAAGTTTGCTTAAACAAATACAAGAATTCAAGAGAGTTATGCTTCCACTTGCCTGGCCCCCTGGTTAACCACATCATCATTTAAGGGAAGCAACACAGTTTACTGCCAGCACCACTCAGGAAACCTGAATTCCAATTCCCTAATAACCAGGGACCTAATTACATGGCTTCGGACAAGTCACTTCTTTAAGCCTCTTTAAAACTGTTTTACATTATCAGTCCATTGTTACATCTGTTATGTGGGGAGTTTGCACTATGAAAAGGGCCTTTCAGCTCTCAAATTCTATTCCTGTCACGTCTGAGGAGGAGAAGGATATGGCTGGAGTTTACCCCAGAGTCCAACTAAAAAGTTTTGTGTTTTTGCTTCAGAGGAAAAAAGAATTCTATTGCAATTTTCACTTATAACATTGTGCCATGGTTCAGACTCTAGGAAAAGTACAAGGAATTCCTTTTTTGACAAAGATTTTAATAGTATCAACATTTTGGCAGCAAACCCACTACAAAGGTAAACCATGTTGACTGAGTTGAATGGGCATTATCACCACCTGTTTTTTTAATGCTATTATGTATAGAATCCAGTTCCTAGAACGCTAAGTGTTACAGTAAACACATCTAGAATTCCAGGTCATTGTCTGTAGCCTGCCTAGGGAATAACAATGGGATGACTTCAAGTGAGTAAGGTATCTCTGACTCTGTTCCGTGAACAGTTAACTATCCATAATGTATGTCCTATCCACTTCATAGGGATACTTACAAAAAAGAATACTTAAAAAAGAAGTAAATCCAAGATGCAATATGATTGACTTTTCCTGTTCTAGTCGCATCATGCTGGAAGTAAAGTTAGCTCTCAACTATCAAATTCATTCAACTCCTAATGAATGAAGGACAGCAATGAGATAATCTAAACTAGCAGATAATCCCCAAACTATTTTTATGTGACTTTGAAAGGTGCTTTGTACTTTCATTTGAATGGAGCTTTCATAACCTCAGTACGTGATAACTGCTATTATTGTTACTAATAAAACTGCACTGCCAGCTATTTTTCCAACCTTCTAGTCTGCCTTTTTTTTTTCTTTTTAAACCATCACTGCATGGATCAAAATGAGGATAGGGCATCAGGATTGGCTTCATTCTGCCTATAATGTTTTAGATAGATTAAAAGTGTTTCACAAAATACAACTTAAGTAGAATAATCATTCTCTGGGTTCCAGAAGGTTTATTTATTTATTTAGCAAGTATTCACATCACTTACTAAACTGTGAGGTGGATTATGTTATTATTTATATTTTACACACCGGTAAACTAAGGCACAGACTTGCCCAAGGTCACAAAACTAGTAAAAGGGGGAGCCAGGATAAATTACGCAACCTGGCTCCAGAATTCCTGCTCCAAACAATTATTACATGCTGCCTTGAATTTCCAATGTAAGTCCATTTCATCACACTCTTCTTAACCCTCTTCTCTCACTAATCGAGATATGGTATAAGCAGACTTAACTGTTCATTCAACAAGCATGAATACTTAGCACATGCTGGCAGTTAGGAGTGTAGAGTAGTTAAGTCTTACTGCCTATCCCCAAGAGGTAAGCAAGAGAGTCAAGCAAAGGAGATAAGTACATAAATGGTCACAATAAAGAGTGAGAGCAGTGCCAAGGGATTCTATAACAAAGTATTATGGAAACACAAAAGAAAAATAAATGAAACTAGATATTCAGACAAGGCTTCACAGAGATGACTAAGATCAAGATAATGGAAGTAATCACCTCCAACTTAGTCACCTTAAGAATAGTGGAGGGGGCTGGGGCGCCTGGGTGGCGCAGTCGGTTAAGCGTCCGACTTCAGCCAGGTCACGATCTCGCGGTCCGTGAGTTCGAGCCCCGCGACGATCTCGCGGTCCGTGAGTTCGAGCCCCGCGTCAGGCTCTGGGCTAATGGCTCGGAGCCTGGAGCCTGTTTCCGATTCTGTGTCTCCCTCTCTCTCTGCCCCTCCCCCGTTCATGCTCTGTCTCTCTCTGTCCCAAAAATAAATTAAAAAAAAAAAAAAAAAAAAAGAATAGTGGAGGGGGAAAAAAGCTGGTAATTAAAATAACCTATAATGCTGCCTCCTTAATCAAAACTGTTTAAAATCAAATTTGCTCCAGACCTGTCCTATGGACTACAGATTAACATCAGGCCATGCACGGGTTATTACAGAAGCAGGAAAAGGATAACTAACTTTTGAGGTGGAAGAAGTGCAGGGAATCAGGTAGGTTGACAAAGGGTGGGTAGGAGAGACCAAGAGCAAGCAATCAAGCATCATACTGCCTGGGTTCAAATCTGAACTCGGCCACTCACTCACTGGGGGACGTAGGGAAAGTAACAAGTTCAGTGCCTGTTTCTGCATCTGTAAACAGGAATATTTTGGTGCCTATCTCAGGATTGTTGTGAGGATTTAATGAATTCATATATGTTATGTGCATATAACAGGGTCTGGCCCACAGTAAGCATTATACAAACATCTACTATTATTGTTACTGCAATTATTCCCTGTTCTAAGATGAATCTTCAAAGATGAGAAGTTGGATGGTTGGAAGAAGACAAACTCATCTCTTCCAAGTAGGAGAGACAGCATGAGAAAAGGCACGAAAACAAGAAACAGCAGAACATGTATTTAGTAATTAACACTACATGGAATTCAAAGTTGCTGAGTTTCAGAGAGTTTGTTCTGGCATAGAAGATTAATCTGACCAACAAGACACAAGATTAATTATGAAGCTGTGTCTATGGCTCAGGGAGAGATGATGAAATCTGAAGTAAGGCAGTGAAAGGTCTAAACATTTTTTAACTAGATAAAAAAATATTTAGAAGATGAAATTGGTAGAACTTGGTGACTGAACGAATGTGGAGGGTTAAGGAGAAGGGGAAACTCTATGGCCTGCATACAGTGCCAACAAAATGAAACCGTAAACTCAAAAGGAGGAACAGCTTAACAGGTAGGGGGAAGTAAAGAATTATGTTTCAAACACAATGACCTTGAAATGTCTATGGATTACCCAAATAGATATTCATCATGATGTAAACCTGACAGCCCAAATGAGGTCTGAGTGAATTTGGGAGACTACAACATGTAAGTGACAAAGAATATGCAAATGAAACCTAGGAGAAAGACCTGAGCAAATTTGGAAGACATCAACATATAAATGACAGAGGGAGCCACAGATGTGAATGAGCTTACTCAAGGAAAATATGTAAGGAAAGAAGAGCAATAACTTAGGAATAAAGTCCAAGGAATAGCTCTAGCTGTAGTTAAAGGATGGGCCAAGAAAAAGAAACCCTAGACGCTGTGAAAACCAAGTCAATCTTTGCCTAGATTCTAAAGTTAGGATCCATGCTGTGGAAATTCACAAATTCCTAGGCAGTTACTTTTTTCACTGGCTTTTCCCTTTCTGCCCCCCATCCCCTAGTAACAAGTTCCAAACACTGGATTGGGAAGTCCTTGAGAGGAAAAGACTAAAAGCCTTATTTGGCTTCCTGTCACTAATACTCTAGTATAAGGCCTGGGACACAGGTTCACATATGAACCAGAATGAACATGAAAAATGGAAAATTTCCCATTTATCAAGACAAAGGGCTCATGGAACTCCTAAGCCTAGGGTTGCTTCCAGCCCAGACTTCAGCAACAAAGCATAAA
The DNA here is from genome assembly GCF_023721935.1 of Panthera uncia. Taxonomy (NCBI): domain Eukaryota; kingdom Metazoa; phylum Chordata; class Mammalia; order Carnivora; family Felidae; genus Panthera; species Panthera uncia. The sequence goes on from NC_064807.1 coordinate 82,223,451, forward strand.
GAGAGCAGAAACAAAAAGGGGGGCAGACCTTATAAACTGCTCGTGGGAATGTAAAATGGTACAGCTACTTTTGAAAATGGTTGGCAATTCTGCAAAATGTTACCTACCATATGACCCAGCAATCCATTCCAAGGTATACACCCCAAAGAACAGAAAACATACGTTCACACAAAAACCTGCACAGCCATGTTCATAGCAGTATTATTCACAATAGCCAAAGAGTGGGGGAAAAAACACATCTCCATCAACTGATGAATTAATAAGCAAAATGTGGTATTTCCATAGAATGGAATATTATTCAGCAATAAAAAGGAATGAAGTACTGATACATGCAACAACACAGATGAACCTTGAAAACATTATGCTAGTAAAAGAACCGAACACAAAAGGCCACATACTGCATGACTCCATTTTTATGAAAGGTTCATTGAAAGTAGATTAATGGTTGCCAGAGGCTGTGGGAGGGAGGAATGAGGAGTGACTACCTGTGGTCACTTGTGGAAACTTGGGGTTTCCTTCTGGGTGATAAAAACGTTCCGGAATTTTATAGCGATGATGGTTATACAACTCTGTGCATATGCTAGAAACTATTAAATTGTACACTTTAAAGGGGTGGATTTTATGGCATAAGAATTATATCCCAGTTTCAAAAATGGGGGTGGGGGTTGAAACACAGAATAGAATCCATGCTGCTGTTTCCTAGATTTCTTCTATTTCAAGTGATTCCAACACAATGATGCCAACAAACCACTTAACTGAACAGCAGTGGCCACTATAACCATGAAATTTTTAAAAACAATTTGCATTACAAGTTGATTACATCAAAAGATACTAAATTCCTCATGCAAAAATGGGAGTTTCCCAATCTTTTCCCCAGAAAAAGGAGAACTTTCATATATGCTAGTGAACTCGTGTGGAGGTGGCTAGTCTGTATTTCTAGCTGAGGGGGATTAAATCCTGGTGCCGGAAATGCCAACAGAATCTTGGACTTTGCTGAAACAAATACTGGGGCACTGGAGAGGCTTCTCCTACCAAAGCACCAGACACTAATCCACACTAGAGCTGGGTGGAAGAAGCCACAGAGTTAACACAATGCCTCGGTCAGCAACCCACTGAGCTACTGGTCTGTGGGGAGTACTTCTCCTCACTTTGAAAAAAACAAAAAGGAGATAAAACAAGAAAGGCAACATGGCATAGCAGAGAACACAAAGGCTTTGGAGAGCTCAGGTGTGCTCCAATTCCACCACCCAGTAACCCAGTAACAGAAAACTGGGAAAAATCGCAGTGTCTCTGGACCTTATTAAGACACTATCGCATACCCCACAAAGCTGTTGTCACAGTGCAGGAACCAAAAGTGACACTCAAATGTGAGTGTTCTTCCCAATTCGCCTGAAAGAAAACTAGCTGGTAGTACTGTACATGTTTTGGTCAATCGGAAAAGAAATCTCATGACCTCTTCCCTTTGATATACTAAAACTCATTCTCACACTTAAAATTATAAAACAAATCCAATGTCCAAATTAGAATCCTTGACTCTTTGGGGCACCTGAGGGGCTCAGTCGGTTAAGCTTCCGACTTCGGCTCAGGTCATGATCTTGCAGTTTGTGAGTTCAAGCCCTGTACCAGGCTCTGAGCTGACAGCTCAGAGCCTGGAGCCTGCTTCGGACTCTGTGTCTCCATCTCTCTCTGCCCCTGCCCCACTCACTCTCACTCTCTCTTCTCTCTCAAAAATAAGTATTTAAAAAAATTTTAAAAACTAATAAAAACTAAAAACCAAAATTCTTGACTCCTTTCTGAGAAACCTACAGCCATTTAATTAACCCTCTGCATCCTCTTCTCTTTAGATTTCATTCACTTGTATCTTTATAACCTATCCAAGCCACCATCTCTCACCTAACTTGTTGCCTAACTTGTCTTAAAGTTCTTCAGTGACTTCCCAACCTCTTTAGTAAACTGAACCTTGCCCACATCTGCAGTTCCATCTTCTACTTCTGCTTTTAGTCTTTTTTATTCTAGCCATACTCAACCTTCAGATTCTTTCAAGCTTTTGAACATATACTCCTTGTGTCTAGAACGGTTTTCTCTGTCCTTCCACCTCGCTCAGACACCCCTGGCTCCTTCATCCTTCAGATCGCAATTCAGACTTCACCCGCCCCAGGAAGGTTTGACCTTATCAAGTCCCGGGTAGGTACTCCTCCATATTCACCTTCACCCTCATTACTAAACACTTCTCCAAGTAGCCTGTACTAGACTGTAAGTCCCATGAGAGCAGAGTCAGTGTCTGCAGTTTGCATCGCTCAATTCCCAGACATATGCCTGGTGCCTCCTATGTATTCAGCAAAGAGACTGAATACATGAATGATTACAATTAAGCAAAAACTTAACTTGATAGGATATTTTTTTCATACACAAATATTTTAAGATATTTTTATAATTTTACAGAACATTACAGATCAAACAAAGGCAATTCTTCATAACAACTGTGTGGGAAAAGGACTTAAGTGCACATACACTTTCTACAACTCCAACAGCTATCATCCTGATTACATCAAAAGAAGCTAAAGGGGTGCCTGGATGGCTCAGTTGGTTAAGCATCTGACTTCAGCTCAGGTCATGATCTCACGGTTCATGAGTTCGAGCCCCATGTTGGGCTCTGTGTTGACAACTAAGAATCTGGAGCCTGCTTCAGATTCTCTCTCTCTCTCTCTGCTCTTACCCCGCTCGCACTGTCTCTCTCTCTCTCTCTCTCTCTCAAAAACAAATAAACATTAAAAAAAAAAAAAGAAGCTAAACTACTACCACAGTGGCTAACACCGTGCTCCTTAACTGGAAAGAGCAGAAAAAGTACATATAATGCAAATTACAAACATTATAGTCAAGTCATGCACTGGAGTAAAAAGAAGAAAATCATTTTTTTGCGGATCCCTACCCCACTCCCCCAAAAAAGGTTAGACACACTTGATAGAAATGCCGCTTACTCCAAATAGTTCACCAAGTGAAGGGTGCTATGAAATACTTCAAATTCCATAAGCACTCAGGACTGCAAAGGCCGTGAGAAGAGAATGTTCCAAGCACAGACTAATGGACAGAAGGTACAAATGAAATAAACCCTGATGCATGATGACTATCTAAAGAAGTCTAAACTGAAGACTGAATGTATTTGTTCCAAAGTTATTTACCAAGCTTCAGTTTCTGAAACATGTTCAAAATACTTAACATATTTTATAAGTCTCCAGTATAAATGACAGACATTTGTTATTCAAGATAACTAAATAATTTCCTTCACCTAGTTTAGGATATATTAAATATCTATCACATTTCAGACTTAGTTTTTATATTTCGGATTTTTTTTTCATACTAACAGTTTTATATCTTATCATGTATTTGTTGCCTATGCTAATGAGAATACAGGTTCTACCAACTCAGAATATTTATTATCATTTTGGGGATGTAACCATCCTTTTAATTTGGTTCACATTTTAACTCAGCAACTTTAATCCAGTGATCATAGCTTCATTAGCTTATAAACAAACTGTTTCTCAGGTAAACCGAATTGCCCCACATCAGGAACTTAAGCAAATAAATAAGTACAAAAACGGCAGAGATTATAAATTAGGGCAGACAAATCTGTATCTAGCCCCACGCCGGTAAAGAGCATTCTATCAATATAGTGAAATGCTAATCTCCTAATTAACAACCTAATTAGGTAATTATGGCTTTGCAGAGGGATGCCGAAATGAAATATGACAACATGGTCACCTCTTTATATGGCACCTGTGGGCCTTTTCAGCTGTCATTGCATAGAGTGCAATATCAATTTGAACAGATGACAAAGTGCTGTCATTTTTCATTCTGATAATATACAGAATGCTTTGGACAGAAGCAGTTTACAAAAAGAAACATCTTGCCTGGTATTTTCCTAATTTAAATATGCTCAAATACATCGTTAAATTTTCTGCATGTTTTTTATATTGTATATAGGAGAATTACATGTACAACAGCAATGACAACAAAAACCCTAACTGGCCATTTGCTGATCTGTACGTGCAGAAACTATTGCTATTTCTATTATGGAATATATGGCAATCAGAAAAGCACCAATTCGTCACGACATTCTAATATTCATACTTTTTTAATACTGTTATCAGGAGAATTAAAACCCAAACTTTGACCTTTAATTTTTTCTTAAAAAAAGTGAGAAAGTCACACATACAATTTCCCATACCAATAAAGCACTTCCCAGTACAGAAGCATTTAGTTCACATAAAAGCTCTACATACCAATGTCCAGCCTCCCAGATATAGGAGTGTTCTTTCTCTGAAAGACAGCTGTCACAGGGCTACCATTGTCCCACTGGTCACTGAAGAGGTGATAGTAGCACTAGGACACTGGTACCACCAACACAAATGCAACTCTTCTTCCATGATAATGATGTCTTACGCAGGATTTGCGGTGAGGAGAGAAAGGCTAGCCTGGGAATCTCCACATCATTTATGTCAAGATACGTGAAACCATATTCTAAACATAAAACAACTGAGGTCAAAACTTGAAAATACAATGCATTTAGAACTTCAGATCACCTGCATTAGTGGAAATTTTTGATGGAATGATTTTCCCTGGTTCTACTCAAATTTCTTAGTATCAGGCTGAAACTAAAATGATTTTTCTATTAAAAAAATCAGAATACTTGGGAAAACAGAAAAAAGCATAAAGACCTATAATCTGACCACCTATTTCTTCTTTTCCCTCGCATATATGTTTGGCATAATTGAGATCATAATTTGTATAATTTGGGGGCACCTGGGTGGCTCAGTCGGTTGAGCGTCCGACTTCAACTCAGGTCATGATCTCGCAGTTGATGAGTTCAAGCCCAGCGCTGGGCTCTGAACTGACAGCTCAGAGCCTGGAGCCTGCTTCCGATTCTGTGTCTCCCTCTCTCTCTGCCTCTCCCCTGCTCATGCTCTGCCTCTATCTCAAAAATAAAGATAAACATTTAAAAAATAAATAAATAATTTGTATAATTTTATAGCCTTTTCCCACCGTATGTTACATGATGAGCATATTACTATGTCACTAAAATTCTTCTAAAACATCTAAGATGATTGCACAATATTTCCACTGATTGGCTTTTCCATAATTTCTCTTTGTTGGCTACTAAAGTGGTTTCTAATTTTTGCTATTTTAAGTACTGCTACAGTGAACATCTTTCAACATAAATATTTTTCTACATTTCTGATTATTTCTTTAATAAAATTTCTAAAAACGGAATTACAAGTTCAAAAGGCTTGCGTGACTTATTTTTTTAAACTTGGATAAATAACGCCAAAGTTCTCTCCAGAAAATTTTCACCAATTTATATTCCCACTAGCAACATATGAGTAACCAATCACCACCAATCTCTGCTTTCAATAAGTATTACTATTAGAGGTGTTTTGTTTTTTTTTTAAGTTTATTTATTTTGAGAGAGAGAGAGCGAGCTGAGTGGGGAGAGGCAGAGACAGGGAAAGAGAGAATCCCAAGCTGGCTCCATGCTGCCAGTATGGAGCCCGATACAGGCCTGGAAGTCAAGGACAGTGAGATCATGATCTGAGCCAAAATCAAGAGTCAGACGCTCAAGCGATTGTGCCACCAGGATGCCCCAATTATTATTAGAGTTTTATTAAACCTTTAAACTTCATGTTATAAGATTATACCTGTAACCAAATACTTTCACTGTATGAGTAATAACTTTCTGTAAGCATTAAGTTAAAATAAGTAAGAAGGGCTGTGTTGATGACCATCCCAAAACAAGGGCCAGTTCCAACATCCAAATCCAGAATAGCATGTAATAGTGACAAAAGCATTGTATTTAGAGTGAAAAAACCAAAGGTTTGCACCCTAGCTTTGTCATTATCAGATCTCGGCCTTCAATCGCTTTACTTCCAAAGCTTCAGTTTCAGCACTAGTAGGACAGAGACAAGGAGAACATGATATCCCTTGTTTTAACAACTTCAGTGGGTAGTCATGGGCACACACACATAAAGGTAATATAAGCAATATTCAACAGATCAATTCATTTAATCTAAATAGATCATTTAACCTTACACCTGGAAACAGCATACTGAAACCCTTCCCCAACAGTGCACGGTTAGTAGGTGCATTACTTCACAAAGCACAGGTAGAAATGAACAAGATTAATCTCACGATCCAGACACGAAAACGAGTCTCATTTCTTCACAACCACTCCAGAGTCATTTCTTGTTACACTATACTAACACTGGAATGTGTTATACCCCTGAATGTACCCATACCTCTCCAGAAGCACCAGAGAACCAGGTACTTGCTTACGTTGTTTCAGTTAACCATCACCACTACCATATGTTGAGACCAGCACTATTATCCTCATTTTGCAGAATGTCCAGGTCACACAGGGAATACCTGGCAGAGCCAGCATTCAAATACAGGGGGGTAGGACTCTAAAGCCCCACCTCACATTGATTCAAGCCTGCACCTCAGTTCTTTGTTAGTCTCCTTTATGTCAGCAAGTGAAGTTCAGATTTAAAATTTAACCATTTTTAAGGGCACCTGGGTACATCAGTTGGTTAAACGTCTGACTTCAGCTCAGGTCACAATCTCAGTTTGTGGGTTCAAGCCCCGCGTGGAGCTCTGTGCTAAAAGCTCAGAGCCTGAAGCCTGCTTCGGGATATGTGTGTTCCTCTATCTCGGCCCCTCCTGTGCTCATGCTCTGTCTCTCAAAAACAAATAAATGTTAAAAAAAATTTTTTTTTAATTTACTGTTTTAAAAAGAAAACCATTCCTTTGAACAATTTTCTACCAATTTCTGTGCTGAAAGAGTACTTGTTTATAATATAGTATCTTAAAATGTGTCCATAGGGAAATTAAAAAATGTTATTTTTTTGAAGTTTTACACATTCAGTCCATTTTGTCTGCATCAGTAATAAAAGCATAGGATAGGATACAAATCTAACACTGCATATATTTGGGGTAAATGTGATAGAATATGCAATTTATTTCACAAGCAATTACTATAATCTAATTCCAGTAGTTATTCTAGTACCTCCTTGGCTGTTTCCAGAATTTAAGTTTTGTTGTTTAAGTGGTTTCTCCCATTTTTCTCAATTTCAATTACTTAAAACTGTTCTCTTCTTTGGGTCCAAATTTTGTGTTTCCTATATTAAATCTGTTTCCTCTATATATCTACACCACTGCCAACTAGAGATAATAAATTTTGAGTGACTGGTCAGGATTTATTTTCACTTTTATATTCTATGTTATTTCCTTATACAATAGAGTATGAATGAAAACAGTATCTAGAAGACCAATCTTTCTTCTATTTTCACCTTGTAGAAGCTGGGTATTAAAACAAAAATAAATTAAACTCTTGGGCTAGGAACTCCCTGGCCATATTTCTCTCACTATGCTGGGTGTCCCTATGCCCCCTCTTTCAATCTTGTGTATACATAGTCAACAAAACACTGTATGCACTTGGGAAGCACCTGGCCTGTCAAGGTCCATTCCCAGAATTAGTGATGAACAAAGAACGGAGGGAAAAGCTGAGCAGTGGCTCCCTACCTACTGTTAAGGGAAGAGGAACCATATTTTTAGATTTGAACCATTGTCCATGGGGATCTGCCAGTAATCAGTTGTATGACTTTAAGAGTGTCAATTAGAATCAGGAAGCTTGGCATCCTGAAAAGACCTGAGCAAGACTTGAGTTGAGGTCCTCATTATCATCCAGATGGAAAAAAGATACAAGGATTTGTAAATGACTTGACAAAATCCAAAGGCTGTTAGTGGTATATTATATTCAGAGTTCAAGTCCCTCTCAATCTGGTGCACTTTCTACTAAACTGTAATTTAGTAGGCATCAGTTTCTTTATCTTAAGAGGTTATGATTAACCGCCTTGTTCACTTCCCATACTGTAGAAAAGACCAAAAGATACAAGAATCTGGTAGTATCTAACGTGCTAAGAGCACTGGGGTGCCTGGGTGGCTCAGTTGGTTAAGCATCCGACTCTTGATTTTGGCTCAGGTTCTATGAGATTAAGCTCCATGCTCTTAGCCCAGAGCCTACTTGGGATTTTCCTTCTCCCTCTCTCTGCCCCTCCCCAACTCGCTCACACTCGCACGCTCTCTCTCAAAATAAACAAACAAATAAACAAACTAATTTAAAATGCTAACAGCACAAATCAAAAGTATTACCAAGTCTTGTCCTCATCCAAACCCTATCACTCCTGAAAATTAGCCTGATTATATAATGAAAGCATTCAAACTGTCACTTCCCCAAAGATATCAGTATGAGTCAATTACAACACACTTTTAATCTGGCAATTTACCAGTAGACTTCTGATCAATAATCATTACATGTGTAGTACCTCCTACTTTGAACAGTGGGTACCAAAATGTCAGCCATCAGGCAGATCAGAGTTTATAATCAGGCAATCTAGTACTTACTATACATAGCCCACAAATGTGTTTTGGTATATACAATTAGTTTTTAAATAGCAAATTTTAGAACTAAATACATTAAAATCCAGATTTTCAGCATCTCCTGAATGCTCTGCAAGAATATTATCCCTCAAAAAAAAAAAAAAAAAAAAAAAAAAAAAATAAACATTATCCATTATCCCCCACTGGGATTAAAACAAAAACCTTTAAAAATTAAAAAAATAAATAAATAAAAATATTATCTCTCAGAAGATCCAAGACACCAGATCCACTTCCTCACATAGCAACAAGCAAGTGGAACTGAGCGGCGACTGCTTCAGACTGGTCACATGCAATTCACCAAGGTCTGTCCTACTCTTTATCGTGGGCACTTGAGCTGGAGATCCCGGAGGTATATGCTCAAAAGAGAACTAATATTTGTTTACTCTTTTTTGGCCAACATTTTTCTGGTGTTATCATTCACTAGCTATGTGATTCGGGCAATATATTTAACCACTAAGCCTCAGGTTGCTCATGTGTTCAGTGGGGGTATCACCACCTATGTCACAGAACCACAAAGATTGAAGGAAATATGGGATACAAAAACATTTAACGAGCGGCCCCTGGGTGGCTCTGTCAGTTGAGCATTAGACTCTTGATTTCAGCTTAGGTCATGAGCTCGAGCCCTGCATCAGGCTCTGCGCTGACAGCACAGGGCCTCCTTGAAATTCTCTCTCTTTCCCTCTGCCCCTCCTCCGCTCACACATGCACACTCTCTCTTTCTCAAAATAAATGAAACATTAAAAAAAAATTAATGATGACTAAAATGTAAGTGTTCAATTATTAAGTTTAGCACAAACTGAAATATGCTAACTTTTGAGTCAAAACTTCTAAAAAAACCTCAAATTCACAGAAAACACAAGGTCAGAGCCCCTCCCATGGGGGAAAAATGCAAAGTGACAGAATTCCTAGTGATAAAATAATTTGGTATCTATGGCTATGTCCTTAAAAATAAGGCCTATACTGGGGCGCCTGGGTGGCTCAGTTGGTTAAGCGTCCGACTTCAGCCAGGTCACGATCTCGCGGTCCGTGAGTTCGAGCCCCGCGTCGGGCTCTGGGCTGATGGCTCAGAGCCTGGAGCCTGCTTCCGATTCTGTGTCTCCCTCTCTCTCTGCCCCTCCCCCGTTCATGCTCTGTCTCTCTCTGTCCCAAAAATAAAAATAAAAAACGTTGAAAAAAAAATTAAAAAAAAAAAATAATAAGGCCTATGCATACAAATAACAGATTTCCAACAAATTCTCTTACCCTGATATAAATATATATAACGTTATATATATAATAAATAATATATATAAATATATATAAATCCACTGAACTGCAAGTTTCTAAAGTCTTCAGTCATGAGTCAACAAACAAAACAAGCCCTCCCCACACACACACAAAGAAATATATTTAACCTGACGGATGAGACCATGAGCTTCAGCAGCGGCCACATTCATTCTTCATTATCCCTGCTGCCTCACATAATGAAGGCACACTGAAGCTACGGATCAAGGGCTAGCATCTCTCTGAAGTCTCTTCAGAGGGTCCCTGTCCACATCACAAAGAAGAGCGAAGATGCCAAAGTCTAGCAGATAATCCCCTCTACTCACAGCTCCAACACATGCACAAACTCAAGGAATTTCTTTAACTTCTCTGCGCTCTAGTTTCCTCACCTGTAAGATCAGGATGCTAATGACACGCTTTTGTACAGGAAAGAGATAATGCACTTAGCACCATGCTGGCACAAAGTGCTCGTTAGCCACCATCATCAGTGTTCCCTCCTTTGTGCGTTACAGTACCCTGTGTGGCAGCTATCATAGGAGCTACAGTACTTTACTATAGTTCACTGGCACATACTTCCGTCTCCCCCACTGGAATGTCAACCATCTCAGACTGGGCACCTGGTTTTATTTCTCTTTGCCTCCGCAGGGTCTTACAATTTCCCTCTCACTGCTGAATGAATCATAACATTCTCAGAGCATTTAACTGCAAAACTTCTGAGCAGAAACTGGACATTAACTCTCTTAACTGACACTGAAGCCCTCACTAATTCTGACCCCCCTCCTGACCCCCCAATTTACCTCCCCACTAAAAGAAGCACTGGCTTTCTTTAGTCTGGTCTACTCACCACTCTAAAACCATCACATGCATTTCATCTTTGCATCGCACAGCTATCATTTCAGGGGCCCTCATATCAGGCAGACCCTTTATCCACATTAGCTCATTAAACATTCCCCCTATCCCAACCCATACTGGAGGAAAATAATGATTAGAATTAAGAAACTTGCCAAAGGTGAAGGAGTAAGAGGAGGGACAAGGAACTGAATCCAGAGTCCAGATTATTCTCTATAGAAGGTATTCCATGTTCATATTCAAAGTTGAACTGACCCACCTATCACCTTCTTGCCTTGGAAGATCAGTCTTCTCTACATTTAAAGGACTCGCTGTACCATTCATTTTGACATTCATGTTTTTTTTCTCTTGTACTTTTTTCAATATGTACTTGCATATAGTGTTACGTTATGCGAAAGAAGGCAAAACACATAATGAAAAAAAAGCACAGATGTAGGACATCAGACAGACCTGGGTTTGAATCTTGTCTCTGTTTCGTACCAGATGTGTAATTTATCCTGAGTCTTCCTAATCTGTAAATTGAGGTTAAAATCATTACATAAGAGAAACCGATATATAGTTTCAGTACACAGTAAATAAAACTTAGTTAACCCTACATTATGAAGCACTACCTGACCACAGCACACTCCTCCAAAGCTAATGACCTACCCCCTTTCTGTGATATCACAGTATCACAGAATGAACCTTCACACAGTGCACTTATCACTCTATCTTGGAGTTATTTCCTTATCTCGCTCACTAAATTGAGCTCCTTGCAGGCAAGGACTGAGTCTTATTTATCTATAAGCTGTCTAGCACAGTACCTGCCATACACACACACATATACACACACACACACACACACACACACACACACACTCAGTATATGTTTGCTAAATGAAATTACTGCAGATATAATGAATGTTTATAGGATTCCAGAAAAACAAATCTTTTTCAACTGGGGTTGTCTCCACTTGGTTGAGGGAGACCAATTTCAGTTGGGCCCAGGGTAACATCTCAATAGGTGGGGACAGAAAAGGAGACACCTAGGCAGAAAGAATGTCCTACAAAAAACAAACAAACAAACAAAAAACAATGGACACAGAGAAAAACAAAGGCGATTTGAGGTCGTGCTTATCTAAAGTAAAGGATCAAGGTAGGGAATTACGGAAGGAGGGAAGGAGACTTTTTCAAGCGTAGCTGGAGCCAGATCAAGAGGTATAGAGGAATGTGAGACTACACTAGGGCACAGACCGGAGCACAAAGCTAAACGACAATGGGGCCACCAGCATGCCTCACAGGCCCTAGCAAACCTGCAAGTGTGTAAACTGAAAAAGATGAACACAATTATCAATGCTTCATCGAGAACTCTTTCAGCATTTATTAAGCACCTTGTGTGCACTCAAAGGATGAGGAATAGAACATGGTGCCAACTTTGCCTGTTCCACTAAGTTTTTAAATTAGTAATCTACCCCTTTTGCTTGTGAAAAATAGAATGGGAATGATCACTTTGTTTTTTTGTTTTTTTTTTTTTTAATTTTTTTTTTTCAACGTTTTTTATTTATTTTTGGGACAGAGAGAGACAGAGCATGAACGGGGGAGGGGCAGAGAGAGAGGGAGACACAGAATCGGAAACAGGCTCCAGGCTCCGAGCCATCAGCCCAGAGCCTGACGCGGTACTCGAACTCAGCCCAGAGCCTGAAGCGGGGCTCGAACTCACGGACCGCGAGATCGTGACCTGGCTGAAGTCGGACGCTCAACCGACTGCGCCACCCAGGCGCCCCATGATCACTTTGTTTTAACTGACGTGATTTGTAACATGATTCTTTGCACAGTGCTAAGTACTGTGTGACAGGCTTCAAAAATTATTTGCATTCATTAGGAATAAAATTTTAACCAATTTCTGAGTCAACGTTTGGGTCTCTGGTTAAAGTAATACTCTTGTTTAAACTACATTTTTTTTTTCTTAGCCTTAACCAGATCTAGAAGACTCTGCCACTAAGTCCCAGCAGGATTCCAGCTAGAAAATAAAAGTTTTGTGGGCTGCTTACCCCTTTAGGAAACTGGGGAGAAGGGGCGCTAGGACTCAGGGACCACACAGACAATGCTTTAAAAAGTTAATTTTCGTGTTATGAAGATTAGGATGCCTAGATGTTGCCAAGTGGTGGGGCCAGAAACCGCCCGAGCCAACCCATCCCCCTCCCAACTCTAGCCAGTCCACAGGCTTCTCCTCCCCCAATCACACACCCAGCTGTCAGGCTCACAGCAGCCTCCAGTTATGGAAAGGACCAGGAAACGAATGCTGACTGTGAAAGACTGATCAAGCGCCAGGCGGACTACCCTTCGGGGCAGCACCCGGAGCCTAGGAGTGAGGAGGACCGCCAGGCTCCACGGGTGGGCTGACGGGAGAGTGAGCGACGGAGCTAGTGGCCTGGGGCAACCTTTACCTGAAGCAGCTGCCACTCTACGGGCCGGGTGGGCCCCGGGACACGGTCCTGAGGGAAGAGCCCGGCTTCCCCGCGCCTCCCGGCCCCTGCCCAGGGCTCCTCACTCTCGGACTCCTTGGGGACTGGCGCTCTTCCCGGCCGGCTCAATTGCCGCTTTCCCAGCTCGCCCTCATGCCCCCAGCGCTCGCCGCCGCCGGCCGGCCGAGCAGCAGCCCTGTTGCCCCCGAGCCGCGCCACGACCCGGAACTGCACCCCGCGTACCGGAAGTCCCCGACCGTGGGGGGCGGGGGGGGAAGCAGCTGGCTGGGGATGCAGTGCGCAAGCCCCAGAGCAAGGAGTTAAGCCCTCCCGGGGGGCGGGGCCGAACGAAAGGACGTACGCATGCGCTGCACTTCTGCGGTCTGGCTAAGGCCTGAGTCAGAGATCAGCTGGGAATGTAGCGCAGGCACCCGTCTGTGGATTTTCGTCGGATAGAAATCAACATTAGCATTCTCTTTCAAAAGTCCTCCGTTCACCCAGAAATGAGTGATGAGGCAGTTTGCGTCTGGGTCACAAAGGCTTAGGACTTGGGTTCAGATGCCAAGTGTAACTAGTGTATTCTCAGAAAAGACACCTCTCAGACTCAGTTCTCTCATCCATACAATAGATCCAACTTTAGAGTCTTCCTGTGAGAATCGAATGGGATGAAGCTTTTAAAGCACTGAGCACAGTGCCTGACACAGAAATACCTAGTAAACATTAGTCATTACCTTTATTATCTGCAAAATGGAAATAATTCTCTTCCTCAAGAACTGCAGGGAATTGGGTCTCAACTATACTTCCACAAAAATAAATGAAAAAAAAAATCTTTTTTAAGAACTGAAGGGAGGTTTCCACGAGGTAAGAGAGCTGGCACGGAACAAGAGGTCACCGTTAGAAGTCTCTCCCGACAGAATCAATGGGGGAAGCCACGGTGAAGGGAAAGAAGGACCCAAGTGGTGCAGTGATACGTTCTCTCTCCCGAGAAAGAGTACAGAACGCCTCTCAAAAATGAGGCTTAGCAAAAGAAAAAGAAAAAAAAAAAATCAAGGCTGAATTTCAGCCCTGGGGCATCATTACACAAGATTAAAGTCACTAACAAATACACCATGGATCCTCCCCCATCTATTCAAATATGTGATTGATCTGGCTTGTACAGAGAAAAAAAACAAAAAAAGCACCTTAAGACCCAAACGTGCTCTTGCACACACACCACCACAGTTCTGTTGGGGACCAGTTGGAGGCACTCTGCTAAGCAACGTGTGTGAGCAAGGTTTGAAAATCCGAGGTCACCAGGTCCCCTCCTAAATATTAATCTTCATTTTCACTTCCCTTTTGAGCTCTGGCCTGAAGCACAGCTGCTATTTGTTCCTCAGACACATAAAACTCAACCTATCTAAAACTGAAATCAACTGGACCCCCTAAGGTTTTACAGGTTCTAAGGAACTGTACCTCTTACAAGTTTTGTGACTTCATTCTCCAAACACCCCCTCTAAATTTCCTTATCTGTAAAATGGAATGACAAAAGTCCTAACTAACTTCATTGGGTTGTCATGAGGATTAATGAATTAATGCATATAACTCACACAGAATAGAGCCTGCCACATAGCTAGTCAGTAAACAGATACTTACTGAGTGCATATGTATTAAGTTTATCCCAGGCACCGGAGATCCAATGGTGAAAAAAACAGACAAGGATTCCACCCTCATGAAACTTACAGTCAAGTTTGATTGAATTTGAAAGAGTAGTTAAGTTGGAAGGCAGGGAAGTATAAGATTTCAAGGACAATGTTGGGGACCCCCCCCCCAGAATGGAGTCTCTGAATTTATTGGTAATACTAATATAATGGTTTGTGTGATTGTTCTAAAACTGTTAGTTTCAAAAGTCAAGATACAGGCACACAAAGAGTAAGCAATTGGGTTAATCTAAGGAAGTCTTGCCAGACAGGTGTGTGTGTGGGGGGGGGGTGTCAATAATTTAAGACTTTAGCTTTTTAAGAGTGCTTTAAAAAGGGGCACCTGGCTGGCTCAATAGGTCAGCATTCAACTCTTGATCTCAGGGTTGTGGGTTTGAGCCCCAAGTTAGGTGTAGAGATTATTTAAAAATAAAATTTTTAGGGGCACCTGGGTGGCTCAGTCAGTTAAGCATCCAATTCTTGATTTGGGCTCAGGTCATGATTTCACTGTTCGTGAGATGGAGCCCCATGTGGAGCTCTGTGTTGACATCACAGAGCCTGCTTGGGATTCTCTTTCCCCCTCTCTTTCTACTGCTCCCCGCCCTTCTCAAAATAAATAAACTTAAAAAAAAAAAGAAAAAAGTAAATTTTTAAAAAAAAATTTAAACATTTATTAATTTTTGAGAGATGGAGAGAGACAGAGCATGAGTGGGGGAGGGGCAGAGAGAGAGGGAGACACAGAATCCGAAGCAGGCTCCAGGCTCCGAGCCGTCAGCACAGAGCCCGACATGGGGCTCGAACCCACAGACTGTGAGATCAGGACCTGAGCTGAAGTTGGACGCTCAACCAGCAGAGTCACCCAGGTACCCCCAAAAGTAATTTTTTTTTTTAACGTTTATTTATTTTTGAGACAGAGAGAGACAGAGCATGAACGGGGGAGGGTCAGAGAGAGAGGGAGACACAGAATCTGAAACAGGCTCCAGGCTCTGAGCTGTCAGCACAGAGCCCGACGCGGGGCTCAAACTCACGGAGTGCAAGATCATGACCTGAGCCGACGCCGGCTGCTCAACCGACTGAGCCACCCAGGCGCCCCAAAAGTAAATTATTTTTAAAAAATGGTGTGCCTGGGTGGCTCAGTCGGTTAAGCAGCCAACTCAGTCTCAGCTCAGGTTTTGATCTCAGTGTCATGAGTTCAAGCCCCGCATTGGGCTCCGTGCTGCACACACCCCCCCGCCCCCGCAAAAGTGCTTAAAACAAAGGGCTTTGTTTGGATGGGCCACAGAATGGATGCTGGATAGGTAAATAGGAGAATTCCAGAAAGGCTCATGTCACTGGCCTGCAGGTCCTAGAACATATGCAATGGAGGTCACTAATGGACTAAGGCACAAAAATGGAGGTTATCCTCAGAGATGTCTATCTTCATAACCTCAGATGAAGGGCCATGTGAGAGTGAGGTCCTGGCTGAAGTAGAATGGAAGAAAAAGTTATTGAAAGTGAGACAAAGAACTGAGATGCCATGTGGACCCCAGGATGATGAATAGACGTAGGGTGAAAAGGAAACTGACTGGAATGGCGTCGGGAAGGTTGGTAGATCAAGAGGAAAGAAAGAGGACAGACCAACCATATGGCTTAGCCTCTAAGAAGTGGGAGTAGGAGTGGCATTACAAAGGAAAGCATACATTGACCTCTCTCCTGGCCCAGGAGTACATGGGGGTAGGACGATGACAGCTGACAAACAGAAAAATTATATTTTTACAACACATTGGTGGCGCTAGACCAGGGGCCCGCTGGAAGACTCCAGTAGACAGGAGGGCAGAGGAACCAGTACTGCAGCACACCCATGACAATCAGGTTTCATAGACTTCAGTTCCAACTGGAAAGGAGGCCATGGTAGAGTTCCTTTTCTTCCAGTCCCCAGGACTGGAACATGGGAAATGGACAGAGGTTCAAAGACACCCTTTGGCTATGTGGGCTTCAATAAGTTATTTGTCTTCTCTACGTCTCAGTTCCTTCATCTAGGTTGTTGTGAGGATTCAATGATGTGATGTGTGGACACTGCTTAGGACATTGTCTGGCATACAGAAATTGTTCTGTAAATGCCAGCTCTGATGGCATGGCACACAATGATGGGCAGCAAGCATCAGGTCCCTTATGCATTTGCTTCCTTATTTCCTGCTCAAACCTCAGTTGCCCTATCCCCTTCCACTCAGTAAACTCCCCTTCTTCCTCCTCCTTCTCCTTCCTTCCTCCTTCCCCCATTTTCCTTCACCTCCTCCTTCTTCTTCGTGGCTTAAAGCAACAACCATTTATTATTTCTTATAATTTTGTGGGTTGGTGGGCAGTTCTTCTGCCAGTCTTGCCTTCCGGTCAATGGCAGCCAGAATGGTTGGAAGGTCTAAGACGGCTGCAGATGTCCCTCAGGGCACCTTGTGTCCTCTCTAGTGGCTATCTTAGTTTCTAGACAACATGTGGCAATATTATAAAAGGATAAACTCCAATGTGCTTTTAAAACACACACACACACACACACACACACACACACACACACACAATTAGAACTATTTCTAAGTATAGTCTATTCATTCGTGAAGACCCAAGTCACATACTGCTTCCTCCAGGAAGCTTTCCCAGATAACCTCTCCCTATTAGGCCACACAAAGAGCCTCATTCTCTGTGTTCAACATTTATCACATTTTCTGTTCTTTCAGTATACATCTATCCCCTTGACAGTCCATAAGGAAAGGAATGTTTGTTATTTCTTTTTCTACACTAAAATCTTAAAACACTATAAACAGTTGATAAAATGCATATTAAATGAAAAGATGCTCAAAACACACACATGAATTGAAACAATTGAAAATCTTATTCTGTATAAGCAGAACTTGCACATGGAAAATACCACTTTGCCAAGCCTATGACAACAAGCTAAGAGTAAACATAATCGGATGAAAGTAATGCTCTTTCAAGCCCTGCCAGAGCTGTGGGAAAACAGAAGCACCTTCTAGTTTCTCTGCAAATGTGTGTTCTTAATATTTTATATATGTGAATATGTTTCCCTGCTATTTCCCCAATTTTGGTTTCCTCTCCTTTTGAAATATATTTTTTCCTCCCATAGGGAAAACATAGGCATTTATACTCTTATGGTACAAAGCAATTTCAGGACAACAGTAAATTAGGTGTCAAAAATCCATTCAAACTCTTTTAAGGAAGCTCCCAAGAAGTGTACAATTTCAGAGCAATATAGTGTTTTTTTTCAAATTAAAATGAAATAAATGTGAAGAATTTTTTAAAGCAAAGGTATAGTCTACAATAAGTTGTGTTTGGTGGGTGGAAGGGAAGCACCACATTAACCAACCAGAAAATCTTAAGACAACGCTTTGGAGATGTTACTTAGGTACAGATCAGTTCTGGGGGTCAGCAGAGACTCACTGAGCTTTGTTCTGTTGTTTTGGGAGCGAATATTATTTCTGGTGACTATCCCTTTTTGGATACTCAGGGTGAAAATGAAACATCTGGCTGGAATTCTATAGCATCTCTCTAGCTACACTTAATATATAATTGTAGTCCTTTCCCCAAGTCCAGGCCCTGTAACCAGCTGCTAATAGTATCTTTTCTGGCTCTAAAGGTTAGCTAGTACTGTGAGTGCCAACTCCTAAATTAATTGATGTTAACGGGACTTGAGGATGTAAAAAACGGACTCGTATGTTTTGTCGAATGCAACTTCTAAGAATGCATAATTAACAGTGTCTCCATTAACATACAGTATGTTCAACAGTGAGACACCACTATCATAAATAAAGGTAGACATGGATAAATTTATAATTAAAAATGCATTAGAAATTACAAGCATAATTTATTTACTAATGTGCACTGGAATAAATTTTATGTGTAATATTTTAAAACAGGGCATTAATAAATAACAGTGAACATAAAATGTTTTTGCAGCTAAAAATATTTCAATAAATATTAGTAAGTTAAATGTGCTGCAGAGTTATAATTGCTATGAAGTAAAGTTTATAGAACACGATCGCAATATAGAGGACTGGTTCTGGGACGTATTCAAAATATCAGAAACAAACGTAGGTGTCTTTCTTTGAAGCTGACAAGTAGGTTATTCAAAGTAGTGCCAGCAAATGTTTTAAAAATAAAAGCTTAGAACATCCAAATAGTGAATAATTGCTCATTGCTTGAGAAAACCAAGATCCTTCTTATCAAGCGTATTACAGATTAGTGCATTCAAACCTTACCCATCTGTTTGGTGCACGCTCATTTGGAGCAATTTCTCCCACCTGAGAATTCCTATAGGTCGCTTTTGAAACTTTCACTTACCAGTTGACCTTGGCTCACACTGTGGTTTTGCTCGGTCAAGGGCAAATAATTCCTAGGTGGCAGGCACTGTTCTAAGTGCTCACATATTTTATTGTCTCTATGCTCTTAACCACTTCACTCTGCTGACTCTATTATTTTATTTTATTTTATTTTATTTTATTTTATTTTATTTTATTTTATTTTATTTCATTTTATTTCATTTTATTTTATTTCATTTTATTTCATTTTTAAATGTTTATTTATTTATTTTGAGAGAGAGAGAGAGCAAGAGCAAGCACATGCACTGGGGAAGGGCAGAGAGGGTGAGAAAGCATCCCAAGCAGGCCCCACACTGTCAGCACAGAGCCTGATGTGGGGCTGGAACTCACAAACCATGAGATCATGACTTCAGTGGAAATCAAGAGTCGGATGCTTACCTGACTGAGCCACCCAGGTACCCCCGACTCTATTATTTTAATCTTATATTTATTTCACTTTCTGAGTGTTCACATGTGTTTTCAATGAGACTGTAAGTCTCACAATACATAGCAGTCTTTGATGTCTCTCAAAAGACAGCTTATGCTCATGTGTAGGGCGGTGGTGGTGTTTGTTTTTTTTTCCCAGATAGGGCCAGCGTTGATTGATAGAAATGAATAGCATCCATCATTGGTTGAACCTTTTTTGTAAATTTTTTAAAAAAATTTTAAATGTTTATTTTCAAGAGAGAGAGACAGAGAGACAGAGAGCAAGCAGGGGAGGAGCAGAGAGAGAGGGAGACACAGAATCTGAAGCAGGCTCCAGGCTCAGCTGTCAGCACAGGGCCCGATGCAGGGCTCAAACCCACAAACCGTGAGATCATGACCTAAGTTGGACGCTTAACCAACTGAGCCACCCAGGTGGCCCTATTTTTTTTTTTTAATTTTTAAAAAGCTTTTATTATTATGTCACTTAGCCAACCACAAAGAAATGCTAAGAAAAAACTTACTTTATAAAGTTACTGAAAATTACATCTTAATCTTCGAAAATGCATTTGCTTAAGTTTTAGGTTACAGTAATAAATTCTAGAAAAGCTACCCTAAGTCTGAACACATTGGAAATATCTGAATAAAAAATTAACAAAATTAATTAATTTTAATGTTCCCAAAACAATCCATATTTTTGGCTCTGTTAGTTTTTTTTAGTTGATTTTTTCAGCTCTAATGTAAAATCTATTCTTTTTTTTTTTTAATTTAAATCCAAGTTAGTTAACATATAGTGCAATAATGATTTCAGGAATAGAATTTAGTGATTCATCACTTATATGTAACACCCAGTGCTCATCCCAACAAGTCTCCTCCCTAATGCCCCTCACCCCTTTAGTTCTTCCGCCCACCCAACAGTCTGCCAGCAACCCTCAGTTTGTTCTCTGTATTTAAGTGTCTCTTATGGTTTGTCTCCCTCTCTGTTTTTATATTATTTTTGCTTCCCTTCCCTTATGTTCATATGTTTTGTATCTTAAATTCCACATATGAGTGAAATCACATGATATTTGTCTTTCTCTAATTTTGCTTAGCTCGTACAGTCTAATTCTACCCACATTGTTGCAAATGGCAAAATTTCATTGTTTTTGATTTCAAGTAATATTCCATTATGTGTGTGTATGTGTATGTATATATGTATATACACATGGATATATATATATATATATATATGTGTGTGTGTGTGTGTGTGTGTGTGTATGTATATATGTATATATATACATACACACACACACACACACACACACACACACACACACACACCACATCTTTATCTGTTCATCTGTGGATGGAAATTTGGGCTCTTTCCATATTTTGGCTATTGTTGATAGTGTTGCTATAAACATTGGGGTGCATGTGCCCCTTCAAATCAGCACTCCTGTGTCCTTTGGATAAATACCCAGTAGTGCAATTGCTGGGTCGTAGGGTAGTTCTATTTTTAATTTTTTGAGGAACCTCCATGCTGCACCAGTTTGCATTCCAACCAGCAGTGCAAAAGGGGTTGAACCTTACTCTGTGCCTGGCACAGATACACCTGATGCCTTTATATACCTAATATGATTTAATCCTCACAACAATCCAATACATAAATACTGTTTTTATCCCCATTTAACGAATGAAGTAACCGACCCTGAGAAAGATGAAATCAGTTCCTCAAGATCATACAGCTAGTAACTGGCTGACTTGGAAGCCCCAAGCTCCCAATAATAATCAGCAGCTCCTGTTCCTAAAATAACCTCATCCTTACTCAAAATCATCACCATCTCACAATCCTTTCGGGTAGGTTTTCCCCCCATTGATAGGTAATAAGTCCCTCCTCTTCCCATTTAAGATAATCCCCTCGTGTCCTGTCCTGAGTAGACAAGAACTGATGTTTAAAACACATGAGCAATATCTCTTTAGATATTTGAAGGTGGGCCCCCAAATAGTGTTATTTTATTTTATTTTATTTTATTTTATTTTATTTTATTTGAAACTCTTTGAGAGAAAGAGAGCGAGAGAAAGAGCATGTGCACACACTCAAGGAGAGAGGGGCAGAGGGAGACAGAGAGAAAGAGAGAGAATCCTTTTTGAATTTTTTTAAATGTTTTATTTATTTTTGAGAGAGACAGAGACAGAGTAAGTTCGAGCAGGGGAGGGGCAGAGAGAGAGGGAGACACAGATTCCAAAGCAGGCTCCAGGCTCTGAGCTGTCAGCACAGAGCCCAATGCGGGGCCTGAACTCATGAACCACGAGATCATGACCTGAGCTGAAGTCGGACACTTGACCGACTAAGCCACCCAGGTGCCCCAGAGAGAGAGAGACTCTTAAGCAGGCTTCAAGCTCAGCACAGAACCCAACACGGGCCTCAATCCTGACACCCTGGGGGTGCTGGGGTGGCTCGGTCGGTTAAGTGACTGACTCTTGATTTCAGCTCAGGTCATGATCTCACAGTCAGGAGATGGAGCCCCAAGTTGGGCTCTGCACTGACAGCATGGAGCCTGCTTGGGATTCTCTCTCTCTCTCTCTCTCTCTCTCTCTCTCTCTCTTTTTCTCTGTCTCTCCCCCAATGTACGTGTGCACATGCATGCACTCTTTCTCTCAAAATAAATAAATATATATTTAAAAATAAAAATCCCACAACCCTGGGATCATGACCTGAGCCAAAATCTAGAGTTGGATGCTCAACCGACTAAGCCACCCAGGCGCCCCTAAATACTGTTATTTTAAAACCTTCCTGATTCTATCATCTTCCCAGCTCACCCACGTCATGGAGAGACAATCTACTAAACTAGAAGTAACCTGAGCAGAGACATATTTCAGTCATCATCTCGTGCCTGATGCCTAGCACAGGAGAAAAAAAATCATAGATGTTCAGTAAATATTTGTATGACAGTGAGTTAGGATTATTATCATTTGATGACCTGTCCTAGGCGAACACTCTCCTCCACACATGTGGAGTGACCCTACTTAGAATAATCCTCTCTGTATCAGTGGTCCAGGACAATTGCGATACATACTCAATAATATTTCCCGAATGAAAAATAAATGAGGTAAGTGGTTGTTGAAACAGTGTGTGAATACTGTCACTCAATACTGTCTTTGAGCAAAAACAGTGCCTACAACAGTGATGAACAAGTGCTAGCTCAGAAGTAAAAACAAACAAAAAAAACCGAAAAGCAAACAAACAAAAACCCAGGTAGCTTGAAAGCTGAAACCAGCCCACACAGTCTTGGCCTGCTGAAGACTTCTCTGCTGCTCTTGGAAAATTGGAAAGATGTGGCAACTTTGGGTCCACAGTCTCCTTGTCACCAGCGTTCATCAAGACAGGTGTGCTGTAGTTTGCTACCCTCATTTACAAGACCTGCTTGACCCTATGGAACTTGAGGCTGAGTGCCTGGTTTGGCTTTAGGAAATAGCCTAAGAACTCATTTCTGCTTTTACAGAACAGGGGTAGCAATTCTGAGGGGAGTCTCTCTTAAGGGGCAAGTCTCAGAACATGCTTCACCTAGGAGAATCTGTTCTGTCCAAGCACCGATGAGTGTGTATAATTTCCAGCAAAATCTGGATATGATGCTGGAGAAAGGCTCTAGGAAATAAGTGGGGGGCAGCTATAAATCATTTTGTTTTCCTGGTTCTTTGCCAAAATTTCAGCACAAAATGTTGCTTTGAGTGGAGTAAATTCATTCTAGCTTTGGTGTAGCTGTGTGACTCTGGTAGAAAAGAGTCGTATCATTTCTCTCTGCCTTGGTTTTCTCATTCAGGAAGTGGAAATGATCACATCTGCCTGGTAGGTCACGTGATACCATTTCATGAATTCTAAAATGTCCTATATACGTAGGCTGCAAAAGATGAATACTTTTCCCAATAAATAATAAATTCTTGTAATATACGTTTGTCCTTCGGGCCCAATAATAGCAATTTTGAATTAATAATTTTCATTTTGAATGAAAGAGAAACTCCATAGACATCTTAATTCTTCCTAGAAAGATAAATATGCTCGCTATAAGAAGACCTAGTGCCAAGGTCTTGGTGTCTTATACCATTCTTCAATGAAAGGAACCAGGGCTCCTTGGAGGAATGGCAGATTCTAGGGCTGGGACAGGAAACATACAAGACGAACCTGGAGCAGCTTGTAGTGCCCGAAGGTAAGGAAGTGGTTGGCAAAACAACAACAACAACAACAACAACAACAACAACAACAACAACTAAGGGAGTCTGGGTGGCTCTGTCAGTTAAGCATCCAACTCTTGGTTTCAGCTCAGGTCATGATCTTATGGTTAGTGGGTTTGAGCCCTGCATCAGGCTCTGTGCTGACAGCTGCAGAGCCTGCTTGGGACTCTGTGTCTCCCTCTCTTTCTGCCCCTTCCCTGCTCTCTCTCTCTCTCTCTCTCTCTCTCTCTCCAAATAAATAAATAAATATTAAAAAAAAGTCTACATTGATGGAGGTATATCAAGGGGACACAGGAGCCAACTGAAAGCCAATGACCAAAGCTGAAAAATTTGAGCCACCAAAGAAATAAAGTAGCACTGGATTATAACCCAAGGGATAAAATCAATATCCATTACCTCAGCGATAGGTGATCAAAGATAATATGAACAGTAATAAGTCATGTTGATATTATGCACTCTTGATATGATGGCACTTTACCTTTGTGGTCTTCTTCCCCAAAGCCCATAGCTACAGTCTAATCATGAGGAAAACATCAGATAAATCCCAGTGTAGGTGCATCCTATGACAGACTTGACCGGTACGCCTCAAACAGTTAAGCTCATCATGAACCAGAGAAAGTGTGAGAAACTATCACAGTCAGGAGGAGCCTAAGCAGGCCTACTATCGAATGTTAATGTGCTATCCGAGGTGGGATCCTGGAACAGAAAAAGATATTAAGCAAAGGAAATTTGGATAAACTATGAAGTTCAGTTAATAAACTAAACCATTTACTAATAAGCTAAACTCAACTAAGCTCAACTTTAGTTGGTTCGTTCATTTTTACAAATGTACTGTAGTAGTGTAAGTAAGATGTTAATAATAGGGGATACTGGGTACAGGGCATATGGGAACTCTGTTCTGTCTTCTCACTTTTTCTGCAAATCTAAAAGTAGTTTGGGTGCCTGGATGTGTCAGTCGGTTAAGCGTCAAAATCTTGATTTCAGCTCGGGTCATGATCTTATGGTTTGTGGGATCAGTCCCCACATTGGGCTCTGCGCTGACAGCATGGAGCCTGCTTGGGAGTCTCTTTCTCCCTCTCTTTCTCTCTGCCCCTCTCCCCGTTTGCGCACGCATGCACTCTCTCTCTCTCTCTCTCAAAATAAAAAACTTTAAAAATAAATTTAAGGGGCGCCTGGATGGCTCAGTCGGTTGAGTGTCTGACTTCGGCTCAGGTCATGATCTCACGGTTCGTGGGCTCAAGCCCCGTGTCGGGCCCTGTGCTGACAGCTCAGAATCTGGAGCCTGCTTCACATTCTGTGTCTCCCTCTCTCTCTGCACCTCCCTGGCTCATGCTCTGTCTCTGTCTCTCTCTCTCTCAATAATTAACAAGCAATAAAAAATAAAAAGTAAATAAGTTTAAGGGGTGCCTGGGTGTGTCATTCAGTGAAGTGTCCAACTCTTGGTTTTGGTTCAGGTCATGATCTCACAGTTTCATGAGTTCAAGCCCCGCATGGGGCTCCAGGCTGACAATGTGGAGCCTGCTTGGCATTCTCTGTCTCTCTTTCTCTCCCTGACCCTCCCCCACTCACACTGTCTCTGTCTCTCTCAAAATAAACAAATAAATAAACTTTTAAATAAATAAATAAAGTGACCTTAGACAAATTATCCATACAAAATAAATAAATAAAAATAAATTTAAAAATAAAAGTATTCTAAAAAATAAACCCTATCTGGGCACCTGGGTGGCTCTGTCTGTTAAGTGTCTGACTTTGGCTCAGGTCATGATCTCACCGTTCGTGGGTTCAAGCCCCGCATTGGGCTCTATGTTAACAGCTGGGAGCCTGGAGCCTGTTTCAGATTCTGTATCTCCCTCTCTCTCTGCCCCTCCCCTGCTCATGCTCTGTCTCTCTCTCTCTCTCTCTCTCTCTCAAAAATAATGAATAAAACATTTTATAAAAAATATTAAAAAATAACCCTATTGTATAAAAAATATAAAATACAAAATATAAAAAATATAAAAATATAAAAATAAAATATTTATATAAATATAAATATATATAATATATTTATAATTATACATATAAATAATATATATTTATTATTTAAATAGTATTTAAATATTTATTTAAAATATTTTTAAAATTATTAATTTAAAATTTTTAAAAAATAATTATTAAATAAATAATATTTATATATTTATATATAATATATTTATAAATATTATTTATATTAATAAATATTTATATATTTATATATAATATAAATATATAAATATAAAATATATAAAATATAAAATATAAAATATAAAAAATATTTTAAAAACCATTTATAAAAAAATAACCCTATTAAAAATTATCATTTTTTAAAATGTTTATTTATTTTGAGAGAGAGAGAGCACAGGCAAGGGAGGGGCAGAGAGAGAGAGAGAGAGAGTGAGAGAGTATCTTAACTGCTGACAGCACAGAGCCTGACATGGGGCTAAAAATTATTTTTTAAATTGCTCATCATTAACCTAAAACACCTGCTGCCATTAAAAACTGACGTAGATCTTCAGCAAGTTAAACACAGGAATATAACACACGTATTACAGGATGATAAAAGGTATTTGAATAGTAGCATATAGAGTGTGATAGCATTTATATTTTGAAAAAATATGCACACGTACACATACATCTATACATATACACATACATCTATACATCTCTACAAATGCTTTGGCAGAGGCTTACAGACATTCATAAACAACTACAGTGATTCTCTCTAGGGAAGGATTAGGGGGTTGAGGTATCTGTAGCTTTTGGATAATATTTCAAAGCCCAATATTACTTGCATAATCATAAAATAGATCACAAACATAAACTTTTAAAAGGAAAATATGCTGCCCTCCTCAGTCATAGAAACTAGTTCCTGACCCCCAAGATGGATCCCAGACTTTGTGCCTCAGTCTCCCCTCCCAGGATGAGCACAATAGCTGGGTCCCTTCCCTACCTCACATCTCAGCTGGTCATGGCTTCTGTCCTTCCTCTTTAACCTTTGCCCTAAAGATTCCAGGATGCTCTGTGTGATTGATGTGAAAGGTCAAATAGGAAAGCTCCACCGAGAACTCCGTGCAAGTTTTACAAATGATTAGCTACCTAGAGTTTTTTATATTTGCCTTCCCCTGTTTTTTCCCATTTAAGGGGTTGTCAAGAGTTTCCGACCCTGGAATGGTAATAATAATGTTACACAACACTTATCTATTCAACAACTAAATTTATTAGCACCTGGCTAGCCACTGTGCCTAGGTACTAGGGATAGAATCAGTGAACAAAACAAGACAAATACCCTCCCCTCAAGGAGCTTACATTCTAAGAGAGGGAGAATGATGATGTTGAAATTTTTTTGTAAGTAATACCTAAAATAAGTGAGTGGTATGAGCTCTGGGAGGAAGACAAAACAGGAAATCCGGGATAAGTTACAATTTTAAGTAAGTAAATTGGTTGGAGGTTACTAATTGGTAATGCTTCAGTAGAAACAAGTGAAGCACTTTTTTTTTTAATGTTTATTTTTACGTGGGGCTTGAACCCACGAACCCGTGGGATCGTGACCTGTGGGATCGTGACCTGAGCTGAAGTTGGACACCTAACCGACTGAGCCATCCAGGTACCCTGTTAAATGAAGTACTTGTTAAGCATGATGTCTTTGAATCCTCCTAATTGCCCCTATGAATGAAATATTCTCACGATTCCCATTTTGCAGATGGGAACCTAATTTAAGTATTCTAACGATTCCCCATCTTCCGTCACAGCAGTGGGGAGGAACCTGAGTTTTGGAATAGAGGAGGAATCTGCCAAAGCACAGCCAGTAAGGGCAGAGCTGGATCTGAGCCCTCTGAGCCTGGGCCCTTCACTACCACTCTGTGATGTAATCGATTAGCTCTTTTTTATGATGTGCTGGTGGTTTAGATCCTGTCTCCCCGCTCTTCTGACCCATTAAGTGAACACTTCCGGCCCTCCAGCTGGTGCTTCACAGGCTGAGGTGGGCAAGTACACCCGGTGTCAGGAACCCCAAGGCAGTCCCATCTTTCTTGTTTGCCCTTTCTCTGCTTTTTGCCTCCTGCCTTCTGACAAGCCTTTTCAAATGGCAGCCTTTTTTAGACTTGCTCTTCTAGTCTCTCTCTGCCCTCCAACCTCACACATAAAAAACCCAGCTGTAGCCAGAGCCCCGCCACGGTCCCGTGGGACTCACCCCCTGTCTGGCCTGCCCCTGCTTCTTGGTGGGGATGGAAACAGGGGAATCAGGCAACTCAATAATTCAGTTTAATGTTTTGACCCACAGTGGGGAAAAAGCAAGTTAGTTCTCTTAACTGGCAAGATCATTAAAAACCAAAAAACCATGAACACGTTCAGTATTAATTTTTCCATGTTCTGGGTAAAACATGGGTCATGCTGGCCGTTGCTGCCTTTTAGGATGCAGAAAGCAGCATGGAAGGAACATGCTGCTCAGAGGAAAAAAAGAAAACAATGTCCAGAGAGTGAAGACCAGGTGGGAGAGATGGTTAAATGGCAATGAGTTGTACTAATCGTTTTATATTAAACATTCCTTACAGCACCTGGCTGGCTGGCTCAGTTGGTAGAGCATCCGACTCTTGATCTCAGTGTCGAGAGTTCAAGCCCTATGTTGGGCACAGAGCCTACTTAAGAAAAAAAATCCCTTGAAAACACAGACGTTCCTGGGTGTAAATAGTCATCTCCCTCGTTCCCCCTTTTCGGATCCTTAAAAGAATACCCAAGAGTAAGATGGTTTCTAACTGGAAGGGGTTGATGGTGAACCAACCAGAAAACATTTCTGCATCATTAACAAGTTTCCCTATATCTTATTTTGTTTCAATTTTTCTCATTTGATGTAGATTACCTTAATATTTTATTTTTAAATTAAAAATTTGTGTTTCTCAAAGTAATTGTGCACAGAGATTAAAGGTAAAATAATACTGAAAAGCTCACAACAAAAAGCTCTTATGCTGTGTTTTCTGTTACTTTCTTCTCCGTGATTCTGGTCTTCGGGGGATATAATTTGGCTACTGAGCGGTGAGATTTTGTAAAGGCCCCGTTTAGTCCCTTCCTATTTGTTTTGGGTGCTTGTGGGTTTATTTTAACGGAAATGGTGATAATTCACTCGACGGTATTTCTTTTAAGATGAATAATTGCTGCCAGAGAAATATAAAAAGGCACTATCTCCAGCTGGCATCTCTCTCTTTTTTTAAATTAAATTTGTATTTTTTTTTTAACCAAAGTTATACATAAGATTTGTTTAATAAGCCAAAATAGTTCTAGCTCCAAGTCTGGTGTCTGCTACCTCACAGCAGATCTGTCCTCAATAAATGAGGGAAAATCGCAACCATTTTGCACTGACGGGAAGATCCCCGTGGTGCGTGATGGCTCTGCAGCATCTGCTTCTTCCCCTCTTGGATACAAAGCGGGCAGAGTCAACTTTATAAATCCTATTACAAAAATGGGCATCTTTCCCCAAAGTGTGCATAAGAATGCACGCTTTCTTAGAACATCTGAGCTAAGTGATGAAATACCAAATGAAGCACATTTTTTATTTCTTGCAGTTTGAATAGGGTGTAAGAATGCATTTCCTTTTTAGCTGGATCCTAGGATGGGGCCAAATACCTAACTATGGAAATGCTCGCACATCCCACAATGCGAGTTGACATGAAAGACTTTGCTTCCTCCTGCATGAGAAACCCCCAAAGCCTTCCGTTGCATGATTGAAGGTGCCAGGGCTCTTGGGTCACTGGATAATATGTGGCGTTTTGCATCGTGAGGGCTGTACAGGGCGCACGCATGGTCTGCGCAGTGCAAAATCGCTGCAGCTACCCAGGAGGATCTGCCTAATCTGGACACGTTTGATCCGACAATGGCATCATTTTCAGTGATTGGGCTATTGTTCTAACTAAAATGCTAAAGGTCTTCAAGGTGATTTTTGTTCGTCTGATTTTATGGCCTGAATATTCATTTTTAGTTTTCATTATCTAAGTATAGAAGATATGGTATAGGATCTGAATCTTTTTGAAATTAATTGCACTGTAAATCAAACATATTTCTGTAGAATGCACTTACTCATCATTAGCATGCGAGAGTTTCCAGTAAAATATCTTTAGTATTATTTTTATTATTAACATATTTACACTGTCACTCCAGCCCAGCACCCTTTGTGAATCTGTTTTTAAAATAAATATGACCTGATACCAGAGTGATTGGTGCAATAAAAATGCATGATGTGAAATTAATCAAATATGGTCGGGTTCAATTTATAAGGGACACATTAAGAAAAATTATTTCTTGTTCGGGTATGCCACTCTAGTGAATCAAACGGAGCTGCGTATATTTCAGCAAGATACATGTAAAATCCATTCATTCAACAAACATTTATTATGCATTTACTGTGTGCATCACAGGAGATAAAAATCAAGCTGAGCAGACAAGAAATTCACACATGAAACAACTGAAGACCATAAGCAACTGCATAATTGTGGAATATCCAAGGATTCCAGAAACAAAAGCTTAAGTAGCACTGGTGTAGGGCCCTGGTTAAGGGTGTGGGCTTCTGGATTTATTTCCGTTTTTTTCAGGAAGTGGTCATTAATTTTTGTGTGAAAAAATGAGAGCAGAGAGGCATAATTCATCGTGAAGATAGGTTTTATATTCTGTATATGTGAAGGAAATAAATTTCTAACGCAATAAAATAAAGAGAACAGAAAAAAGAAAAAAACACAGCTTGGTCTTCAGAATCAGACAGATATGGGTTCAAATCCCAGCTCTGCTGCTTATTAGGTAGGGGACCTTGGGCAAGTTCTTTCATTTTGTTGAGCTTTGTTTTTCTAATGTATAATATGGAGATGCTAAGATCTTTCTCACAGAATTGTTGTGAGAATTAATGTCAATGTGAGAATTAAGAGAGTGTCCTCAGTAAGCATACACTGAATGCGTTGTCATAGTAGGGCTAGAGACAGTCAAAGAAGCTCTCTTCAGAGTTGCTATTGTCAAAGTTGGTTGGCAAGGATGAATTGTTGGAGATCACATTCCAAGTGAAGGAGACAGTATGGACAAAGCCAAGAAGATATGGCTGGAAACCACATATTCCACTCACTTCTAGAGTTGGGGTTGTGCTTTCTTCATATGGAACCAGCTGGGTAGAAACAAGCCAGGTATTTGCCAGAGAAGCAGATCAGAGGGCTTGAGAGTAACATCTCTATCTTTAAGGTGGCTTAAAGACAAAGAATTTCCAGACGGATAAGCAGGAAGCATCCATGAAGAATCTGCAATCACCAAGCCTTACCAGAATGGAATGCAAGACCCAAACTGTGAGCATCTTGAAGGCTGGGACTTCCCCCGGCTTATTTGGCACTGTATCATACAGCCTAGCACAGGGCCTCTTCCAAGGGAAGCTATCAGTAACTAGTTGGTGAATGAATGAATAAACCCCTATGTTGTGTAAAATGCAAACAATCACTTAACTGCTAGCTATGTAACCTCAATCCCTGGATTTTCATTTCCTCAACTGTAAAACAGGATAAAAGTACCTATCGACCTCACAATGCTGTTGTAAACATCAAATCCATTAATATTTGTTAGTAAGAACAGTGCCTGGCACATGGTTGGTTCTCTTATCAGTGTTTATTAAATAAAAAATAAATATCAGTGTTAAAGGGTAGTGTGAGGATTAAATGAGAAAATACTTGAAGAAAACAATTATTTGTGGAGGGAAGTAGAGAAGGAAGAACCTTCCAGACCATGAAATGACCCCACCCCAAGCAGGTTCATTAGTACCCAGCCCCACACCCAACAGGATCTGATGAACCTAGGATTTGTCTTCCTGAGCCCAGCATGCAGTGTGCCTGGGGAGTCCTGGACCTACTTGTCCTCCTGCTGCCACCTCCCTTTCCCAAACCCACTGGTACTGGATTACACCCTATTCCAAGGCTCTTACCTGGGCCCCACACTGCCAGCCCACACTACTCCAGGGTTCTGTGGCCATAACCTATCTTTGCACTCATGGCCAATAGCTGAAGCCTTATTTCCATTGAGACAGAACATCTCACTATCCTTTTCCAACCCTCCTTCTCCTTCCTTCTCAGAACAAAAATGCTGCTTCCTTTTGTGGATCATTGTTTTATCCAGAAATCCTACTGCTCGCACCTACCAGGGAAGACCTCTTGGCTGTCAACTCAAGATGGGTTAGACTAGGGCTCACCATGCCCATTGGGCATTATTGTTTAGATGGCTAGTGACCCTCCCTGGCACTGGCCTCCAGATTAGTACCCACTAAGCCCAAATTCTGCCAGCTCATTAATTCATTCATCTATTCATAAATTAATTCACATATTCATTTAGCTAATGGTAACTCAGTTCCTCCTCTATGCCCAGCATGTGGGGCTGGGGGACTGAGATCATTCACATAGTGTCCCTGCACTCAGAGAGCTCATAGCCTAATCAGGGAAAGAGATAACTGACAACATGGGGTAATTAAGTGCAAAACAGAGAGAGAGAAATATACACAAGGTAGGAGAGTGAAGGAAGATATTTACTTTTATCTGGGAGAATCAGGGAAGCATTCCCACGAAAATGACATCTGAGACGGATTCTGAAGGAAGACCCGGAGAAATCAGAATCATGGCACAGAGGGATCAAAGTGAGGAGTAGGGCTGTACTATAAGGTGGATGAGAAGCCTGGAGTGGTGGGCAGAGGCCAGACAATAGAGGGAGTTGAACATGGGGTCAAGGAGCTTAAACTTTATATTTTTGGTAAAAGAGAGGAATTGTCATACTCCCCCAATCCTATCCCTCTTCACTGAAGGGTTTTTTTGCCCTGGTTGTGGCGAGTGCCATCTAGAGGTGGTCTTCTTCTGTCAGGCCCCTTTAGGAATTGCCTCACCTGTGAAAAACCACCTCTCTCAAGGTCATGCCCTTCCCTGGCAGGGAAGCTGGAATCCTATGACTGGTGAGTGCCGAACATAAAGGCCCGTGCCTCTTGCTTCAACTTGGGACAACTCTGCAGGGCCACTGATGTTCCCAGGGGGTCCTCGGAGACTGTCATTAGTGCTACACTGAAGCTCAGACTCCCCCTCTGCTCCCTCCTGCTTTCTTCCCCTCTTTCCCTTAGGAATCGTTACCAAGGGCAGCATCACCCTGGCCATGAACCCCAGCATCTCTACTTTCTCAGAGCTTTATTTGTTGGGGTTCACCTCTGTTTTTTGTACCGCAAGCTCCTACCCGTGGGGCATTGTAACATTTTTCAATCTCTTTCAGATCCCCTAAAAGTCTCCAACCCCACCTCACCCTCCAGCTCCTGCCCTTTCTCTCCTCTGTTTGACAGCTGAATTTCTCCAAAGAGTTGTCTATTAATCACCCACTTCCCCACATCTGCAGATCTCCTACCTTCCATTCCTCTGTTGACTCCATCAAGCTTCTACCACACCCCCCAACTCCACTAAGACAGTCTCACTAGGGCACCAATGCTCATATCATTAAATCCAGTGGACACCGCATAGACCTTAACTCAGTTGATCTATTGACCTCTCTCTCCTTAAAACACTCTTAGTTTCTGTGCTGCCATGCTTTCCTAGTCTCTCTTCCACCGCAAGTGTCCTATTTGGCTCCTTTGTTCTCCATCTGTCCCTAAATTATTGGTGCTCTGTCACAGACCCTCATTTGTCTCACTGTTCACAATCTCCCTGTGTGATCTCATTAACTGTCATGACTGCTAATACCATTGAGATGTTAATAATTCCTAAACCTCTCCTTCTGGTTCAGACCACTCTCCCGAGCTTTGGAATCACAAGCACCCACTGCACATCACCCCTGGTCATTCTGCAGTCTCCATAGGCTCCATTTGCACAACTGAACTCATCCCCCTTTCCTCAAATCTCCAGTTCCCCTCAGTGTCTCTGCCTCTGCTTTTCTCTAGTTCTTCCAGCCAGATTCCTGAGGATCTCCCTGATCAGATACCACCCAGCTTCAACCTTGGACTTAACCCTCTTCCCTAACTCCTGACGCAGATACGTATGTGATTCAAAATTAAACCATCTGCTGGTTGTAGTGGCCCAGTCAAGACTGGGGCTCTTGAATGACTCTCAAACACCATAGGAACCAGAAATTGGAAAGCCTTCAGAACCTTGGGAGCTGTCCAGCTCCCTGCCCACCGCCTCCCAAACCCCCACCTCATTCCAGGCCACACCCTTTCTTCTTTCCCCAAATGTTCTGTTTACAAGTGGCTTTCTCTACTTCTCCCTGTGCAGTTGACTAAACATGACTGACCCAGAGGTCTGGAGGTTACAAGTCCCCAGTTCAAGTTGCCAGCAAACAAGTCAGGGTCTTCCAGGTGCAAGTGGAAATCCCCAGAAGAGAAGTGGATTGGTTTAGTTCTAGGCAAGTGCTCATCCCTGGTCCAATAAGCTAAGGCTAGGAGGGTTGGGCCCTGGGGCAGGAAATGTGGGTTTGGAGACTCATTGGGGTAGGTGTGAAGTTCAAAAGAAAGTGGGATCTGATGCTGGGCAACTACCTAAAACATGATTTTTACTGCCATGAAAAATCACAGTTGTCCAAAATTCCCAAGGATTATAAAATTTCATCTTAGCAAATACCTAACCTCTCTGCTTGTATCTTATGGTTTTGTGAAGCATCATTTATTTGTTTCACCTCCTTTCCTCTTTCCACCTTATTGTACTAATGAGCAGTAACATAGTAGGAAGACCATGATAGGGAACATAATCCACAAGTTTGTTTCTAAAAAATAAAATCTTTTTTTTTTTTTTTAACGTTTATTTATTTTTGAGACAGAGAGAGACAGAGCATGAACAGGGGAGGGGCGGAGAGAGAGGGAGACACAGAATCCGAAACAGGCTCCAGGCTCTGAGCTGTCAGCACAGAGCCCGACGCGGGGCTCGAACTCACGGACCATGAGATCATGACCTGAGCTGAAGTCGGACGCTCAACCGACCAAGCCACCCAGGCGCCCCTAAAAAATAAAATCTTAAAGATGCACTTGACCAGTACTTTCCCCGGTAACACAAAGTTATTACCCATAATAATAAAAGAAAAGGCCTTATGAGTCCATTTTAATTGTTTCTGCATTAAAATCTGACCTAGAAATTCAAAATGGATGATAATCAAGAGTATCATTGAGTCGCTCCTGACAGAAGCAAGTTTATAACCTGTGTATAAGTTCTTAGGAAATAATATCACCAAGAAATCTTTGATGGCCCCCTTATGGGTAAAAAAAAAAAATAATTTTGGAAAATTTATTTTCAGATCAGCATATTGGAGCATAATTCTTAAAGAAACTTTTACTTTAAATCAGTTTTATTGTAGGCCTAGAAAAGAAACAGGACTAGGAGATGAACCTAGTGCTGACAAGAAGCTAGAGAGAGAAAAAGAAATATACTGTGGGACCACTTGTTTTTAAGAAATGAAACTCTGGATTTATGTGCCAGTTGCAAAAAAAAATCTCTCTAGGCACACTCTTCAGAAACTATTTGGATCTTCTCTGAAGTTTTTAGCACATTTCAAATACAAGCAAATTCCTTGTTTCAAGATAGTGATTTTTTGATACCCTATTCATTCATTTATTGGACAAAATATTTTCTAAGCATCAATTATATATGAAGTGTTGTTCGGGTGTTGAATGTCAAAAGATCTTTTCTTCAGGGAACAGAGTATTTAAGATACAATTCAAATGCATGGATACCTGTGTTCACAGCAGCATTATTCACAATTGCTAAAATGTGGAAGCAGCCCAAATGTCCATCGATGGATGAATGAATAAACAAAATATGATACACACATATGATGAAATATTACTCAGCCTCATAAAGGAAAAGGATTCTGATACATGCTAGAACATGGGGGAAACTTGATGACATGATGCTAAGTGAAATAAGCCAGACACAAAATGACAAATGCTGTACGATTCCACTTATATGAGGCATCCAGAGCTATCGAATTCACAGAGACAGAAAATAGCATGGTGACCTCCAGGGGCTGGGGGAAGGAGGAAATGGGGAGTTGGTATTTAATGGGGACAGGGTTTCAGTTTGGGAAGATGAAAAAAGTTCTGAAGAAGAATGGTGGTAATGGTTGCATATCAGTGTGAATGTGCTTAATGTCCCTGAGCTGGACACTTAAAAGTGGTTAAAATGATAAGTTATGTATATTTTACCACAATTAAAAAAAAAAGGTAACATTTATAAGAACCCAAGTGATACTGGGGACTCAAAAATGAGGCACTTCCTTCCTTTCAGGACTTGTAAAAGACTCTCGAGGTGACACTAAACCGGGGAAGCAACATATATGGTGGAAAGGGTCAGAAGTCTCCAGTTCCAATTCCACTGTCACTTAATAATGTATGACCTTGGACAAGTGACATAACCACTCCAAAGGCAGTGAAGCCTGGGGGTTATTTACCAGGATGCTGAGCGAGACGACTTGTTTGAATTGTAGTTCATTAACCCGCCATGTGAACTTGGTCAAGTTATGTGACATTTTTAGGTCTCGGTTTCTCCAACTATGAATGGGACGTTAATGCCCAACTCACAGTGTTGTCATGAAGGTTTAACTCAATGAGGTATGGGAAACCGTTAGTACAGGGCTGCCACAAACTAAGTGCTCAGTAAGTGTAAGCAGCTGTTATTTTCTGAATCTGATCTATAAAGTAGGGTTCATATTACTTGTCTTAAAATTTTTGAGCTATTTTGAGCATCCATAGAGACATTGTATGTGAAAGAAGTTGAACAGCATTTTTGAAGATTGGTAAGATTTGGGCGTGCATTCCCGTTGAAGGGAATAGCAGGACCAAATGGCACGAGGCCAGAAAGTGTGAGGCAATAGGGGTGATTACAACATGGAATGTATGAAAAAGAATAGTGGGAAATAAGGCTGGAGACATAGAACTAGGATAGTTTATGGAGGACCTTGAAGGCCTGGCCAGGAAGCACATTGCAAAGGTAGATCCCATGGAATATAAGTGAAAGAAAGAGGGCAACGATCATGCCATGATTAGATTTGTCACTGAGAATTAAATTTGGAAGATGTGTTGGGCTACCTTCAGGATGATGTCCATCTTTGCCTGTATGAGGTCCTGGGATCAATACAGGCATCTCGACCAAAAAAAAAGAAAAAAAAAAGATGCATATCTTACATTGGGCTGCTATAACAAAATACCACAGACTGAGTGGTTTAAACAACGGACATCTACTTCTCACAGTGCTGGGGCCTAGGAAGTCTGAGATCAGGGTGCCCCAATGGTCAGGCTCTGGTGAGGGCCTTCTTCCCTTGCAGATGACTGACAATATCCTATATCCTATATCCTCACTATATCCTGACAAGGCAGGGAGAGGAAGTTCTGGTATCTCTTCCTCCTTTCATAAGAGCACTAATCCCATCATGGGGTCTCTGTCTTCAAGATCTCATCTGAACCTACTGAGTCCCCTAAAGTTATACCTCCTAATGCTATCACAATGAAGGTTATGGCTTCAAGATCTGAATTTGGGGGTGTGTGTAAATATTCAGCCCATAACAGCTCCCAGTGACCCTTATCTCCTGATATGCATGTTCTGTATAATCCTCCCCCCTGGAGTGTGGGTTGGACCTAATAACTTTTTTCTAAGAGAGAACACAGCCAAAGTGCTAGAATGTCACTGAGGAGATTATGTTACAAAAAGACTGACCTCCATCTTGCTTTCTCTCTCTTGCTCTCTGGCTTTCTCACCCTTTTCAGAGCTGGCTGCTATGTTGTGAGCTGTGTTCCAGAGAGGCCCATGGGTCAAGGAACAGATATCTCTGGCCAATAGCCATTGGGCACCTGAGGCCTGGCGACAGCCAGATGAGTGAGCTGAGAAGTGGGCCCTCCCCCTGATGAGCCTTGAGGTGACTGCAGCCCCAGCTGTCACCTTCACTGCAGTCTCCTGAGAGACCTTAAGCCAGTGGCACCCAGTTAAGCTGCTCCAAATTCCTAACACACAGAAACTCTAAGATAATAAATGTTTGTTGTTTTAAGCCAACAAGTTTTGGGGTAATTTATTACACAGCAATAGATAATTAATACAGAGCCCAATAAGACTCCCTTCACTTAGATGCCAGCCAAAGTTCAAGGTTCCCCAGTCTACCTGCACTTCTAATCAACTGGCTACAAACTTGGGTATTCCCATGACCCTTTAAGGTTCAATAATTTACTAAATGACACAGAACTCTGAAAAGCACTACACTTATGATTACAGTTTCATTATAAAGGCTATAAATCAGAACCAGTCAAATGAAGAGACACATAGGTCACGGTCTAAGAGGGACCTGAACACAGAGCTTCCGTGCTCTCTCCCCGGGTTGTCAGAGCACATCATTTTTCTGGTATATCAGTGTGTTCCCCAACCAGGAAGATCCACTGAGCTTTGGTGTCCCGAGTTTTTATTAGGGCTTTATTACAAAGGCATGATTGGTTGGTTCATTGCCCACATGAATGAACTCAATCTTCAACTCCCTTGTCATCCTGGGAGAATGAAGTGGCTCAGAGCCCCAACCCTCTGATTACGTGGTTGGTCTTTCTGGTGATCAGTCCCTATCCTGAGTCTTTTTGTTAGCATAAACTCAGGTATGATCCAAGGGGCTCATGAAAAAAAGAGACACTCCTCTCACTTAAGAAATTGCAAAGGTTTAGGGCGCCTGGGTGGCTCAGTTGCTTGAACATCCCACTTCGGCTCAGGTCATGATCTCATGGCTGGTGAGTTCGAGCCCTACGTTGGGCTCTGTGCTGACAGCTCAGAGCCTGGAGCCTGCTGCGGATTCTGTGTGTGTCTCTCTCTCTGCTCCTCCCCTGCTTGCACTCTGTCTCTCTCTCTCTCTCTCAAAAATAAACATTAAAAAAAAATTTTTTTTTTTAATTGCAAATGTTTTAGAAGTCACCTCCTAGGAATCCAGGACAAAGATAAGGCTATAATAATAATAATAATAATAATAATTATTATTATTATTATATAACATCTACCTGTAGGAGCTTCTACTATATACCAGGCACTGTGCTAGGCTATTCTTCCATCCATCATTTCTTTATGTAATTATAGTGCTAGATCAGCTTTGCTGCAAGAAGCAAA
The DNA here is from genome assembly GCF_023721935.1 of Panthera uncia. NCBI lineage: Eukaryota > Metazoa > Chordata > Mammalia > Carnivora > Felidae > Panthera > Panthera uncia. The sequence continues at coordinate 82,262,255 of NC_064807.1, forward strand.
AAACCCAGACCAATAGGAACTTAAAAATAGGAATTAAATTTTCTCACATAACTAGGAATCTGGGAGTAAGCAATTACTGGTTTTGTTCAGATAGTCAACAATGCCTGGAGGCACCTAGGCTTTTCCTGTCTTTCTGCCCCACTTGCCATGTTTATTTTTGTTTTTAATAAATGCTTTATTTTGGAATATTTACAGAGAATTGAGTAGTACAGAGTTTTCTAATACCTCCCACCCTGTTTCCCTATTATTAACTTCTTATGTTAATATGGAACATTTGTTACAATTAATGGACCAATAGTGATACATTATTATTAACTTATGTCTATAGCTTATTCAGATTTCCTTAGTTGTTACCTAATGCCCTTCTTCTGTTCCAGAATCCAATCCAGGATACCACTTTACATTTAGTTGTCATAGCTCCTCAGACTCCTCTTGGTTATGAGGGTTTATCAGATATTCTTTGTTTTTGGTGACCTTGACAGTTTGGAGTACTGGTCAGTTATTTTATAGAATATCCCTAGGCTGAAATTTGTTTAGGGCTTTTCTCACGATTAGACTGGGATTATGGGTTCGGAGGAGGGAGAAGACAGAGACAAACCACTAAACTCTGTTGATCTTTATCCTCATGTTGTCACCTCATTGTGACAAGATGGCTGCCACCACTGCTCCAGAACGAGAACCACATTCAAAAGTGGAAAGAGGCAAGGAAGGAGAGAAGAGTCATGTCCGTCCCTTATTTTTTATCAGGAAAGTCATCCCATCATCCTTGTGCCTTGACAGACACAGAAGACAGGGGACAGGATGTTCATAGTTGATTTAGACCATAACTGAGACTGAACACATTGCTATTGGAATAAAATCACAGTTCTATCAGCATGGAAAAATGTGGGTGAGCAACAGACAGTGTCAGGTCCAAGTGCCTACTGTGTATGAGACTGTATTATACTAGGTGCTATGAGAGATGGAAGGACAAAGAAATGGTGCTTTCTGCTAAACTTTGCAGAAATTATGTATTTCAGTAAATATTCTCTTTTAAGGACCTCGTGGCAGAATGGTGCACTATTATCCCACTGACTCTTTGGTTGCTCAAATACATCCACAGAAGGTGATGATTTGTCACATGTCACATTTGCTAGCAACTGTAAAGACCACTTCTGAAGAGTCGTTTCTAGGGGCGCCTGGGTGGCCCAGTCAGTTGGGCATCTGACCTCAGCTCGGGTCACAATCTCATAGTTCGTGGTTTCAAGCCCCACTTCAGGATCTGTGCTGACAGTGCAGAGTCTGCTTGGGATTCTCTCCCCCCCCCCCGCCCCTCCCCCACTTGTACCCTTTCTCCCTCAAAATAAAAGAAAAAAGAGTCATTTCTAAAGAGATGGAGCAACGATGTGTTGGAAAGTAAATATCTAGTCAGTTTCTCCAAAGCAGCAATTTGGAAAAGTTTAATCTTTCTTAGATGTCCAAGTTTTGTTTTGTTTTAAGTCAAATCAATCATGTTATAGTCACACCTCAAAATTCTTTGCCCAAACATATTTATGAACTAGATGAGAAAACTAACAGGTGAATTGAGAGCAAACAACACAGGACTATTGAGTATGGTAATAAATTACATACGTCAGGCAATATGTTCTGAGAGGTTAGAGCGGATGAAGATCAGTGAAGGCAGGCATGGCAGGAAAGGCAGGGAAAAAGGCAGGGTCCTAGATGGCCAGGAAGAATGGCCTGCCTGAGCTTTGGTCTTCATTTCCCTTCTCCATTGCGAAGATATCCAGATTCTTCTAACAGAGTTGTTCATTCTCTTTTTATTAGGTACTGATTATTATTTTCATTGATTTACAGTTCACCTGTCAAGGCCTTGTGATTTTTACTTAGTAATCTTAATTAAATGACTTTTTTTTTTTTCCCACAGTGTTTCATAGGGTGGGCTTTGCAGCCACACAGATCAAGATTTGAATTCAAGGTCCAGCACTTACTGGCTTTGTGGTATTGTGTAAGTTCCTTACCCTCTCTCATTCTGTTTCCTTATTTAATAATAACCTTACCTGGATAAGGCTGTTGTGAGCCTGAAATAAGATGAAATAAGGGGAACACAGAGCATAGTGTCCCGCCCTGAGAGAGTGCTCAATAATGGCATCTGCTGTGATGATCACTATATTGATGACAGAGGCAATGGTGATGTTAATATAAACCTATGGGGAAGGATGGGTATGTGAGAGCCCCTACTTGGTTTTCACCATTTTGTCACTGTTAACTTTACATGAATGTACACTCACCAAAAGTAAATTACATTTCCCTTGACTTTTTAATAATCACTGCCTTAGAAAGAGCAAAGATGGATTCAGGTACTTAGGGAGGTTCTCTATTCTATTATCTGTGAAGGCACCAAACCACGTGACTCAGATTGCTGAGCGGAGACAAGGCAACATCCTACACGAGAAACTGGCAAAGGCACAAAAGATCTTGGAACATGTGCAATTAATTGACACCGTTTATTGGGGCTTGGAAATTAATCTAAAAGAATTTACAATTTAAATCAATGGTGATTGTCAATGAACCTATGAGGGAATCCTTGCTAGGACCCTGTAGCTTTTACTGCAACCCATACTGACAGTAACAAAAAGAGAAAGAAGTCTCCCAAGCAGAAGGTCAATCTAATCCAAGCACTTAATGCAGAATTATGATATCAAATTTCCACATCACTGAATGACCATGGGTTTAGAGGTGTGTGCCATAAAATAGCTTCGGGGGCTAGACATTTAACAAGTTGTTTTATTCCTAATTGCTGGCATTTGCTTAACTGTTTTCTTAATTCTAATTTATGTTTTTATGTTCCAGTTTGTTTACATAGCCCATAGTTCCCAATTGCCTTTATTTGCTTAAGTGTTTCTTTAATTTTATTTACATTTTTATATATGTTGCTTTGCTTACATAACTCACTGTTTGGAGTGGGCTAGAAATAACCATAAATCCCTATTGCTAATTAGCTTCATCCTCATGACTGATTAGTCAAGATTATGAGCCTAGAAGAAGGGCAGGAAGGTGGCCTGATAGTGAGTCACAGGATCAATGAATTTTAGAACTGGAAGGAATTTAGAAGTTAAGGCATCTTTCAGACAGAATTCTGTGGTTTTACATCTTCAGCATTGGAAAATTAACGAAAGATTGGCTGCTTGCTCTTGTTCCTTTATGCAAAAAATGCATAAGGATTTGGTGACAGCTTTGAAAAACAAGTGAAGAATAAAGAGAAAGCCCAATCAATGATGTCTATGAGTAACCCATAATGGGGGCTTGAAAGAAGAATCAGAAACTTGACATATGAATGGGCTATAGAAGAGCAGAGAATATTAATGAACATGAGGGGGCTTCTTTGGAAGTAAGTAAGCAGAGTGGATTATTTGGAACTCCCTCTCCAGCAGCTGTGCAGTTTGTAAAGATTTTAGCTTGCCTAACTATAAGGTTAGCTATTAGCTTTGCAGTGGGGAGTATTTAAAAGTACACACAACATATGAAGGAAAGAACCTGGAACCGAGTAGCCTGCTTCATTCCAAGAATCCATCTGGCATGTAAAGAACTGCTTGTCCTACATTAAACCCTGCAGAGTAAGAGCCATTTTTCATATCTCATACCCCTATTTTTGGTTTCAGATAAGACAGCTTACTGAGTTTGGGGAATGAACAAGACTTTTCAGAAACACCTAACCAAAGAACCCATTTACGATGAGCTCCGCGAAACTCAAATGGAGAAAACATGTTGAAGCCTTTTGGGAAATCAGGTTACAAGAAAGCTCAAGCGTCCACAAGCGGCTGAAATCTAGATCCCTAAATAATGTGCGTTTTAGCTATTTGTAGACAGAGAACAATGGAAGCAAAGGCGTTATGGATATGCAAATCTGTGGCTGGGAACCCCACCATTAAAGGACTCATGGTGATGGGGTAAGTTGATGAGTGAAATCTAGTCTATCCTTAAGTAAACATATCTTTGTAATAAAGAGCTCGTTTTTGCAGCTTTGGTCCATCTGGAGGCAGCTGAAAGCAAACTCTGCCAAAGGAGTAATCCCTGGATTACCAAGAATTGCAGAGTATGTGAAGTGTTGTAAGGCTTGAATTGGTCCTGGATGTCAGGCCCTTTCCCTCCTCCGCGAGACAGTTCCCTCTGACATATTTTCATTTGCTCCCCTTTCAAGAGAGTGTATGGCATTCGGATCCGCTCAAAGCAGACATCAAGCATGCGGGACAACAGGCCACCACCTTACCTGGTCACCTCTTGAGGAACAGCCCAAGGCCGGAGCGCGGGCCCAACTCGGAGCAGCGCCCTCTCTGTTACTATGGTGATCGCGGGGGGGGGGGGGGGGGGGGGGGCCAGG
>NC_064807.1:82267014-82279514 GCF_023721935.1 Panthera uncia
TCTTCTCCTCCCTCGTCGCCGCCGCCGCCGCCGCCGCCGCCGCCGCCGCCGCCGCCGCCTCAGCCTTCGCCTCAGCCGCCGCCGCCGCCCGCTCCCGCCCGCGCGCGGCGGGATGGACGATCAATCCAGGATGCTGCAGACTCTGGCCGGGGTGAACCTGGCCGGCCACTCGGTGCAGGGGGGCATGGCCCTGCCGCCTCCCCCGCACGGCCACGAAGGGGCGGACGGCGACGGCAGGAAGCAGGACATCGGCGACATCCTCCACCAGATCATGACCATCACCGACCAGAGCTTGGACGAGGCGCAAGCAAAGTTGGTGTCGTCTCATTAAGCATCTTTTGTGTGTGTGCGGGAGCCGGGCCCGCGGCCGAGTCGCGGCCCGGGGTGGCGCCCGGGGCAGGGGCCTCAGCCCCGGGCAGGGAACTTTCTCCGCAAATCGCCCGCCAGCCCGGGCCTCGGGGGGACTTGCCTTCACCCCTCGACGCGGGCGGGAGTCGGCAAAGTTGCTCTCGGGGCTTGGGACGGACTTGGTGCCACGCGGATTTTGTGGTTTTCTCGCCCTCCCTCGCCTGGCCCTCTGGCAGCCCGGCCCCCTCCCACGGATTCAAACCTCCCGCCTGGACCCCGTGCACGCCGCCCCAAGAGGGCCCGGGGCCGCACTTGCGGGAAGTGCAACTTTCTCCTCCGGCCGGGAGTCGCGGTGCAGGGCTCCACTGGCCGCGGGACGCCCTCGCTGTGCGGGCGGCCGCCCCAGCCGGGCGGGCGCGGGGCGATGGGCGGTTCCCTGGCGGGTCCGGGTGCGGGCGGCCAAGTTCTCGGGGAAGGGAGGGCCGCCTCGCAAACTTTGCCGAGCTGTCACCGCCCGCTGGCCGCAGTCGGCCGGGCGCCCGCGCCGCGCCCGCTCCCCCTGTGGAGGGCTGACGCGGGAGCCCCGCCGCGCCGTCCCCTCCCCCGGGTCGCCGCCGTCTGCCGGGGTATCCAGGCTCCCCGCGCGGGTTCGCGCCCTGCGGTCGCCGAGGCTGCTGCCTGCCGGGCAGATGGGTCGCGCCTCGTTCGGGCTGGAGCTTTAGCCGCCGGAGCTTGCGGGCTGTCGCTAACTAGTCAACTTGAGTTTCTGTTGACTTGCCGTGGTTCCAAGGAGCCTTCCAAAATAGAGGGCCGGAATTAAATCTTGGGTCTAACTTAAAGGAAGGCGCCATATTATTCCATAGGTGATGCTAATACCTTTGTGTTTTGCTATTTGTTTTTTAGGAAACATGCCCTGAACTGTCACAGAATGAAACCCGCGCTCTTCAGCGTCCTGTGTGAGATCAAAGAGAAAACAGGTAAGAGGCTGCGCCCCACAGTGGGCCTGGAGACCCCCGAGGTGGGGTCAGAGCTACTCCTTCCACTCTCCAGTTGAGAGCTGCTGCTTTTGGGCACCGCCATCTTTGATCATTCTCTGCTTCCCACCTCCTGGTCTTGAGAAAAAACTGCAATAAATCTGGAGTCGATTTCTCAATTCCGCTCCTGGTATAAAATGAAGTGTAGATGCGGACGGGGCTGGGTCGCTGTCCCCAGGCGGCCGCCCCTGGCTGCGGGCTGGGAGGGGGCCCAGAGCACCAGCCGCCCTCTCCCGCTCCTTTCGCCTCGTTTGTGTGACAGTTTTTAAAAGGAGCAACGGGAGACTGGATGCCAGGGACCGAGTCCCCGGGAGAAGCATCGCCCGAACTTTGTTTTACTTAGACAGCCCTAAGCTTCAGCTCCACAAATAGAAGAATAGACTCAATTGAACGGACTCCAGTAGGATGTTTGAATTAGTGTTTTAGTTGGGAAGGCTACTTTTAAGGACCCAGAAAGGGTAATGATGTGTTTAGGCATGTTCAATGTATTACATCTATTAGTACTTTCATTAAATTTTATGCTTGAAGTCATTACACTGTAAATATGTGTAATATATTTTGTAAAGTAGAAAAAGGTTCACAGTTGCAGATTAAACAATTTTTGAAGTGTCCAAGGCAGGGAATGCAGGAAAAGACAGGTTTTGCAGAAGTGCTGAAATAAGAACTACAAGAACACGTTAAACAAATTTCTGGCAATTCACTTCAATTTAATTTTCTTGTTAGACTTTTTAAAATTAAGGGTATTTTAGTCTTGAGGTGGTAGTAGTGACTCAAATGGAATTGGAAATTTAATCTAGATGTTTTAGTTCCAATTTGGCATTATCTGCCCTGTATATGGCAAATAAGTGCATTAAACAAGCTTTACTGTTGGGGTGTGTGTGTGTGTGTGTGTGTTTGTGTTGGCTATATGGTATTATAAAGTTGCTGTTTTTTAACTTCAGGCAAAGAAGAGAAAGTGAAAAGTTCAGGATATAGCAATATCCAAATGATGCTGTTTAAAAGATTAAATGTCATTGTGTTTAAATCGAGTGTACAAATAATAGCACACAAAATATACTGGTTTGTTGGTAGGAGAGTTGCCCTCCTTTTAAACAGATTTTTCACTCTGCAATGCTATTCTGATTCTAAAAGTAATCAAGAGAAGATGATGGGTTTTTGGCACCTTTTAAAATATATGCTAAGACCATAAGTAACAGAAAATATTGAGATCCTTAAAGATAGTTTTCCTGCTTTTCATTCACATAGTCATTCATGGTTTGTAAATGTTGAGTGATACCTTTTAAGGTATATTTTACATTTTGAAAACCACAGGCATTTTAAATTCCTAACTTTTACTATGTGTTGATTTTTAGCCATCTTTTAGCAAGCAATGTGATTTAAAATGGTAGATAATTTTTATCTGACTATAAAATAAGACACCAAACATTAAATCTTGAAGATTTTTAGTTTAGAAGCCTGAAAGTGTACAATTCTCAGTAAATTATGTTGCTTAATGTCCAAGGATTTTCTTGCTATCAGGGCTCCACTTCAGTTTCTGCTGACAGCTAAGCACTGGGGTATTGACTATGTTGTGAATATTAAGATTGATTCAACTCACAGGGCATTATATTACTAGGGAGAGGGGATTGATATTCTTCCCCTATCACCCCCTTCTCGTTATTTGTGTGTACGTATGTATGTATGTATGTATGTATGTATGTATTTATCTTTTTTTTTTTTTTTTTTTTTTTTTTTTTTGCCTTTTTAAAGTTTTGGCCTAGCCAGCTTGAGAACCAAACCCAGCAAACTGCTTTTCTTGTTTAGACATTTAGCAGCAGGCAGAATTCAATTAGGAGGCATAAGTCCTCTAGTTGCTTATTTGCACAAGACTTAGTTACACCATTCTGAAAGGAAAGTATAGTCAGCCTCATGTCAAAGGTGAGTTACGAAAAAGAAACAAGTCTTTTCAGAGTCTGGGATTACTGGCAGAGAGAGCTTTGGTGGTGCTCTTGCTATTTAAGAAGGAAGAGGTAGCTGACAAAGGAAATTTTTGTCTTTTGAAAATTGTTTCTGAGGCTTTCAGTGATAACTTGTAAATTAGATCCTCTTTTTATGCTTTGGCCAGCATATTCAAGTTTGCACGTTATCTCTTTTGTAAAAAGCCAGCAGCCAACAAAGAGTAAAGGCGGCTGTCTGGGCAGAGGCATCTTCCTGCCTGCCTCTCTAAGCTCGAGAGGGCTGGGATTTAAGTACCGAATGATTGATGGGGGTGAAGCTCTTTCTCTCCTCTCCTTTCTCCCTTACTACCCATAGCTCCACCTCACCCTCCAAAAGTAGTCTTAGAAGGAGACAGGGACGCTGGACCCAGTATCCTTGATTTGAAATAAAACATCTGTGTAGACATTAGTGTTACCAAAGCAAAGAAAGCAGGGCAGCAAATTTCAGGCCTCCCCCCTTCCTCCCCACATCTGTTCCCACAGATAGGCTTTGGAAACATCATGAACTTATAAAATAAGCAATATAGAATATATGTGTATTGCATAATGTTTTTTCTGTAGATTATTTTATTTAATCTAATGATATAGTATCCAGAGATTAATTCTGTGTAATCTGGAGAAAGTTTACCTAGTCATTTGTAACAGAAACCGGAACATTATGTGATGACTCTATTCTGCATAATGGAGGGGTAGGGGGTGGTTGTCTGGTGGGGAGGTGGGGGGGAACTGTCACTTCGGTGGATAATGTCATTTCAGTTGTGCTTCTCCTAAAATAAGACAAAATCATTTCTTTAAAAAAATTCCATGTATTTATAGATCTGCCAGTAGGTTTTGAGGTTTCTGATCAGGCAGTGAACACAGCCAGTTCTGATGCACATGAGGGATTTAGTTGGAAACATCTTTTTTCTCTCCTACCACATATGAAAAGGTATTTTTCCTTTCTGACAGATAAATGGGTAATCTACCACAATTATATTATTTTCTTGTTCAGAGGTAGGGAAAGTATACTTTTACTATGAGATGCTTGCTTTTTCTCGAAAATGTATTCTTTTGTAAAATTCATCATACAATTATTTTGGGGTAGAAACGTCATCACTAGTTGAATTGTGATATATTATGCATTTTGAAAGCAACTGAAAAGTCATAGACTTTAAAATCAACATATTTGTCTATTTTAAACTACGCAACTAGCGAGATAGTTATATATGTATGTTAAGATTTTCCTCTTAATTACTTTTTAGCCATATTTTACCATCTATCTCTTCTTAAATATTCCTGATGCTCTGAGGTCTCCTCGTCTACATACTTCTTTTGGTGCATTCCCTCACATCTTTTTGGCCACCTTAATCTTGATTATTGAAGTACTTTTCTTTGTGAAAATACTCCATCCTCACAAATCTGCCTTCTTTCCCAAACCTTTAATTATGAGAGTTCAAATGAACAAAATGGTTCTTTTTGAGAAAGAAATGTATTTTTAAGAAATTTTAATGAAAATGCAACATTTTAGTATATAACTGAAGCATACTGTGAAAAAAAAATTGTACCAAAAAAAAAAAAAAACAACACAACCTTTTCCTTTCTAAATGGTAGGTTAAAATATTCTATGTTGATAGCTGCCAACCAAACTCTGATTTATTGCCACCACAAACCCTAAATAGCGTTCATTTACTAGTAATGTCTAATGGCATACATGATGGTTTGCCAGATTTGTGGCCTTTGTGAGGCTTATAAGCAGGACTGACTTGGGAAGATCATAAAACTTAATGAACTTCTCTACTGCAGGAGGTGTCCGCAGGGGAAGAGAAAGGCCTGCTTGGCTGGTTGGGCTGGTTGAAGTATTTTTTATGTTTAAGGAGAAGAAGAAAATGACTATTAAAAATGCTTTACTTTTGAAGGACCCTCCTCCCCCAGAAGGAGTCATAAGAATTTTAGGTATCAAAACTGGATTTAAGAATGTAGCTTGTTATGTGAGTTTTTATATGCCTTTAGGATATGATATATATGTGATTAAACCTTTTATCTTTAGTGTTATCAGTGTGGCTAGGTTTCAAGGACAGAGCAGTGAACTCAGTGAATACCTCTCCATTTAATTCTGACCCTACAGGCTTCGAGACTTATTGGAATCTTCTTTTTTCTGTTTTCTTTTTTTTTTAATGATTCAGTATAAAATGTGTTCATTTTTCATTGCACAGTGCCCTGTAATTCTTTAATTCCCAATGTATAAAAACCAAATATTCCATGAAGTGAAAATTTAATAGGAAAGGTGAAAACTGTTATATATGAGAATAAATGTTATTGTATATATTGCATATGTTCTTTTAAGTTACTTTTGCAGTATTTCCAATATAATTATCATTATTTGTTCCAGACTTTTAAAAGCAAATGCACTGTTCCATACATGATTCATTCTTGTATTTTAATGAACTTATTTTCCAGTTGTAAAAAACTTTTTATTATGGACAAGTGGAAACATAAAAAACATGTAGAGAGAAGAGAAACTCGAACCCCCATGAACTAATCGCCCACTTTCAGCAGTTAGCAACACTTGGCCAATCTTGTTTTCTCTGTAACTCCCACCCTTTTAGGATTATTTGGAAGCCAATTTTAATGGACTGTTAACATGTTAAATTTCATATCAATTTTTGACACGTTATGTCTTGTTTACATTGGAAATATTAAATGACTAAACAGGAAAAAATGTAAAATCAGTATATCTTAGAAATGTCATTAATTATCACTTTATCACCAATCTTTCCTTAAAGTAATTTAAGAATATTTTTATTGAATTTTATCTATTTTTATAGATTTGTATGTATAACTCACCATAGCTTTTAAGGAGGTATTGAGGGAAGATGTAAAAACTGTTGTTTTTCTAACTTACTTTTCCTCTCTCTTCCTTTTAAGAGAACACATGCAATATATTCGTAGAAAACCTAGAAAAAAAATCCAACTACCATACTGGTTTAGAACTTCATGATCAAGTATTGTATTATCTTCAAAATATGGGAATATCTTCCAACTCTTTTTTCTTCTTCCCTATAAAAATATATTGAACCTTCTTGTCAATACTAACTTGATCTGTACAAGTAATTCTTTCATGCCTTAGTTTTAGTAGAGTTCATTTTATTACAGATTTGTGTAGTTTTGGTCTTTTACTTGGGACTTTACTGTGTTACTTTATTAATTTACATAATTTTATTCCTAATCAGAAGTGTATTAATACGGTGGCAAAGGAAGCCCTGATTTTCCCCAAAGAGCATATTGTTTCATCGGCTCTCGTAAAATGTAACTGTGTACATCTTTCATGCTGTGATTCTTTCCCTTTTAATTAATTTCATTTGTATTTTTAGATTTCAATTTATAAATTTTGTAAAAGGCTATTTACAAGACAGATTTAAGTTTAACATTTCATTTAGATTATTTATATTTTGATACTTTATGGTGGCATTGTACAGGATGAAGTTCTGTTATATGAAGTATGGTTATAAAGAATTGAAACCACATTTCATGAACCACACCCTAAATCAGTCACCACTTTATTTTATACTCATACCATTGAGGTATCTATTCGGAATAAATACTTAAAATGTCAGCACAAACACATCAAGTTAAATAAAGATTTTAGACTCTTTTTCCTCTATTCATGTACATGTGGACATCTTTAGGTATTTATTATTTCAATATTGACACTGTGAGAATAATGTTTTATTTGTTTTCTCAGCAGGCTTGTGTTTTAGCCATTTATCAGTGTGATCAGCATGATTTAGGTAGTAACTGACTAACAAAGCTTGCACACCACCCTTTCCATGTTGACCTTTTCAAGCATTGCCCTACTTCATAGGCCATTTGAGTCTTTAACTATGAAGAGAGTAAATAATTTACATCACTGTGTAGTGTAAGTTGGCCGAAGTTTTCCAGACCTGGCTCTCAGATTTTTTTTACAAAGTTATAGAAACTAATTAAACAAATTGCTATCACAGCTAGGTGATAGTGTTGTTATACTTAGCACATAAATGAATAAGTAATGCTTGAACAGGTCACTGAAAAAATAAACTATCGTTTTTGTGCCATCAGACACAGAACATGTTAGAAAACAAATTTCAATAATCTTCAAACTTAATTCTAATTATTGCTGTTGTAGGTAGAATAGTAACCAGAATCTCTTCTTTATTTTTTTGTAGACGTAGTCCATAAGTATAATATGTTTGTAGTTTTGACGGTAACAGTAGTTTGCTTTGGTACTAAATTTGAGTGTATGTCTAGCAAAAAATTGGTGTGAAAGAACGTTTTAAGTTGAATTGGTATAGTATTTTTTTTTTTTTTTTGGACTGACTATATGATAGTAGCTGATTAGGACTGAAAACAATTAAAATTAAGTATGGATAAAAATTATTGTTAAAAGTTTTGTACTTCTTTTTTTTCTTCAGTTTGCTTTAAAAACGTTACGCTATTTTGAACACTAACCCTTTTTGTGTGATCATATTAATGAGGACTTGGTATACATTGTAAGCCTTTTAAGCCTGATGATTCCTCATGATGTTTAAACCATTATTTGGGAGACTCAACATATGTTATGGCAAAATGATTTTTTTTGTGTGTTTGTTTTGTTTTATGTGATACATCAGTTTTCAAAGCACATTTCTTAGGCATCAGAGTCCAGCAGGTGGCTTTTTACATTAAAAAAATTCATAAATTTTAAAATCCCATAAAATTTTATTTCAAATTCAAATTAACTAATTGAGAATGTCAACATTTCCACTGTCTCTATATTAACATTTATAATAGAACAAATGGTTGCATATAGAAATTATCTGCAACATAATCTAAATTAAGATTCTAAACAGGCATTACAGATGCTGGTAACTTTGGCAATTATCATTTTGTTTGGTGAACAGTAGTAAAACAGTGTGCGGTAAAAGTGTTTAGAGAGAGAGGATAAATAAATTGAACAGTTTTGCAATGCAAAGTGGTTTGTGGTGTTTTTGAGGATTTCTTGGCTCTCTCTTAACTGCTATTGTGAGCCTGGAGCAGATTTCCCCATTGCTAATGCCCTAGAAGTATTAATTCACTTTGATATGCTAATTAGAGGGCATTATGCAAGAAATGAGATTAAGTGGCAGCATGAAGCCATTTGCCTGTCAGTAAATTGAGAGCTTTAGCATCAGGAGGAGCTTTGTTTTTTTTTTTTTTTTGGGGGGGGGGGGGGGTTTTTTTTTTTTTTTTTTTTTTTTTTTTTTTTTTAGTTTCTCTTGGTTTTGCATATAAATAAAATTGATTGAAAGGTCTAGAGAAGCTTCTAGAACATCAGTGTATTTTCTCCCCTCTTATGATTATTGAAACGTGGTGTTACAGAATTTTTCTGAATATTAATTGACCTAATTGGAGATACAAAGAAGTGTTTATTGTACTCTCTCTATATGAAAGTATACTAAGAATTTTGTGTCATCTAGTCTTTTTTCTAAAGCCTAATTTCAGCAACATGGCTAGTAACTGTTATCACTTCTTTTCAGAGTGTAAACGTGTGTGCGCGCTAGTGCAGCAGTCTTCACTAAACTGAACTTCACAAGAATCTTGCCTTTATGAGGGAAAGAAAGAATAAATAGTTGACTTGGGCTTCGGGAAACTATATTAAATGAGCATTAAGACTATGGCTTCGATACCTAAAAGCTGAAACAGTTAGCATAAGTGGTTATGCTCTGCACTTCACACACCTGTAGCATTTACATGTCAGCATATATCTGTTGTGTAAGATCACCACATTATTTGATTTTCATGTTGGGGGTTGAGTTTTGTCCTTGATTCTGATTTTGCTGACTTTGGTGATTTAAGGCAGGCCTCCGATATTTCTGTCTGTAAAGCCACTATGTGATTTTGTGTATTTTGTTGGGAGATGACATGAATGAATACTGTGATTGGCATGGTGGATTGCAAGAAAGACAGAACTTCTCTGGGCCTATGAAAAATTTAAGATTTCCTCCAACATGGAACTTTTTTACCTGTTATAAACCGTTGCTAGAAGTAGAATTGCAAAACTCTGCCCTGCTACCAGGGTGTGGTTAGATAGGACAGAGTTTGGATAAAACATTTATATTGAGGTTTGGTTCTGGTGTCTGAATTCCACCACTGTGGCTCTGACTCTAGACCCAGTAAACCATAACTTCTCTTTAGAGCCATATGGATTATTTAGTCACCACAGCTGCCGTGCATACTCACTACCAAGGCTGGCATCTCCTCGGTGTGCATGTGTGGTGCCTGTTAATGTTAATGGGAGTTAGGAATGTGCACACAGAGAGGGCAATGAGAGTCTCTCCTGAGACAAAAGTCCTGATTACATTTCTCAGTGAAGAGGACTTAGTGTACCTACATATTCGCTGCTCTTCTAAATGAAATAACTTGCTTCCTTTAAATTCTCATTCCCTTCTCACACTCCCTGAACTAGTTAAATCAATGAATCCTCATTAGTCTATGATTACTTGCAAAATTTCATTTAAAGCATAGGAAGTTATTTTTGATTGAAATGGGAACAAAAAGCTTTTGAAATTGCATATTAGTATTATTTTTTTTTTAAATAAAAGGTTTCTACAGGCTTTCACACATACAAAGCCTTGCATGTAGGAATTTATAGAGAAATTATTGAGAGGGACTCCTGAAATAACTTGACTGGCATTTGATGGGGGGGGGGGAATCACTACATTTAAAAATATGTATATAAGTGAAATGGAAAGCTTGTATGTGATGTTCTGTAGAAACCTGTACTATATTAGTGTCCTCAAATGAAGAAGAATTGACTTAGGTGGTGTCATAAGTTTCTCCCCCCCCCCCCCAACTTCTTTCAAAAAAAAAAAAAAACAACACTAAGGATGAAGGTAGTTGGAATTCATAGTCAGATATATCATTTTCAACTTGGAATAGGAACTAGAACAGGAAATTGATTTTATATTTATTATGAAAGCAAGAACTCTGCCACCAACTGACAGCTATCCATGTTTTAGTTTTGTGATAATTGTTCACAGACATTACTCTGCAGTTGGCCCAGATTATTTATAATGTTGATTGGGAGCGTCTGTCCATTAAAAGGTATGTGTATAATGAATATCTTTAATTAAACCAAGTAATATTGGACTATTTTATTTTTCTTTTACATTGAATCTTAGGTTTAGGATTAACTGTCAGTACTGGTAAGAACAAGTTACAATAGATTGTGCAGTGATTTCTCTGGCTTCATGGATGTATTTATTACCATTTTTGAACAAATTATACTAACATGAAAAGTTGTGTTTGAAATGATTGTGTGCTAGATAAGGCGATACATTACAGGAACGGTTGGGTTTATGGAGCTTTATGTAGAGGTTTTCTCAGAAATTATAGCACAGGGCTGTCACTATAAAACCCAGTGATACAGTTGGTAATAACATACAGTGAAGATATTTTTAGATTTTCACTTGTTATTCAAATATGTGAGAACCCTCCAGTTTTTCTCGTCATATTTCTTTGTTGGAATCAGTAGAGGGAAAAAATGAAGGAAATTCTTTTAACTGTGTATGGGGTGTGGGTGTTTGACTTGACTGAATTTCTTCTTGCTCACCACTTGTTAGAGCAGTGATGTGATATTGAGGATATCCTTGGGAACTTATTGACTTCTTGGTTCTTGACCTTTTGACGGTGATCATGTATAGGAATGGAATGTCTGGAAATGAGATGATGGACTCTATAAACATAAATTCTATTTTGTTAATGTGTTACATGAGCTGATTCTGATTTACCTAAATGTATGACATTTTATGTTCAAAGAAGGAAACATTTCTTCCATTTGGTTTAGTCAGGCTAATAATGTTGTAGTTTCTGACATTAAACCAATTCTCTTTTTGACTGATTATCCTTATGGCTTTTTAGCTACTGTGATTATTATGTCACTCTTAAATTTCTAATACTTTACAAAATACTGGCTTAAATGTAAGAGGGTTTTCTAGAACGAAACTACACTCTGTGTGTACTTTGTTTTAACTTGAATATTAGGAGTTTAAAGTTTATAGTTAGTTGATTGTTACTCCGTGATAAAATTATTTTGGAAATACAAACATTGTTCTAATTTGAAAAAGTAAGCTGTCAACCATTGTAATGTGAGAAAAAAGAGAAGTTGCTCCTATAAAGTTTTTCTTTTCAATTTTAAGTGTTAGAATTTATGGCCAAGACGTAGAATTGCCAAGTCTGTTCATCCTTAAGCAGTTTTAATTTGCTGAACCTAGCTGAGTGGAAAAGGCAAGGAAACCTCTCCCCTCCAGAAGATTCCATTCATTTAATGACGATAACAAAAACTACTACCATTTCTTGAGGACCATCTGTGTGTCGGGTATTGTGCTAGGTGTTTTAAGTGCATTAAAAAAAAATGCTTGCACTTCGAAATTTAAAATATAATAATACATACTTCTTGGAAAAAATTCACATAATGCAGATGACGTATGATATCTCTTAAACTTGCAGCAACCCTCCAAGGTGGGTACTTTGTCAGTGTGTAGACGAGGAAACCAACACCTCGGAAGTGAAGTAATTTGCCTTTTGCCCCATCCATAGTAGAGTGGCAACCCAGGCTCTCTTTGCGCCAGAGATGGTGGCAGAATCTTTCAGCTTGGGCCAGGAAAGTCGTGGAAATTGATAATTCAAAGAAGATGGCAAAACCTGAGCTTAAAGAAATGTGGTCAGGTCCAAAGTGACACTGAGTGGCAGTGGAGCTGTGGTCAGCACTAGTGTAAATATTTGTAGACAACCATGTTTTACAGACTTCAGTTTAATGGCAAAAATCTGCCCTAAATGCCTCAGTAAATATATGCTGGAGAACAGAAGCCTATTCACTGAAGAAACAATTGACTTTAGCTTCTCTGTTGTTAAAGTGGCCTCTAGTGATGGTGCTGCGGTGACTAGATAGAGCAGAGGAGAATGGCTTCCTCCTGGCTGGTGGGCTGGCAGTTTCACTGGCACTGCCAAATGTACTTCCTATTTGTTGTGCAAGGGAATTGGAACAGTGAGGCATTTATCATATCATCCCCTACTCCTCATGCAAGCAAAAAAGGAGAAGTTGTCAATGAAAGAAAAAGAACTGTAATCGCACATTTACATATGCTTCTAATTGTTGATTTGGGGATTT